>NC_090265.1:38891610-39491610 GCF_040414725.1 Anabrus simplex | reverse complement strand
ATCACACCTCCCTGGCCAGAGAGACGGCGTTACCGTGTAGGAGGCCCGCCTTCCCCTTCAGGGATGGAATGAAAACGTTATAGTAGTGGTAATAGTAGTAGTAAATATTTAACAATGCAGAAGCATTAAATACAGAACATATATCTACCTTGTATATTTGGATTAGATAGATTTTTACAAGAAAGGGGAACAGGCGAGATAATTTCAATTATTTGACAGAACAACAGTTCACACAACATCTCTTCCATACAGTATGCATCCTTTCTACACAGTTCCCAGAGCTGATGCGAGCTCCTTTGCACCGTATTTCTGCTTTTTCTTTAGGATTTAGTACTGGAGTTAATCGGTGGCAACTGTTGGTATCTGAACCTGACACATGTTTATATGAGAAGCTTACAGAAATAATAAGAAACTCTATTATTGTTGAGTAATAAACTGCAATGAAATGAAATGAAATGTCGTATGGCTTTTTAGTGCCGGGATATCCCAGGACGGGTTCGGCTCGCCAGGTGCAGGTCTTTCTATTTGACACCCGTAGGCGACCTGCGCATCGTGATGAGGATGAAATTATGATGAAGACAACACATACACCCAGCCCTCGTGCCATTGGAATTAACCAATTAAAGTTAAAATCCCCGACCCGGCCGGGAATCGAACCCGAGACCCTCTGAACCGAAGGCCAGTACGCTGAACGTTCAGCCAACGAGTCGCACTATCTGCAATTAAAACACGGAACAGGCTTGGACTTACCGCTTGGGAGTTACCATAGGAAAGCAATCCCCCTGAGTTTGACTCGAAACCGGTAGCCTTTATTGGTCCATTAAGAAGCATCGAACGACCAATGTTGGTTGACTTTTAACCTATTTTATAATGCTAGGATTATTTAAACTAAAAGAAATATAGACGACAAATGAAGCGTAAATTTAATGGGAGTTGTGCAAAACAGGAAAAATACCACTCACCGTCCCTGGAGTTCAAATACACTTTCTGAAGGGGTAACCCTTAACCCTCACGGAGTCGCTCACTCATTTGAAACGTTAATAGTCGCGCGGGGTGTTGACAACACCCCAACTATCATTTCACAGTACAACCTACATAAAGACATTTTTTCCAAAAATGTATTTGATTATGAGTAATATAGATTTACAAACGAGACTAGTATGTGAAAATCATAAAATGCGAAATATTCATTTACAAAAATCCAAACGTACGAAAATATTGAAATTATTATTCAATTTCTGCATTTCATTACAAAACAAATTAATACAAGAATATTTTTGAATTACGCTCAATGTTTCTGTTATTAGATTGAAGTAAAGACATGTAAGAAAACATTTAACATAACGCAAGGTCAGAAACTTAGTCTGTATCACTTTATGGTTCACCTGAATCTTGGTAACATTTTTCACACATATTCCTCATAAGTTTCAGACACATCACTCTACAACAGCGATCAAAGTACGAGTTAATCTTTACATCTTTGTTTCTAGGGCATACTGTGCACCGTGACTGTTTCGGAGCTCGTTCTTGGACGTTTGTAGTCTTACTTGATGTCCAGAGCGATAAGCAGCTGCTAGCATCAGAATACCAATCACACGCTTCATTTCGGATTCATCGAATTATCGTTACATTATCCACAAATAGCGAAATACACTCGAGTAATGAATTAGCACTTTAGCACGAGTGTCGACACCACGGAGAAGTAATACTATGTTTTGTTCCCGCGTTCTAACGTTCCTTGGTCACAAGGGTCCCGGATTCGATTCCCGGAAGGGTTGGGAATTTCAACCATCATTGGTTAATTACCGTGGCACGGGGGCTGGGTGTATGTGTTGTCTTCATCATCATTTCATCCTCATCATGACGCGCAGGTCGCCTCCGGGAAGGAAATAAAAGACCTGCATCTGGCGAGCTGAACCCGTCCTGGGATATCCCGGCACTAAAAGCCATACGACATTTCAACGTTCCTTGGAGGGGGAACTTTCTTCCACTTAGTCTGCTTATCTTTAACTAAGTAACGATTTCCTCCTTCACGGTGAACTGAATCATTATCACTCCGTCCGTCACTATCAGGCTCTGTATCACTGTCTTGGATATGTTCCTCACAACAGTCTCTTTCTTCTGGATCTGACTAATCGAAATGTTCTTCACAACTTTCATCTTCTTCTAAAAGTTCGCGTATTCTAGCCTCCTGTCGTTCATAGCAGCACATTTTCACAGAAAATGAGACTTTCACCACTCAAGCGAGAACTGAGTACTGAGCTGGAAATGTTACGATTGTGGTCGCGCGGGGGTATGACGACACCCCACGTGTGAAGAAAAAGCGCTAACGCCTGTCGCAGCAATTCTAATTATAAGCACTCGCTCAACACTTCATGGCCAAGGTTACTTAGATAGGTATAAGAGATTACAGCAAGCTAAATGAACTCGATTGCAAGATTGCAACACCCCACGCGACTCTTTGAGGGTTAACACCCAAAAGAATACCTTCAGTGATTTCTCTAGTTTATTGTTCTCTAACCTGGCAGTAGTGGCAACACGCCGAGAACCGCGCCAACGTGAAATAACATTTCTAATAAGCAGTTTTGAATCACAGATAACTTGCATATTTCATTCGTTTTTCCGTTAATTTAGGCTGTTATGTTCCTCTTCCTGTGCGGTATCTCTCCACCCTGTCATCGGCATTTCCTTTCTTTGTGTTCCTTTTCATGTTTTAGTATACCGGTAGTTATTTTATTAGCTTAACTGTACGTCGGTTAACCAAGGCATGCACATTAAATCGCTACAAATTTCCTGCTAAGCCTCAATTTTGGCTCTCAGTCCAGATCCATTCCTTTGCTTATTTTCTGCAACGCCGTAGATATACAGTTTGGAAATAATTTCCAAAATAAGACTTCTCTCAAAAGAAAGGGAACTTGAACCACGCATTCTCTTATTCCCAGCCTTTTCCATATTGAATTGATCTATCCAATAAAACCAAATTCACAGTCAAGACAACCTCTTTATGCTCACTTCACGCGCCATGGTTTACAGCAGCATTCAAACAAAAGAGCATCGGAGTGCGCTCAAAAATCGCATGGTACTGCCATTGCCTTCCAGATCCGCACGTGTTAGCTAACAATTCCCAGGGAAACACTCGGATAAAAGCAAGAGTTTGATGATGATGACGATGATGATGCTTGTTGTTTAAAGGGGTCTAACATCTAAGGTCATCGGCCCCACGCAAGAGTTTTAACATGTTTAAATTTTAACACTGTGTAGACAAACAACTTGTTACTGTTCTTTTAACCGACTCTGAATAAACTGGGCCTATTTCTTCTTGGTCTTTGCACTGGTTGGCATTATCTGAAGCGAGTTACAGCTATTTTTGTGTTGGACTTGCTATATGTATGAAATAATAATAATAATAATAATAATAATAATAATAATAATAATAATAATAGTAAGAAGAAGGAGAAGAAGAAGAAACTAGTGCCCCCTGACCTGTTAAAATAAACAACTAAACTAAAACAAACATGTACACTACTTAGGCCTACAGGTTAAGTGTAATTGAAAATCCACAGCTTGTTTCGATTTTTAACGGGGTGAGGGATGAAATGAAGCTCTATCTAGCGCCGAGGATAGGAATTGTGACGGCTGCTGAAGCCTGTCGCACTCCTCTGGGGCAATGGTTAATGACTAACAGATGCAATGAATAGATATTGGAGTGTTGCTGGAATGAAAAGTGACGGGAAAATCCGGAGTACCCGGAGAGAAAACCTGTCACACCTCCGCTTTCTCCAGCAAAAATCTCACATGGATTGACCGGGATTTGAATAACGGAATACAGGTTAATTAAAAAGCATAATTTATACTTATTATTTACACATCGTTTCACTGCATGGATCTTTCGTCCATATATTTACACATTTTCCCATCGCATGTGCTTCCTAACATAATGTTGGCGGGGAGGTCGTTCAAAAGTTCGTAGTTTGAAGGGTTCAGTTCGCTCAAGGTACGTAGAATACAAGGTAGGGATCACGAGAGAGGTGCGCAGTGGCAAAGCAGAGCTGTGACGTCACGCAGGACCCTCGCGTTGAATCTGCCTGAATGAGGTAGAGGTAGTTCGAATAAGAATCGCTGTGCACGCAGAAGCTAGGTGCTAATAATACACGGTAATAACATATCTGTGGTGTAAAAGAAACCGTGTGTATTTATTTTATGAGATAAAACGTAAACAGCAGTAACAGTGTACGATTTTCAGTATGCTTTGTCATGCCATTGCAGGCTGTACAAATCATAACAGGCACGCGAAGGAACGAAACATACACTTTCATGTATTCCCTAAAACCACTGATGTAAATAAATGGTGACAGAAGTAATCAAGACAGTATCGAAAGCTATCTTTCTCAGCTTCGAGGGTTCGGAAGGCTTTATGACGCTCCTCTTCCGAAAGCTGTGACGCGAAAGGTGAAATCATTGCTTCTAGCCTCAATGCTTCCGAGGCGATAAGAAATTCCAACTGTTCTCCGGAAGATTATGAAATATTACGCCCAAATATGTACTAATGAACTCGATCAAAACTCTGATATCGTGTGCCAGTCTAAGGCCAGCGTTGAGCCCACAACATCCTATTTTTTATCGGAGGATAAGCAAGGGTTCGTTAAAGCCCTTGAAGATCTAGTAAAACAGCTCGAGGACAGTCGTGAAACCAAGGAGCTGCTTGAAGACTTCACTGGCTATATAGCTTTTAGGATAAAGAAGAAGAACCTCGATATAGAAAGTAATTACGGAGAGAAAAAGGTCAAAATACAAGGGGTGGAAATTAAATAGCAAAAAAGAGTCCCAATTTTTTTTTCAAGTTGCTTTACGTCGCACCGACACAGATAAGCCTTACGGCGACGATGGGACAGGAAAGGGCTGGGATAGGAAGGAAGCGTCCGTGGCCTTAATTAAGGTTCAGCCCGTGCATTTGCGTGGTGTGAAAATGGGAAACCACGGAAAATCATCTTCAGGGCTGCCGACAGTGGGGTTCGAACCCAATCTCCCGAATACTGGATACTGGCCGCACTTAAGCGACTACAGCTATCGAGCTCGGTAGTTTCAATTTAACCACGGGAAAGAACTGAAAGAGGGTTCTAACATCATCACAAACCTTACGGGTATCCTGAAAAACAAATTCCCCGAAATGTATGAACTTGCAAGTTGCTTCGTGAGAAGCCGTTCTTTTATTCGAATGGACGATTTAAACAAAAGTAAGACATTGAAGAGACCGGGTTTCAGTTAATACAACACCGATAAAGAAAGAAGAAAAGCAAAGAAATTCCACTGATGCTATGGATAAGTGTGTTTGGTATTATTTTTTTAATATCAGCATTATTCTTT
The DNA here is from genome assembly GCF_040414725.1 of Anabrus simplex. Taxonomy (NCBI): domain Eukaryota; kingdom Metazoa; phylum Arthropoda; class Insecta; order Orthoptera; family Tettigoniidae; genus Anabrus; species Anabrus simplex. Next base: position 39,486,246 of record NC_090265.1, on the reverse strand, counting down.
GTGTAGAACATACCTGTTATTTTTTTATGAAAGGCAATTTATTATGTTATATATGAAACCAGTGCTAAGAATGTTAACATACAGGCTCATTAATATGGCCTATCTAATGTTAACGTGGAATTTGTCATTTCCTGGCACTTGGAGGAGAACATTTATTGTACTGTTTGTGTTGTGGACAGTTTCCTAACATTTGCTGTTTGTGTTGGCAGTGTATATAGTTTCCCAATATTGCTTGTAACAACGCACATATTTCTTGCAGTCATCAAGCTTTAATGTGCGAGTCTGTAACAGTTAGAGCCTCTTGTTATTGTTATCATAGGTGTTGAGAACATGAACATATGGAATGGTCATTCCACTGCTATCACAGTCTTAGCATTGTTACAACCTTTTATACAGATCGAAATACTTCAGAAATGCAGCTGGATTCACACTGTATTTGATCTCCTATTATTACTCTACTGTAATAGTGAAGTGCAATGCATTTTCTTAGGTGATGTTAAGATATCAATGAAGTTCTCTTGTGGCTAAAACAGAATAGCTTACAACAGTGTATTAGCCTACCTCATGCAGAAGACAAGGCGCTGAGGGTTCATGTTGACGTCATTGACGGCCAAGCGTGGTGGGGAGACCTGCGCGTGATCCCTACCTCTTACTCTAACTACCTTGAGTTCGCTCAAGAGGAGATATGATGGAGGTCTATGATAAGGAGAGTCGAGGGCATGGTGAAAGGGGAATGGTCTCCGTGAAGGACTTGTACAAGAAGGTGACGTCTCTTTGTTTACACAAGGATTGACGGGAGGTAAGGCTGATAGAAACAATAGAATTTACTTGGTCTTTTGGACATGTTGAATTGAAGTAATTCGCATAGACAGACATTTCCATGCAATTATAAATATCGTCGTTACAAATACCTCGAAATACCGGTATGTGGCAATGGTGAGGGGAGAAATACTAACCCGCAGCACATGTATCACTTACAACGAAAATTCGTTGATACAGTTCAAGCAATACTGAACCTTAGACGACAGAACCTTTCTGGTCAGAGTTCCAAGCTGAAATATTATTACTTAGCAGTTTTTCTGGGCGTAACAACAACATGCTCGAACTGCCTCACACAACAGTCGCAGCAGACTACATATTTTAAAAATATTTACTGATTAGATTATGATTAAGTCCTTGTATAGATTTTATATACATAGCAATACCTACATTATTTGTGGGTTTACAAGTTAAGTGCAGTAAGTGCAGCGGGTGGTATACAATTATCCAGGTGTGAAAGTTCGAGGTAGAATACGGAAATCCCCCGCCCTCTAACCACCTCTTTAAATCGCGCACTGCGTGTTCCTTTAGAAAGTCAGGCATCATTAAAATTCTTTTCTCTACCTCTGTGGAAAACGTCGGGTGAGGTTAATGAAAAAAATGGGGTACGCTGTGCGGGATACGGCCATACGTTCCCTTTGAACGTGAATACGTCGTGTAAATGCTGCAAGTGTAATCAAGATAATGGTTTCCATTAAGTGTGTATAATTTCAATATCACAATATTACTTTTCTTCAAATGCTAATATAGATGTATCTTAACGACTGAAAGAATTTACATTTATGTTTTCTTACTGACATGAGTCAAGAACTGTAACCAGAGATAAGGCGTTTTGAGGTTGATGTTATATTTTATAGAGTAATAAATATGTTACCAGATTGTGAGCAACTGCAAAACGACCTCGAAAATGTTGTGAGATGGACAACGATGGTGTGATGATGAATGTGGTTAAAAGTCAGGTTGTCAGTTTCACAAAAGGAAAAGCCCTCTCAGTTTTAATTACTGCATTGACTGGGTGAAAGTTGCTTATGGGAATCACTGTAAGTGCATAAGCGTTAATATAAGGAAAGCTTCATTGAAGTAATCTCATAAACAGGATTGTAAATAAAAGGTACAGATCTCTGCACATGGTTGTGAGGGTATTTAGGGGTTGTAGTAAAGATGTAAAGTAGAAGGCATGTAATTATCTGGTAACACCCCAACTGGAATATGGTTCTAGTGTATGGGACCCTCAGCAGGATTACTTGATTCGATAACTGGAATAAATCCAAAGAATAGCAGCTCGATTTGTTTTGGGTGATTTTCGACAAAAGAGTAGCGTTACAAGAATGTTGCAAGGTTTGGAGTTGAAGACTTGGGAGAAAGGAGACGAGCTGCTCGACTAAGTTATATGTTCCGATCATTCAGTGGAGAGATGGCGTGGAATGACATTAATAGACGAATAAGTTTGAGTGATGTTTTTAAAAAGTATCAAATATCGAAATATGAAGAGAAAGTTGAAATTCAAGTGGACAAGTTGGGGCAAATATTCGTTTATAATAATAGGAGTTAGGGACTGGAATAATTCGCCAAGGGAGATGTTCAATATATTTCCTAATTCTTTGCAATATTTTAAGAAAATACTAAGTAAACAACAGATAAGGAATCTGCCACCTCGGCGACTGAATGATGATTGAATGTATTCATGGAACAAAGTCACTGAGTGAATCTCACGGCTATACTAGGTCGTCTTGTTCGGAAGACGACTCTCTCCACTCTGTTTAGCACCGGCCGATGGTAAGAGAAGTAATTCATGTATTCCACCTCGATCAGTTAAGTGGCAACATAGCCACAAGCCGCCCTTTTTTCTAATTGTCATTTCCTGAAATTCTGATAGTATCAATTCGCCGTAAGCCTAGAATGAAAAGATATGATAGTTCTTGTAGAAATAAAACAACATTCGGTTCAAATTCGTCAAACATTCTTCCTGTAATATTAAAAGGCGCGTATTGACAGTTAGGGCTGAAGGGAGGAGTATTGCACGGTGTTGACGCATTTCTGCATTCCTTTCTCCTTCCTTTCGCTTTCGGCTCATTTGTTCGTTCGTTCAGACCACTCTATTCTGTTGTACGTTACTCAGAAGTGAAAGGTTTGGCAACTCCAAGCAACACGACCTGGCCAGCAGGCAAACTAAGTGGGCCCGTCCAGTTCCCTTGTTAACTGTACCCCTACTCTTCTCTTCCCACCTAGGCAGTCAGTAAACGGACTGTCAAGACCGCACCTTTCAATATTACGACTATAGCGTCTTCACCTTCATAAGTTCAACCTTATTTTCTTGGGATAATGCCCGAAGTCTTGACATCCTCCGCAAACAACTTCACAACCCCTTTTAGGATCCTTATCTCTCGTCTATAGAGGAGCACATTCTAACGTATACACGTTTTGCGCCGACGTTTTTTTATTCTCCCAGTATACAGGATGCTCCCAAATATATAGGAAGTAATGTGGAGGGTGGATAATTCACAGCAACAAGAAAAAAGTACCATCAAGTCCGTATGAAACTACAGTCGGCCCGAAAGTTTTGGCACACTAGCATATTCGTGGCTGGTGAGTATACGAGCCATACATTTCCGTATACACGACATGTAAGTGCTCCTCCATAAGATAAGGTACCACGCTGTCTAAGGTACCTGCCTTACCATCAATCCACAGAGTTACAACAGTAAATACCGAGCTCGATAGCTGCAGTCGCTTAAGTGCGGCCAGTGTCCAGTATTCGGGAGATAGTAGGTTCGAACCCCACTGTCGGCAGCCCTGAAAATGGTTTTCAGTGGTTTCCCATTTTCACACCAGACAAATGCTGGGGCTGTACCTTAATTAAGGCCACGGCCGCTTCCTTCCCACTCCTAGCCCTTTTCTGTCCTATCGTCGCCGCAAGACCTATCTGTGTCGGTGCGACGTAAAACAACTAGCAAAAAAAAAAAAAAAACCCAGTAAATGTCTCTCCTGCAGACAAAAATGCATTGGTACAGAGAACGGCATCTGGAAATAGTGGTGCTTGTGAGATATACGCATGCACAGAAATGATGCCCCGATATAAGCAAAATATGCCATCCCCCCAACTCTTGGTTCAAACGCATTGCTGCAGGTAGACATTCCGCTACAGCACAGCGGTGGATGAATAACAATACAAACACTGTGCCTTCAGCACTATCCTTTCACTCCCTCCCCTCCTTTTCAGTACTGGAGTAGGGTAGAGTTGATTTTTATGTCGGGATACCATTTTTGTGCATGCGTGTACAAGCAACGTAATCTGCTAACGTGTTACACACCCCGTGTTGTTGACAGAACACTCGTTATTCTGCTACGGTATTATGCGGCAGTTGTCACCGTAAGTCCGAAGAAGAAGGGACATGCATTGCCTATACGTGATAGAGCAGTGTTGTTTCCATTCACAACGGAAAATCTGTGACAGACCGGTGAGATAATCTCAAGGACCATCATTAATAAATGCAAGTAGACAGGTACAACAGTAAATAAACGTCAATCTGGACGTCTGGAATTTCTTACAACCCGAAAGCGCAGACGAATCATCAGCCTCACTCAGATTTTTTTTTGCTATAGGCTTTACGTCGCACCGACACAGATAGGTCTTATGGCAACGATGGGACATGAAAGGCCTAGGAATGGGAAGGAAGCGGCCGTGGCCTTAATTAAGGCACAGCCCCGGCATTTGCCTGGTGTATGAAAATAGGAAATCACGGAAAATCATCTTCATGGCTGGTAACAATGGCGTTCGAACCCACTATCTCCCGTATGCGAGCACACAGCTGCGCGCCTCTAACCGCACGGCCAACTCGCCCGGTGCCTCACTCGGAAATAACCGTTTACAAATTTACTGTTGCTGCGAATATTCAGACAATGTCCAACAGGCGATTGAGTCTTTAAACTATATGGAGTGTATTTAATGGGATTATTATGCGAGGTAGATCTCCCAGGAAGAAATCACAAATTTCGTAAATGAACTGTAATAAATGTCTGCAGTTTGGGAAGGAATACAGCAGCAAGTCGATCGAATTTTGGAACACAGTTATATTTTCGGACGAATCGAACTTGAATGTGTTCGGATCCGATGGAAGGAAGAACGTGTTGCGCAAGCCCAACACAAAGCTCCAAGTCAAACGCATGCTTCACGGTGTCGAATATGGCGGAAGAGGTGTCATGATATAGGAATATATCGCGGCGTCTAAAGTTGAAAATCTAGTTGTAATCCACGGTAAAATGGAACATATTAAATATATCGACGTGTAAATGTAAATCCGCAGCCTGTTTCCAGTCATTCGACCAGGTCAGGAATGGAATGACTGCAGCCCCCATCTAGCGGCGAGGATAGGAATTGTGCCGGCTGCCGAAGCCTGTCGCAATCCTCTGGAGCAATGCGTAACGAATGACAGACGAAATGAAAATGTACTGGAGAGACTTGCTGGAATGAAATATGACAGGGAAAACCGGAGTACCCGGAAAAAACCTGTCCCTCCTCCGCTTTGTCCAGCACAAATCTCACATGGAGTGACCAGATTTGAACCACGGAACCCAGCGGTGAGAGGCCGGCACGCTGCCGCCTGAGCCACGGAGGCTCACATATCGACGTGTAACGAGGTAAATTACTCGCTAGTGCGCAGAAATTGGGAGGACGGGGTGATTTATTTCCAGCAAGACAACGACCCTGAACATACTGCTATGAAACCCCGGGAGTGGTTACCTTGTAACACTCCTTGTATGGTAATTACTCCACCGCAGAGTCCCGATCTCAGCCCAAGTGAGAAACTGTCAGACAACGGCGTTCGTGCCAAAAACAGCACTTTGAGAGAGTACTCCTGGAGGAATGCTCAAAAATTACCCCTAACCTAACACGGAAATTAATAAATAGGGTACCTAGACGTTTACAGACTGTTATAAAAGCGAAGGGGATGCATACTAGCTGTTAGACTGTGCATTTTCGTGAAATAAACGAACACGCCAATCATCGTCATGTGTGTGCCAATAGTTTTTTGTCTAAACAAGAGACACATTTATGTTTGTAATAATGTATTTTGATGGTATGTGCGGGTACTTTCGACTGCCTAATAATGTATCTTATACATGTAACAATTAAGGGTGTTGTTTTCCGACGTATCTGGTATTTTTGTTCTCACCATACCCTAAAAAGCGCCTTTCAGGATGCATGCACCGATGCATTGCGCGGCGGAAGGTGCGAAAGGACCACTTCGATAGGTCGACCAGAATGCAAACCACCAGTCCTGGATTTTAAACAATAGCGCTGTCTCTCTCTTTCCCTACGCCTGTCTCGTTTCGTCCACCAGCCTCCCCCTTCCACACTTGCTCTGCAGCGATCCGCCATCCGAGCATAGTTGAGCCGAGTCGCCCCGAGACAGAACGCTGGTCCGAGCCGATCGAGTCGGGCCGATGCACGGTGCACAGAACTTCTGCACCTCGGTTTGCACGCGGGAGATTTTCGGCGTTTTAGAGGCCCTGTCCTAAAATGTAGGAGTGCCAATACTCTTTGTGCCGACTGTGTGGCCCAAGGTCGATGATGACCTACGAGCTACATCTATTTAAGTTATTCTAAGCTATGGGATATAGTGACATATCTGAAATACGTATTTTATTACTGTTTGCATGACGGAGTGATACCACATGAATGGAGAGTTGCAACGTAGCACCAGTGTACTTAAGTAAAGGGAAATAAACATGACGCGGATATAGGCTGGTCAGATTGACATGTGTTTGTAAGCTCTGAGAAAACAGTATTTCTGATTATATTAGACACATTTTGAAATTACTAACTGGTTTGATAGAAAGTAGTTCGGGTTTACGAAAGGTTATTCCTGTGAAGCTCAACTTATAGAATTCCAGCAAGATATAGACTGTATCGCTAGAGAGTAGATCATGCGAGAGTATTGGCGAAAATGAGGGCTAATGAACTAGGCAAATTTCTAGAAAATCGAAAGAGCGTTAGAGTAGGTGAGGTGTTATTTGATCCTGTAATGATTAAAAGGGGATTCCTTTATCTTATACTCTATATAAATGATATGAGTAAAGATCTGGAATCACTGATAAGACCACTTGTGGATGACGTTATACTGTGTAGGGTAGTAAATGATTTGCAGGATTGTGAGCGACTGCAGGACGACCTGGACAATGTCGTGAGATGGACTGCGGACAATGGTATGAATTTAACGGAATGAAAATTCAGGTTGTAATATTCCCCATGGGGGAAAGTCCTCTTTGTTTTAATTACTGTGTTGATGGGGTGATAGTACCTTATGGGGAACACTGTAAGTACCTAGGTGTTAATACAAGTAATGGTGTTAATTGGGTAAGCATATTAACGAGGTTGTTAAGAAAGGTTACATACTTCTTCACATGGTCGCAAAGGTATTATGGGTTGTAGTAAGAATGTAAAGGAGATCGTGAATAAGTATCTGGTAACGCCCCAATTAGAGTATGATTCCAGCGTACGGGACCCTCACCAGAACTACTCGATACGAGAACTGGAAAAGATCCAAAGGAAAGAAGCTCGATTTGTTCTGGATGATTTCCGTAAAAAGAGTAATGTTACGAAAATGCTGTAAACTGTGGGCTGGGAAGACTTAACAGAAAGGAGATGAGATGTCCGTACAAAATTGGGAAGTCCACCCCCATCGTCGATTACGTCCCACTATACGCCATCTGATATGAAGTAACATCTTCATCTTGTGTATACAACCTGAAGAATGTATTCGTATGGATCACGTTCTAATTTGCCTAGTAGAGTCATAAAGTTCAAGTTCTAGCGTCGCTGTGGTGCACTACAGCCGCGAGTTTGCACAACAGTATGGTTCCGTGACAGTTCTTCGCTAGTTCCAGTAAAAGGCAGTTGCGTGCTTAGAGTTTCAGGCGAACCATGGTCTCTGTCGTGAAACGTAGTTGAATGTGAGCGGCGGATTTCGTATGAGAATGTCATAGTTTGAGCAACGGGCAAATGCCAAGTTCCGCCAAAAATTACGCAAATGCGTTGGCGAAACATTTGAGATTATGAAGCCGAAATTGTACATATTACCACGACGAAAAAAAAAAAGTCACGAAAAGGCAGATCAAAAGACTATGTGATCCTTGAACTGTTAGCGCCAGTCCACGAACATATTTGACTGTAGTACATAGGTCTACACTGTGTTGCCTGCACTGTAGGCGGCAGTCCACGAACTTACTGACTGTAGTACATGACTGTACGTCGTATTGCCGATACAGTAGGAGCCAGACTACGAAACTATTGAATGTAGTATGTGACTGTACGCCGTATTGCCTATACAGTAGGCGGCAGTCCACGAACTTACTGACTGCAGAACATGACTGTACGCCGTATTGCCTGCACTGTAGGCGTCAGTCCACGAACTTACAGACTGTAGTAGTAAACATTACTTATTTTAAATTTTACCCAGCCTATTTTAAACAGAATTGTTAGTTTAGAAAGGTATGGTAACAACTGTACAGTATTATACACCCTATATCTGGGAACCTCGTACATCTCTACCCCCAAAACTGTAAGAACGTACACTCCTTAATGTGTTCTTTGTCTGAATTCGAAACTAAAATGACTTTCGAGATGATCCCTTGTCAGTAATGAAGACTGGTTGTCGCCAACATAATCATCATCAATTATCAGTTAAGCTCTTTTGTTCGAAACATTTCAAGATTATTCTTAGAGTGAGCTAGCCATGGCACTTTCTGTTCTCTTCATTCAAATTCTCTTTAGCTTAAAAGAACGTCACTAAATCCCCGAGATCTCCTCTTATCCCTGCCTCCTTCCTAATGAAGCAGCCCTTGAGTGGTTTCAGTATTAAAGTGAACGGGATTTTCGGATGGCATTTCTCATTTTGTCAGAGAAGTAAGAAATGTCAGAGATGACAATGACAGAAGTGTTTATCGCGCGGTGGCCTCATTACCCTGGTTCCATCTCTCTGACACGCGCATTTACTATCGCAGATTACCAGAGCAATTAACTGTACAAAACTGTAATCAAGTTAAATCTAACTCTAGCTGCAACGAAACACAGCTAGCAGATGTGTGGGTGGATGTTAATATCGTGAGAGACTAGCGCAATCAATTACCGTACCTAGAGACGAATTACACAAACGGGCAGAGTGTAGAGAACCAATACTAACAAGGCAACAGTTTGTGTTAAATCAGACCGATTGCAATTAAACTTTGCAGGATGATCAATTAAGACATATATTTACTGCTGGTCCACCTGCAAAGTGTTGCTGTTATCGCTATTATCTGCCATCCTCGGACGCCCGGGTTCGATTTCCAGTCGTGGCAGATTTAAAAATTGGAGGACTGCTGTTATCAATCAATCAATCAATCAATCAATCAATCAATCAATCAATCAATCAATCAATCAATCAATCAATCAATCAATCAATCAATCAATCAATCAATCAATCAATCAATCAATCACCATTGATATGCATTTAGGGCAGTCGCCCAGGTGGCAGATTTCCTATTTCTTGTTTGCCTTATCCGTTCTTAAATAATTGCTAAGAATTTATTGAACATATCCTTTGGTAAATTATTCCAATCGCTAACTCCCGTTCCTACACATGAATATTTGCCCCAATTTGTGCTGTTGAATTCCAACTTTATCTTCATATTGTGATCTTTCCTACTTTTAAAAACACCATTCAAACGTATTCGTCTAGTAATGTCATCCCACGCTATCTCTCCACTGACAGCTAGGAACATACCACTTAGTCGGGCAGTTCTTCTTCTTACCCCCAAGCCTTCAAAGCTCAAATTTAGCAACATTTCAGGAAATCACCAGGAACAACTCCAGTTGCTTTTCTTCGGATTTTTTCAGTTCTCTAAACAAGTAATCCTGGTGAGGGTCCCGTTCACTAGAACCATACTCTAGACTTATACACCATCTCCTATACATTCATACCACAATCCTTTGGTGCCCTAATAACCAAGTGCGCAGATCTGAACCCTTTATTTACAATTGCATTTATGTGATTACTCCAATGATGATCTTTCCTTATATTAACATCTAGGAAGGCCTACATATAGCGATCCCTAAGGAACTTCCACCCCATTAACGGAGTAATTAAAACTGAGAGGACGTTCCCTATAGTGAAACTCACAACCTGACTTAACCCCATTTGCCATCACACTATTGTCTGGCTCCGTGGATAAATGGTTATCGTGCTGGTCTTTGGTCACAGAGGTCCCAGGTTCGATTGCCGGCAGGGTCGGGAACCTTAACCATTATTAGTTAATTCCGCTGGCAGGGGGACTTGGTGTATGTGTGGTCTTCGTCATCATTTCATTCTCATCATGACGCGCAGGTCGCCTACAGGCGTAAAATTGAAAGATTTGCACCTGGCGAGCCGAACATGTCCTCGAACACTCCCGGCACTAAAAAGCCATACGCCATTTCCATTTCATCATACCATTGTCTACCGTCCATTTCACAAATATTATCCACGACTTTTAGCTGTTGCTCAAAGTCTTTTAACTTATTTATTACTCTGTTCAGTACATCATCCGCAGGAAGCCTTATCTGTGATTCGTGTCCTGTACTCACATCATTCATATATACTGTATATGCAAGAATATATGACCGATAATACTGCCTTTAGGAATTCCCTTCCTTATGATTACAGGATCAGATGTAGCTTCACCTACTCTAGTTCTAAGAGTTCTATTTTCTTGAAATACAGCCACCCATTCAGTCACTCATTTTTCTCGTCCAACTGCACTCATTTTTGCTAGTAGTCTCCTACGACCTACTCTATCAAATAATTTACACAGATCAATCATACGGGATTGAATCACAATGTAATTGAAAATGTACACGCAGCTCACTTCCATTGGGAGCCTACCTGAGAAACACAACCTTAAGGAATACGTTTACAATATCGCACTGCTCCGTTAAAAAGGAAATATATAAATGGGCTTTGAAAGTAGTAATTTTTTGCAGCAGTTTTAAGGGGGATTATCGAAACCATCGAGTGCAACAAAATTTTGTAGGATGATCAAATACATTAACAAGGTTGTAAATAAAGCTTACGACTATCTTCAAGTGGTTGTGAGGGTATGTAGGAGTTATAGTAACGATGTAATGGAGATGGCTTGTAAGCCACTGTTAATACCCCAATTTAGAGTTCCAGTGTGTGGGACTCTCACCAGGATTACTTGATTCGAGAACTGGACGACGTCCGAAGGAAAGCAGGACGATATTTTCTGGGTGATTTCCAACTAAGTAGTAGTGTTACAAAAACAGCGAGCAGAGTGTCCGTGCGTGATAATGTGCTACGGCTATGGAACCGATCTCTACATTCGGTTTCGAACCCCACCGTCAGGGATTCTGAGAAAGGATTTTTTGTGGTTTCCCCATTTTCACTTCCAGCCAAAACCAGACTGTTTCTATTCACAGGCCACGACTGATTCCTTCACCTCCTTACCCAATTTAATTTCAGCTTCATTAGCTCCTTTTCTAAGGTGGGTGCCAGGAAGAGTATGTGGCCGTTGGAATATGTCATATATATTCGTCTCATCTCATCCCTGATGGTACTCTACGATGTAAAGATTCGGACATGTCCTTATGATATTTTAAGCTCTGGTTTTTGTAGAAAGTCAGGCAATTAAGTGTAAGAACACTAATATTCGGAAAACTGTAATGGAGATTGTAACGTACAGTAGCCTACTATACCGATAAGAAAAGTGATCAATTTAATGTATTCAGTAATATCTGTCATGTTTTCATGAGTCGATTTATTTTCAATATTTATTTTATTTATGCCTTTAAAAGTTTCGAAGTAAGGCTCTTGGCCCTCTCTTAAACTTAACCACATTGAATGCTAAAGGTTAAATTATATTTTCATACAAATTAGTAAGATGATTATGACAACGATGATGATGAGTGAGAGCAGCTTTTAATAAGCAATCTGCTGTGAAAAAGAGGGGTTGTATCATAACATATTGGCAACATTTTGTGTATAACTAGGTGACATTTAGGAAATTAAAGCTCTACGTTACTTAGTGCATCTTAAGAATAGCAAATTATGTTTTTATGAAAATACTTAAGTGTTACGTCATTCATTCTCACATTAACCCGTGCATTCATACAACCCGGCTACACACTTAAGAGGAAATCCCTGAATAAACAAAGAATGCATATACAATAATTCATTAAGCGGAAACTGCCTTTGGAGGGAAATTTTCCAGATCCCTGGCGATTGAGCTGAAGACAAGCTTTTCTCTATATTTCTCTTTATTTGTGTAATATTTCCCCTCTCTCGCTCTCTCTCCATTTCTGCACTGTGCTCTTTTCGTATTATGGTTAGTCTGCATTCTAAATTATTCATTGCGTTTTTATCACGTTCTCTTTTCCACAAAATGTGCGCAACTTGTACCGTAAGCTAAATAAATACATAACTGGAAAAATATTTACTTATTTATTTAATCTTTCAACTGCGGCGAAGTTAAGGCTGACGGCCTTCTCTTACACTTAACCACATAGTAACTAATACAAACTTCAGAAAACAGAATAATGAAATAATAATCCTAACCACATTCATTCTTCCATTCATACTGGCATTCACACAAGCTGGTTATATATTTAATAGGTAATCTCGGTAAGATCGCTTAAAAGAGGCCAATGAGGTGCAATTCCCAACAATGACTGGAAGGAAATTCCATTGCCTTGCACCAGACACTTCAAAGGAGCGGTTATATGATGATGAACGATTCACAGGTATTGAGAGTGTAGTAGTCGATCGTGGTTATGTTCATGAGAGGAGGAGAGTAAATTACACTTTGAGGATAAAAAAGGGATTTTGATTCATTCAAGAGATGAAATACGAGAGTTGCATTGTGAAGATATCGTAGTTTATCGATTTTTAACCAGGGGAGTATTTTATAGTAGGGGGAGATATGAGTTGAAAATATAATGTACAAGTGAAGACACAGACCTGTGCATAACAACGTCCCTTGTTCCATCTCTAACTGTACGACTAAGTTTAATAATGTTTTACACCGAGCGAGTTGGCTGTGTGGTTATAGGCGCCCAGCTGTGAGCTTGCATTCAAGAGATAGTGGGTTCAAACCCTACTGTCGTCAGTCTTGAAGATAGTTTTCCGTGGTTTCCTATTTTCACACGAGGCAAATGCGGAGACTGTTTCTTAATTAAGGCCAGGACCGAATTAAGGGGGGCTAAAGCGGCTGCAGCACCGAGCCCCGCGTGCCAAGGGGCCCCGGCCCTTGGCCGAACCTAAAATTGTATAAAAAGGCCTGCTGTACCGCCGTGCATATATATGAATATTTACACTCGCAAAATATCGAACACGCAGTCTTCCTTCCTTCCTTCCTTCCTTCCTTCCTTCCTTCCTTCCTTCCTTCCTTCCTTCCTTCCGTCTTTCCTTCCTTCTTATCAGTTGTCCGCGTTAGTATTTCATCACTGCTAGAATCACTTACCGTCCGGTGACCCGAATCCTCGCTACTTACGCACTGTCATTATTGTAAAGGTTATTGTTGACGAAAATTTAAATCTGGCAACTTGCAAGTACGGGCAAAGGGGGAAGGGGGAAAGAGGTCTAGGAAGGGAGCGGAAGGGGACAGGGGAAGCACGGTGGAATGCGCATGTTATACTACTATATATCTTTGCATCATGACGAGAACTTCCAGTTCACCTCTGATTATTGAATCATTCCTAAGTTACAACTGTAATGTTCTTCTAAAATGGATAGAAAATATCCTAGTGGTGCCGAAAAACGTAAATTAAAAGAAAAACATTTGAAAGAAATTGCAAAGTTGCCGAAAATATCATTTTTTGACAAGAAGTAGTGTAATACTAAGTCTGATCTTTTAAGAGAGATTAAGTCTTTACGGAATTGGAAAGCATGAGCATTAGGAAGATGGTTTTAGGAACAATGAAAGGGAATCCTAATGTGTATTTTAAACTTCAGTCACATTGTATGGAATACTCGGAGTCGTAAACAATAAATTGCCGATCTCCTTGGTGTAGTGGTAGTAATAATGACTGCCACCCCCGAAGACCCAGGTACCTTCCCCAGTGCTGGCTGGGGGGGGGACGTGGTTACGAAGAATGGGCCCCACATTTTTAAATAGACCAGGGCCCCCAAACACCTTAATCCGGCACTGATTAAGGCCACGGCCACTTCCTTCTCACTCTCTAAGCCTTTACTATCCCATCGTCGCCATAAGACCGATCTGTATCGTGCAACTTAAGGCAGATTTTAAAATAATAATAATAATAATAATAATAATAATAATAATAATAATAATAATAATAATAATAATAATAAATCTTCCTTATAGTCTGTGGCGTTAGGTTTAGCCTGCAAGGCACTGTAAGTATATAACCGCCTCTAAATTCCCCTACTAGCTCCCTGACCTCGCTTAGTTCCATACCTGTCATCTTTTGATGATTGGAAACCGAGTCTAGGCATCGTCACCTTGGTTCACTCTCTACTTCTCATACCTTCCATGACCTTCTTCTTCTTCCTCTTCTTCCTCTTTTCACACATCTGTGGGGTGGCGGGTGCGAACTGTGCCGCATAGGTGTATTTAGCCCTGTTTTACCGTTCCTGACACCAGCCCTATGTGGTGGGATTTAATCACTATTGCGTGTTTCTGTAGTTGTTGGCAGTCCGATGAGCTGTATGACTACGAAGAGAAAAGTGTAGATTAATCAGACGCATTCAAATTACGGACGCGGCAGGGAATCGAACGTGGGACCGCCTGAACCGAAGGCCTCAGCGCTGACCATTCAGCCATTGAGTCGGACCCTTACCTTCCATGACTAATTCTCCTCCATTCGCCTCACATGACCCCTACCACCGAAACCGGATTGTGTGTATAGCTGTATCTATCGATTTCACTCTTAACTAGCCTTTATCTCCTCATTCCGAGCACCATCCTGCCAATGTTGCCACCTGCCCGTACCAGGGATCATTCTAGCTACTTTCATGTTTGTTACTTCTAACTTACGAATAAGATACTCTGATTCCACCCAAAAATTCCACTTCCGAACAGGAAAGATAGGCTGAAAAGAGACTGGTGTAAAGATAGTTCTGTCCGGGAGCTGAAATATTTCTTACAGAATAGTGTTGATCGCAACTGCGAGCTCACGACATCAGCTCTGCTGCACCTTGGTTGAATTTCACAATACTGCCGTCCTCGAAGAATAGACAATCTAAATATTTGAAATGATCTACATTTTTCAATTTTGTATTTCTGACCTAACCATCAGTTCTCTTAGGTTTCTTCGCTACTGATATCACTTTAGTCATGGAAATGCTACTTATCGTATCATTATGACTGCACCTTTCCCTTATGTTCCAAGATATTATATTGCAGACAGTACAGTCTGAGGAAAGCAACGGGAAACTACATCATTCCTCATTTCCCTAGTATGCATTTTCAGTGACACCTAGGCTATCTATAACAGCTGTTGGTGGAGCTGTAGAGGAGCAAGCCAGCCTTCGGGCTGAATACCCAACAAGAACAGTACAGGTTGTCATTACCGCCAAGTCGTTTGGATAGTCTAAACTGCTTACTACATTTCCACCTAACTGAATCCTTCACTACCAATAATAATAATAATAATAATAATAATAATAATAATAATAATAATAATAATAATAATAATGCTATCAAACAAACGGAACATCTCAGAGCCAACCTTGGTCATTATCTCAGTTAATATTGAAGGCATTACATCAGCCAAACAACAGATACTAGGTGAACTACGTTGTGAAAAGAAATGTGACGTCTTGCGCTTTCAGGAAACCCATACAGATTTACAACAAATGCGCCTTTATATTCCTGGTATGTTGTTGGCGACAGAAAAACCGCATGCGAAACATGGAAAGCTGTCTTTGTACATTCAGATATAGGAGTCACCGGTGCGCACTATTCAAATGATAATAATATTGAGATCATTTCTCTTGAGTTCAGCCACTGTGTAATTACCTCTATGTAAATTTACATTTACTTCTCTGCAGAACTTTAACAGAAGTAAGACGTCTATAATGATAAGGGATTTTAACAGCAACAGTCATGGATGGGGTAACATACATGATGACGACAATGGAGAGGCAGTCCTTTCATGGGATGAAACCAATCAGTCGTCCCTTATACACGATAGCAAACTTCCACACTCCTGCAACAGCGGAAGACGCCAACGAGATTATAACTCGGAAATATTATAACTCGGAAATATTCCAAATCTGTATGCTCCCCCATTCCTAACTCACATCATCGGCAAGTAATGTGCCAGTTACTACTATTAATCAGACCTCAAGAAGTCCGTTTTAGACATCGTTTCAACTTCAAGAAAGCTGATACTAGGTTCTGGATGAAAACATTTGTATAGTTCCTCTACTTCCCGAAGAATATAACAAATCTGTAGATCTTGTTAGTACCTGCCAGCGGGAATCTATTCCGAGAGGCTGTAGAACTAACTATATACAAAGAACACTGTTAGAACAATATTATAGCCTATACGAAGAAAATGCATTCAGTGAAGAAACATCTTGTACAGCTGACTCAGTTTTGTCCTCTATATCTGAGAAAAAATTAGAACTATGAGAAAGGCGTGTAACGGAGTGTGATATGAGAAGGAACAGCCAAGAAGCTTGGAGACTTCTACGTCGCCTTAACAGTGACCCTACCCAACCTGTTTCACATGTCATCTTGAAGGCAGACCAAACTGCACATCAGCTCTCATTAAATGGCAAACAAGCTCGGTATGTTACGTCTGGGAAGAAGAACATAGTCCAATAATTAGATCAAGAAAGGAGTATTCTGTCTCTAACTTTCACAGTTTTTGGAATTAGAAACAGTATTGAGGATGTCCAAGAATGGTAAGTCAGCTGGTTTGGATGATATAAGAGTTGAAAAAATTGAGAACTTTGGCGCTGTAACAATAAAATGGCTAACCGAGCTAATGAGCAGTTGTGTTCAGTCCTGTAAACTCTCGTTAATCTGGATGAAAGCTAGAGTCATTGACGTTCATAAATCAGGCAAAATTCAGCGCCCCGAAAAGTTATCGACCTATATCCTTTTTTCCATCTTATTTTTTTTTTTTGCTAGGGGCTTTACGTCGCACCGACACAGATAGGTCTTATGGCGACGATAGGATAGGAAGGGCCTAGGAGTTGGAAGGAAGCGGCCGTGGCCTTAATTAAGGTACAGCCCCAGCATTTGCCTGGTGTGAAAATGGGAAACCACGGAAAACCATCTTCAGGGCTGCCGATAGTGGGATTCGAACCTACTATCTCCCGGATGCAAGCTCACAGCCGCGCGCCTCTACGCGCACGGCCAACTCGCCCGGTACCATCTTATTAAGGTGCTAGAGAAACTTCACCGACCATCAGAAGTACTAAAGCCACTCTTTATATCTCAATAAGCTGCATTCAGGACGGGGGTAATGCTGCACATCACAAGTTCTGAAACTGACAAAACATACTGAAGACGGATTCGAGAGACGTCAAATCACGGGGGCGGTATTCATAGACTTGTCAGCGGCTTATGATGCAGTAAACAACAGACTTCTTCGGAAAACACTATTATATCATCAAGGATTATCAACTCATCTGCATAGTTAGGAAGCACCTTCAAAATGGAAGATCCCAGAAGAATGGGTTACCTCAAGGAAGTGCCCTTGCACCATCCCTATTTAATGTTTACACAAATGACAAGCCTCTACCAGAAGGAACGGAATGTTTCATTCACGCAGATGATCGTGCTATTACTGCACACGCTTGCCAGTTTGAGATTGTTCAGCGAAAGCTGTCTGATGCTATAGAAGAACTTACTACCTAACACCTTACAGGGAAAATCAGTTGAAACCAAATCCTAAGAAGACTGAAGTCAGTGCTTTTCATCTTAAAAACAGAGAGGCTACTAGACCACTCCATATCTCCTAGGAAAGAGTCACTATTGATCACTGTACAACACCAAAGTACTTGGGAGTGAGCTTAGATCGTGCTCTCATCTTTAAGAAGCACTGCTTCAATACCAAGCATAAAGTGTCAGCTCGGAAGAATGTGGTGCACATCCAAGCATCCTGAGGACATCTTCAATCGCGTTGTGTTATTCTGCTGCTGAATATGCGTGCCCGGTGTGGTATATATCCCGTCCTACCAAACAGGTGGACGTCGCTCTTAACGAGACTTGTAGAATCATCACTGGTTGCCTACGGCCTACGCCTTTAGAAACCTTTTAGTACATTGCTAGGATTGCACCTCCTGACATCCGTCGGGAGGTAGCGGCAAAGAGTGAGAAGAAAAAAGTTGATACATCTGAATTTGACCCTCTTTATTATCACCTGCCAGGTTGACCACGTTTAACTTCAAGGAAAAATTGACCCGGAACAAGGGACGCTCTCGTAGGGACTGCACACTAAGCCCGAATTTGTAAATGGTGAGGGAGGTTCAAAAGCTCAGAAGAACGGCTGACCTCAATCGAAGAACTCCCTCCTGGTCATACGGAAGGGGTTGCCTAACGTGAAAATTTCTCAATATATACCGCTCATATGTTAGAAGCTGCAAATCTAACCTGTTGACGTGGGGTTTTCGCGTCGAATCTCCGTTATTTGATTGTCGTTCTCCACAGACAACGCCTTATCTTCTCCAATGCAAACTGTGTCCAACTTCATGGACTATGGAAGACCTCATGCAAGTAACACCAGATTCCCTGAAAGTGGCTAACTATTGGTCAGCAACCGTGTAAGTATGTTCTTCTGCCATGTTATGTGGTCTCCTTAGACCCTTCCATTGGAAATCGTCATTTCTAAAGACATTCACATTAAGGAACCAACGCAGTGCCTACTTTTCCAAGCACCGTGCTCGTTAGGAAGTTCACCTATATAGTTCAGATCTCACATTGGGACCTTTTATACATATTTGTTTCTGGTTGTAAAGTATGTAATTATTTGTATATATTAGTGCTTCAGTTAAGATAAATGCATTAACTAATTAATTAATTACTATTAATAATAATCATTAGGGTCGTGCAGTTGTGATTTGCATACAGGAGATAGTAGGTTCGAACCTCACTGTCGGTAGTCCAGAAGATGGTATTCAGTGGTTTCCCGTTTTCATACCAGGCAAAGACTGTACCTTAATTAAGGACACGCCGCTTCCTTTCCACTCTTAGGCCTTTCCTATCCCATCGTCACTGTAAGACCTATCTATGACAATGTGACGTAAAGCAGATTGTAAAACCAAAGTAATAATAATAATGATAACAATAATAATAATATTAATAATAATAATAATAATAATAATAATAATAATAATAATAATAACCGAGAAGATTAGCTACGTATGTTAACGTGTTATGCGTATGGTGCCAGGCTCTGCATTCGGGAGGTTAGTGGGTTCGAACCCCACCGCCGGCTGTCGTGAGAATGATTTTCAATGGTTTCCCACTGTCACATCTAGGCAAATGCTGGGACAGTTACTATTCATAGTCCACAGCCTCCATATCGTTACCCAATTACATTCATCTTCATTCGCTCCTCATGGCGTCTTGAAGGGCATCCCGCCGTAAAAATATAACATATTCATGTCAACTCATACCCGTCCCCGTATCGAGAAAACCGGGACAAAGGGGTGCACATACATACAGTGATGAAATTTAATAATAATAATAATAATAATAATAATAATAATAATAATAATAATAATAATAATACTCGGAATATGTCCTCAGCTACCGTGCACAGACATTTCAATTTGAGGCCATCTCGCTGCCTGCTCGTCAAATTCAACATTCCGTTTAACTTTAGGCCACTAGGTGGCAGAGCAAACCGAATCTCTCTTGGGTGTCAATGGTGAACCCATAATTCTACGATGAAAAATAATTGCAGATATTTACTTCAGCTAAAAAAACTTTTTATCGAGTAGCCATGTTTTATTTCAAGAGTCTCGCTCTCCCGTGGGAACAAAACTCACCGTGACAAGCGAGCCACCAGCTCGTTAAATGCCGGGATACTTCGGTTGACATCGAGTACTGAATAATTTATCAATTTTGGGAAATCCTTCATAACGAGAGATTTTGGTGACATGGTTAATCCAGGAATAAAGGATCGAAATTATTAATGAACATTATGTGGAGATAGAATCCCTAGGGTGAATTTAAATGCAATTAAGCCTGGAGGAAAGTTGGTGTCATACTCGCGGATTTGCGACACGTGTCGAGGTCATCTCTGAAGAAAGACCGCGTAATTACATGTCCGAAATAAATTTATTATGCCCGTTGCAAGTATGGGAAAAATATAAAATTAACACCATAATGAATTATAATTTTGTCTGAATTTGTGGAATAAATTTCAAAATTCGGATGTGGAATTAGGAGATTGCACCACCAAGCTTTTTTCTTTTTTTTGCTAGGGGATTTACGTCGCACCGACACAGATAGGTCTTATGGCGACGATGGGATGGGAAAGGCCTAGGAGTTGGAAGGAAGCGGCCGTGGCCTTAATTAAGGTACAGCCCCAGTATTTGCCTGGTGTGAAAATGGGAAACCACGGAAAACCATCTTCAGGGCTGCCGATAGTGGAATTCGAACCTACTATCTCCCGGATGCAAGCTCACAGCCGCGCGCCTCTACGCGCACGGCCAACTCGCCCGGTCCACCAAGTTTCAAGGTGAGGGTGGCATCCTCTCTGATGGTATAAAATAAATCCCCTCCACCTACATTTACACTCTTCATCTGAAGGTCTGGATGGTGGAACGCACGTCGCTCGTCTACAAGAAAGTGCGGGGTTTATTTCTCAAAATAAATTATATATTCGTGTCAATGGTTCAAGAAGATTATTAAATTATCCTGAGTTTCCGCCAATGAAAACTATGAAGGCATAGATACCTGTTTAAAATGCGTAGCTGATTTCCACTATGTATTACATTGTGTGTTTGATATTGTCAAAAGGGAGTCTGGAGGCTAGTCTGATGTTTGTTATCTATTGAAACATCTGGCCGGTTATTAGGGTGAACTAAAACAGAGTCCTGGGAAACAGTCGCATTCGCCAGTAGAGAAGGAGGTTCGTCGAATGTTAAAACGCGAAGAAAGTACGTCATTTGCGGTGTTAATCGATAGCGAGTGTAAAATCTGTGTATTTTTAAGTTATATAAATAAGATGATGTATACTGTAGCCATGAGCGGCTAAATACTAGGTCAGCTGGCGAAATGTAGCCGGAATCTCCAAGATGACTACTTTTACAGGCCTGTGTCTATATTTGTATTAATGTTGTAGAATATAATTTGTTTGTCCCAATAAAATTATCCAGTGCGTGTGTCGAATTAATATTTAAATAATGATCAGGTGAAAGTGTTATATTTCTGGTCGTCGTGTGAAACTCTTCAGGCTAGTAAAATTCACGTCGAGAAACTGTAAAATGTGAAGTTTAAATAATGTGTTAACATTGTTTGAGATATTGTCCAAACTGAGTAAAGTAAGGAAGGTGATAACGATAATGTAGTCGTAGTGAATGCAATAATTTCGAATATCCTACCGGTTCATAAAATTTTTAGTCTAAATAATAATAATAATAATAATAATAATAATAATAATAATAATAATAATAATAATAATAATAATAATAGTTAGAGCCGGATAAAATTTTCTAGTTAAATTTGTATTTAACAGTAATGTTGAGTAAGATTTGCGTTCGTGTCGAAATTCAGTGAAGTCTGATAAAGTTATATTTATTCGTGGGAAGGTAATTTTTGTGACATCTTGTATGTCGGTGATATAGGAAATCACGGCGTGTTATTGTGTTCTTGAGGTCCGAAAGTTGTAATTAAAATGAATGAGAAGATCCTTATAAAATTGTTCGTTACGGGAGTATTGAGGTTTGAAAGGTTTTAAAACAGGAAGAAATGTATTGTGCCGGAATGATATGTTGAAATAATAGTTGTGTAGATGTTGAAGGCATAGGAAGCCTGTATTTCATGATTAATGCCGCTGTGATAGGCCATGAAGATGAATTTTTGGAGACAGGCTATATTTTTCGATTGCGAAGAATTTTAGAAACAGTCTGTACATTAAATGTGATAATTCTGAGGCAGGCTGTATTGAGATTCCGTTAGCAATTCGGAACAGCTGACCGGGTGAAGGTTGGTTCGAAGTGAGTGCTTTGTGACGCACATTATGATTTCAAGTCAAGAACACCCTGTGAAAAACAATTTCTGTAGATGACTGTAGCTCTTGGCAGTTAAGTCCAAATGACGATTTATGTAAAGTTAGCATAGTGAATATTATAGTACCCGATCTCAAGAATAGAAGGGCATTCTGAATACACGGTTGGCGTTATTTAACTGTTGTAACAAATTTCCATTCAGTAAATTGCATATATTACGATACAATTAAGTATCATTAAATCGGAAACCTTGTGGGATGAGATATTGGACGTTATTAAAGTGATAGTTTGGCTGCGTAGATTCAATGAAATTTGCTTCACTGGATATTTCATGGATATGAATGTTTGGAATAGTGAGATGGTAGGCGATTTCTTGGGCCTCACCCTAGAGTTGCAGTGTGGATTTTTGTGATGGTGGTGATTACTGTTTTGGCGATATTCACGTAAGGTTAGACGTGTGCTGAAATTCATTATTATTTTTCCAAACTTCACTGCGTATGTTGAGATCGTGTTTGAGTTGTGGATTGTATAGCCGTGCGTTATTTATTTTCAATTTCACGTTTTATTGACAAGATAGGGACTTTGTTGCATTTCAAGACTTGCGTTTATTTTTGTGGCAAGATTTCGTGTCATTGTGTGCTATAGTTTCGACAATGTTTCCAGCTAAATATCAAAGACGGCAGCCCTGAAGATGGTTTTCCGTGGTTTCCCATTTTCACACCAGGCAAATGCTGGGGTTGTACCTTAATTAAGGCCACGGCCGCTTCCTTCCAACTCCTAGGCCTATCCTATCCCATCGTCGCCATAAGACCTATCTGTGTCGGCGCGACGTAAAGCCCCTAGAAAAAAAAAATATCAAAGAGTGAACTTACGATTTCGCCTGACATTTTAGAGGATGAGTAGACATCCCAGTTTCCGCTCGACAATAGATTTAGGACATTGCGCGTATCGTAGGAGTATACTGATGAGTAGACATCCCCATTTACGCTCAATGATAGGTTTAGGAGGCGTGTGTGTATATAGATGATAGTGTTAGGGTGTGTAGACACTATGTACGCTCGACGATAGATTTGAATAATAATAATAATAATGCTAATTGCTTTACGTCCCACTAACTACTTTTACGGTTTTCGGAGACGCCTAGGTGCCGGAATTTTGTCCCGCAGGAGTTCTTTTACGTGCCAGTAAATCTATCGACACGAGGCTGACATATTTGAGCACCTTCAAATATCACCGGATTGAGCCAGGATCGAACTTGCCAAGTTGGGGTCAGAAGGCCAGCACCTCAACCGTCTGAGCCACTCAGCCCGGCCCATCTGGCGACGATAGATTTAGGGTGTCGTCTGTATATATTCAAGTCTTGGTGTTTTTGCGAAATGACTTGAACGATGGTAGTGTCTGCAGTAGTGCATGGAATGCGCAGAGTGTTAGCAAAGTAATATGGAGGCCATGTTTCGGCACAGCCCTTACCAGCTGGGAGGTGTTTACATAAGATTATGGAACTACTAGTGGCATAAACGTGAGGGTGGTTCAGCATTGGACACTGAGCTAACGGTGATTGATATTACTGCTGTTTGCCACGCGCCTTTGAGTTCATTGAACTTGAGTATTTTATTTTAGTTCTTGATTTAATTATTTGTCGTTCAGACGTCCGATTGCTTTGATAGTGTGCATGTTGACACTTAGCTTATTTATGTGAGACTTGAGTTACGAATGCCGTTTCGATTCATCAGCTGGGAATATTTTTTTTTTTCAATTTTCGTTCTTTCATTTTTATAATAGTTGAATTTGATCTATCAATAAGTTGTAGTTAGTTTATTGGGACAAACATAAGTAGATGGATCTGTAATGGTAGTCCTGCTGTTGTTAAATGGAAAGACTTCCTTAGATTGTTTTTGGTATTCTGGATTTTATTTTATTATGTGGACTTGTAAGTTTATTAAACTTAACGTAACCCTTTATAACCTGAAAGTTTGTTTTATAAGAATATTTTTCAAGTGATTTACCACTTTTTATTTAACTTCGGTGTTTAGAATTTCTTCTAAATGCATGATGAATAAATGTTTCCTGCATTTCGCAGTTTTGTTCCTTCAGAACGACGTAACGTAAGATCCTCTTGGATCGAGTTTTTGTTGGTTCCTTCTGAACAGATGTTTGGGTGATGCACGTTTCAGCATCAGGATTATTCCATAACTTAAAGGTGTCACGAGATGACAATATATGGTGGAATTTTATTTTTTACTATGACTGCTGCTGTTAACTTGTAGTGAACACCATGCTTTCCAGTAGTATTTCGCAACCTATCCAAAGCAACTGATAGTCAATTGGGTTCGATGAAGGGTCCATTCGGCGGGTGTTCCCATATCCGACAGGGTATTTGACTGGTGGATAAGGATAACCTTAATTAAATGTAAATCTGGAACTCTCTTTGTTGAAGGTCAGATTTTCTACGGATCGTGTGGATTAATTCTCAGTTATCGTTTGTATCAGTAGGTGCCCGATTTTCATGTTTTATTTTCGTTTCTCTAGTTTTCGCTGTCCACTAATCTGTGATATTTCTACTTTTCTCCGAAGAAAGTTCTTTGATAAATGTACCTGATGAAATGAAATGAAATGAAATGAAATGAAATGGCGTATGGCTTTTAGTGCCAGGAGTGTCCGAGGACATGTACGGCTCGCCAGGTGCAGGTCTTTTGATTTGACGCTTGTACGCGACCTGCGCGTCGTGATGGGGATGGAATGATGATGAAGACAGCACATACACCCAGCCCCCGTGCCAGAGAAATTAACCAATGATGGTTAAAATTCCAGACCCTGCCGGGAATCGAACCCGGGACCCTCTGAACCGAAGGCCAGTACCCTGACCATTCAGCCAACGAGTTGGACAATGTAACTGATAAAACTCACGCAATGCAGTGTGACTGCGTTGAAACGTTAAATGATTAAAATTTTCTTGATGAATGATTTTTATAACTTTTTTCTTTCATAATTCAGAAAAAGGTAATAAGCACATATTTGCTCCTCATTTCAAGTAGTTAGGCTCTCTTCTGAACCCCATCGTTTGGTTAAGATCCTGACCGAATTATTCCCGCTACGACCCCAAGATTTAAAAGAGTTCGATATTGCTCTACTGCAGCAGGTGTGGCCAACCAACGATGGAATGGCAAGTTCAAGGGATCAATGGAGGAGTTTTACTGAATTTTGTCGGGTGAACACCAAATGCGTCACGAGAGATCTTTTTTCAAGACGATATCGTACGACGTGGAGTGTCGAATAGACTTTTTTCCGACCTTCAAAAGTCCGACTACCTCTGCCAGGTTTGAGACCGCTATCTGGAGATTCGGAGGTCGACACTCTACAACTGGTTCACAGAGGTAGCTATGCTGATTATGATGATGATGATGAATTTATTTATTTATTTATTTATTTATTTATTTATTTATTTATTTATTTATTTATTTATTTATTTATTTATTTATTTCCTAGGCTGAGTGGTTCAGACGGTAGAACGCTGGCCTTCTGACCACAAACTGGCAGGTTCGATCCTGACTAAGTCCAGTGGCATTTGAAGGTGCTCAATTACGTCAGCTTCGTGTCGGTGCATTTACTGGCACGTAAAATAACTCCTGCAGGACTAAATTCCGGTACCTCGGCGTCTCCGAAAACCGTAAAAGTAGTTAGTGCTACGTAAATCCATTATTATTATTATTATTATTATTATTATTATTATTATTATTATTATTATTATTATTATTATTATTGTTGTTTTCTGTTACCATCTGCTTTATTTTACACCGACACTGGGCGACGATAGGATAGGAAAGGGCTAGGAGTGGGAAGGAAGTGACAGTGTCCTTAACATACAACCTGGTTTGAACCCACTATCTCCCGAATAGAAGGTGATAGCTACGTAACTCAACCTAACACGTACAGCTCTGATTGTTATTACTGCAGGCCGGTTGAAAACAAATAATTCTCACGTAGGGGTAGATAATCAACCTTCGCTCATCTATCCCCGTACCAGTTCCACAGGAAGTTGTGCTATCGTCTCCTCCAGCGTCAATCACTTAATATAATCACAATGAAAACGTCAATCTTACAAATGCGAGGTAACACTCTCGAAGGTGACATTACCGTGGAGATTGAGTGGCTCGTACCTATCACTCCACCCCCCCCCCCCCCCTGGGATGACCTTTAAATCTACCGCACTCCTCAACGCAGAGCAATTCACATCGCTGGCAGCTATGATCTGTTTGACCGGAGCTCCACTGATCCGATTCATTTCATGTGACAGACAAAATATTATAGCAATTGACTGATATATGAGGCTCTATTCCATATGACAGTAAAGAGCGACGTTTACATCGGCACAATTTAATATCGAGATTTTTCTAACTCTGTCAGCCACACATGCGCATTATTTTCCATTATCAATCTGTCTCACAGCGAGTGCACAATGTTGACACAAGTTTGCCTGTTTAATCCCGCTAAGAGCCCTTCTCATCCACCAAGCACAGGCTCGATAAAGAACGCAAGGACGATCACGTTGGCACGCCTGTGATGGGAGGTTCCCAACATAAACAGGCCTGCCATAGCGTTATTAAGTACAGAGTAATCGGATAAAGTTGCCTTTCCACGCGCACCCAGATGTATAATGCATTAAAAGCTTTTATTTCCGACATTCAAATCGCTCTAGTCTGCCACTTTCAGTCCCCGAATAAACACAACTTTATAGAAATGCAACGGTAAAGCTGAAGCATTCGAATTTTCAATCAAAATGTTCGTTTAGATAAAGAATGAAAGTGTTTAAGTTCAGAGATCCAGGCACTCGCAATGAGTGCTGCGAGTCGTAAGTGATTTCATAGCGGCACGCTGGCGTATTGCTGCGGGTAGCCATCATAGTCTCGGTTATCAGCAAACATGTGACTCACTGTGTTAACCTGGTACAAGCCAAGAATGTTTTTAAATAAGTGCAAAGAATTTGGAAATTTATTGAACATCTCCCGTGGTAAATTATTCCAATCCCTAACTCCTCTTCCTAGAAACGAATATTTGCCACTAATTGTTCCTCTTGAATTCCAACTTTATCTTCATATTGCGTTCTTGACTAATGTCATTCCACATCATCTCTCCACTGGCAGATCGGAACATACCTCTTAATCGAGCAGCTCGTCTGCTATCTCCCAGGTATTCCCATCCCAAACTTTGCAACTTTTTTGTAACGCTACTCCTTCGTCAGAAATTACAAGTAGCTTTACGTCGCACCGACACAGATTGGTCTTGTGGCGACGATGGTATAGGAAAGGGTTAGGAGTGGGAACGAAGCGGCCGTGGCCTTAATTAAGGTTCAGTCTAAGCGTTTGTCTGGTTTGAAAATGGGAAAGGACAGAAAACCATCTTCATGGCTGCCGACAGTGGGGTTAAAACCCAGTATCTCCCAAATACTGGATACTGGCCACACTTAAGCGACCGCAGCTATCGAGCTTGGTAGAGCTGATTTTATTTGGATATTTTCCATTTATCGAATCAAATAATCCTGGTGAATGTTCCATACACTGGCACCATACTCTAGCTGGGGTCTTATCAGAGACTTATATGCCCTCTCCTTTACATCCTTACTGAATGAAAACCTACAACCTGTTTTCCAGTCATTGACCGGTTAGGGATGGAATGAATGAAGCAGATATAGGCTATTAGTACGATGGGGTCGCCACTCCTAAAGTGATTTATTAATGACTGATAGATGCTATGAAATGAGAATGGAGAGTGTTGCTGGAATGAAAGATGACAGGGAAAACCGGAGTACCCGGAGAAAAACCTGTATCGCCTCCGCTTTGTCCAGCACAAATCTCACATGGAGTGACCGGGATATGAACCACGGTATCCAGCGGTGAGAGGCCGACGCGCTGCCGTCTGAGCCACGGAGGCTCCTTACATCCTTACTACAACCCCTAAATACCCTCATGACCATGTGTCGAGATCTGTGCCCTTTATTTGCAATATTTACGTGCTTACACCAATGGAGATCTTTCCTTATATTAACACCTAAGTACTTACAATGATCCCCATAGAGAATTTTCAC
Organism: Anabrus simplex; assembly: GCF_040414725.1. Lineage (NCBI taxonomy): Eukaryota > Metazoa > Arthropoda > Insecta > Orthoptera > Tettigoniidae > Anabrus > Anabrus simplex. The sequence goes on along the minus strand of NC_090265.1, from coordinate 39,458,154 downwards.
CCCATCAACACAATATTTATGAGCGTTATCTTGTTGGTAATACACCGTAATTTAAACAAATAGTTCAATATCCCACGCCGTTGTTATTATATAAGCTGCTGATGTTAGCCAATCAGATCGCTTTGTGCGGCACTATTGCTAAATCCGCACGTGACTTAAGAACGGCTGTAGAGATATGCCAGGAAATCAGCATCAAACACAATCACAACGTTGCTTTCAGTCAGTGTCACCGTACCGTGCTTGCTTTGGCGAGATCCTGTCACCTCGGAGGTATGCATTCAAAGCTCCACCTAGTGAAGTTTTATTCTTCGACTGGTGCTCTGATGCCGGCCTTAAGCCACGTACAGATTTAGCGAAGCCCACTTGAATTCACTCGCGAAGTCATCTGATTGGCTAACTTCAGCAAGTGATAAAATAACAATGGCGAGAGATATCTAATTATCTTTTGAAATTATTTATTACCATGACACACCCTCTAACACTTACGCAGCCGTTTTACGCTGTATAAGCATAAGTATCAGAAAGCCAGCACTCAACTGTCTGAGCCACTCAGAACGGCCACACGCGAAGATTTATAAAGACCGCAGTACGCCCGGTAACCATTTATGGGGCAGAATGTCGTCTAATGACTTTGACTCGTTGACGGTTGCGGGTCAACTTTCCGGAATCTAATCTAATATAAAATTTCCAAGTTATTTTTTCCGCAACTCAGTAAACCAGAATTTATGTGAAACTCATTTCATTCAACGTTATTGCTGCACAGTTACAAAAAATGGCTGCAAAACAAAAAAGAGTGCAGTCGTTGCCTAGTTGACGAAGTGTACATCAAGCCGGCGACTTTTTTGCTTGTAAGCTGTGTACTCCATTAGAATAATTTTTATCCTCCTCTAAAGAGTTGTTCTCCATTGTTTTCACTTCATTGCCTTGACTCGCCTTATTCAGTTTATAATTCTGACCGAATAGAGTAGAAGTCTGCATGTTGCCTGCGACCACTCGCTGAAATCTCTTAAGGAATTATGGTGGGTCTTTTCAGTCGGCTTTACATCGCACCGACACAGATAGGACTTACGGCAACGATAGGATAGGAAAGAGCTATGAGTGGGAATGAAGCGGCCGTGGCCGTGGCATTTGGCTGGTGGTGAAAATGGGAAACCACGGAAAATCATCTTCAGGACTGCCGACAGTTGGGAAAAATTCGAAAATATTGGCTCGGAAAACACTTCGCACTCCTAAATTTTCTCCACTACACGGGTAAACATAGAATCACGGATATGTTTTTGGGCTTATAAGACGAAAGAGCGAGTATTATCTGCGCACTTTTTATCGATATATTTCCGTCCGGGGTGTGGAGTAAGGAGGGAGCTCTCGCGGTACAAGTAGTACTGCCAACTGAATGGAAATGAAATCTGAATTGAATCGATCATATGATCGATCGATATGAATTTTGCTAAACCTTTGTTATCTTAAGCCAACAACTGTGTCACATACACATTATATAACATTATATAACATTATATAACATTTCTCGACGCGAATCTTATTCCTGGAGTGAATTCTATAGTTTGGCTTTGCTGTGTAAATAACAACAGTACCAGTACGTAAAGTGTACGCCAGATGTCGCACAGCGATGCATAAGCGATTCATAGTTTGTGTTTCAAAGGTTGCCAGTACAAATCTCGAAGATTGCCGAGGTCGACCAATTCAGCACTAGGGTGTAAATATATCCAAAAAAGGTGCGCAGATAATATAGATTCCTTGGCTGTTACCCTCTTAGTAGCCCCTTACGACATGCAGGGGTGTACAGATAATGCTTTCTTTGACTCCACCCAGATGGGAAATAAAGGATTCCGAAGAAGTGAAATACAGGGTGTTTCTATATTCCCATTACAGAATTCGAGGGCTTGCCGTGGGGATCAAGACGGTTAAGTTTAGCATAGGAACTTGTGTCCGGAAACGTGCCGTCTTCCCGCTACCCGTAAAAAACCCACCATAGCACATGCTCAAATCTCCTGTATTGTACGCGTCACTGACTAGAGTACGTACGTCATTGAACGATCACGTGATGTTGACATTTCATGCCATTTAGTTGAGTGTGTGATCCACACGGAGACGTGTTGTGCCTGCTGTTGTGCTTGTGATCTTCGTTCATACTGCAGTACGGCAGTAATAATTTACTACGTACATAGCAGTGAGCTGTACTTAGAGTACTGCACTCAATATGTATGCAATAGTGGATAGGTCGTAGTGGCCCGCACGTTCACCAGACTTGACACCGCTAGACTACCGACTGTGGGGCATGAAAAATTGATTTACCGAGACTCCTGTGGAATCCGCGGAAGATCTACAGGCGCGGGTTATGGCTGTAGCGGATGTTGGAGGACCAGGAATTGGTGACCGTGTGTACGAGAGCATGATACGTAGGTGCCGTGTCTGTGCAGACGTCGGTGGTCGTCACATCGAACCCCACCTCTGATTGGACCCAGACGACAAGCAGTAGGAGTCCGGCAGAGCGTCGGAAATGCGGGAGCTGTAAACGTGTGTTGTGGTGGTTTTTTGCGGGTAGCGGGAAGACGTTACCTTTCCGGACACAAGTTCCCATGATAAATTTAACCGTCTTGGTCCCCACTGCAAGCCCTCGAAGTCTGTAATGGGAATTTGGAAACATTTTGTAGAAATGAGTGTATCCACAAGATAATGGCAAAACTACTGAATTGTCAGAAAATGAAGGACACTCTAGACGTAAATATAATACTAATCTAATTATAATTGTACAGATATTATTAGCCAGGCTGTGGTGTAGACTAGCGTGCCTGTTTCTTCTTCCAAGGCACTGGTTTCGTTTTCCGGCCAAGTCAATGATTATAATTCTGGACCGAAGAGCAGAATGGGATTCACTAGACAGCAGAATTTCTCGAGCTGTTTGTTCTAGAAAAAAAGCGCACAGTGAGAAGATGACACTACTGACCTAAAGTACACGCACGCACATTAATGGTGTCCCGACGTAAACAATCAACACTGCCCCACTCCAGTACTGAAAAGGAGGGGAGAGAGTGAAGGGGTGGTGTTGAAGGCCACTCCAGTACTGAAAAGGAGGGGAAGGGAGTGAACAGGTAGTGCTCAACACACAGTGTGTGTATTCCGGCGTTATACTGTAACATTGTAATAAGATGGTTCCTATCCTATCACAGGTGAATCGAGGACGTATTATTGGCATGTGGGAGACTCACATGGTCCTCCAAGCAATAGCACAAGCAATACCATGCAGTCTTAAGACAGTTTAGAGATGGATAGAAATATGGCAAGAACGAGGTGAAGAAGGATTGGTAGACCCGATATAACGCAACTACAAAATATTCCTAACTAGTATAAAATACTTTCCGGTTAAAAACCTCCTTTACCTCTTAATACTGTAATTATCAGAGTAGGTTATTTTTTAAATTTTTTATGTTAAAATTCTACTTGTTCGGGGCGTCGACCTATAGAGTTCTTTTGCCCCTATTTGCACAATATATGAACCTGCATGTAATTGGAATTACGGAAGTGTTGAGTGTTGAATGTGAGAAACGTTAAGGACGACACAAATACGCAGTCCCCAGGCCAGGGATATAATCATTTACAATTAAAACCCCCTGACACGGCTGGGAATCGAACCCGGGGCGGCCGGACGCGTTGCCCCGTACACCGCGGGGCCAGACGAGTAGGTAACGTAATGCTGTACTTCAATACATCCGCCATTGTGCCCATTTCGATCACAACGAAGTCTTGTAGCGGGCTGTTTGCATGCAGTACATGCAGCAATGCGTTAAGCGAGAAAGTGAGTCATTGTGCCTTCGACACTACCCCTTCACTCTCTCCCCTCCTTTTCAGTACTGGAGTGGGGCAGTGTTGATTGTTTATGTCGGGACACCATTAATGTGCACGTCTGTACGTACCGGTCACCATGGTTACAACTGTCTCGGGAAAATGAAGACGCTAATCCCAGAAGACCCCAGCCCAAAAGCATACCCATGTTAAACTGAATTGGGAAAAATCGGTTTCGGAAGCAGAACAGATTCGAAAATATAAGTTATCTGAAAACTGGATTTGGAAAAATGGGGAAGAAAAATATTTCGACATTGACTTGGAGTAGCCCCGATTCTTAAGTGTACAAACACCCACACAGCAGCGCGGTATAGAGCGAGGTGAGGAGGCGTTTCAAGAGAGCATACACGAAGATCGAACATTCTCTAGAACACCACAGCTTATCCGTGTTACTGCCGTGTGTCTACTGGCGTTTTGTCTGGAAGCTGTGTCAACCTTCTCTTCTTTAAAATGTTCACGCGGCCGATTGCGGAAAAATGTTCGGCAATTTTCTTGAGTGAGTTGAGAGATACAGCCCTCACATTGTAGGAAGAAGACGAGAATTGGAGAAGACAACATGCAAGAAGGGAAAGAAAGTGGTTACACTATGCCTGCTAAAGGGGAGTATTGCAGCTGCTATCTCATCTGATGGATGATGAAATGAAATTTTCTGAATATTTTAGAATGACACAATCCACATTCCAGTCTCATATTACTGGACAGCGAGAGAGCTTACACTTTTCAGTTTAAAAAAAATTAAAGTTAGCAGTGTAACTGATACCGGCTCTCTGGTGTGGGAGTAGCGTGCCTGCCTCTTACCTGGAGGCCCCGTATTCGATTCCCGGCCACGTCAGGGATTTTTACCTGGACCTGACGGCTGTTTCGAGGTCCTCTCAGCCTTCGTGATTACAACTGAGGAGCTATCTGACGGTGAGATAGCGGCCCCGATCTAGAAAGCCAAGAATAACGGCCGAGATGCTTCGTTGTGCTGACCACACGACACCTCGTAATCTTCAGGGCTTCGGGCTGAGCAGCGGTCGCTTGGTACGCCAAGGCTCTTCAGGGCTATAGTGCCATGGTTAGTTAGTGTAACTGATACAAACTTGAAAACTGACTCTAACAGTGCCTGCCGAGATCACGCCGTCAGTGCGATGATGTTTGAACTGTTCCATTTGCGTACCACTGTGCTATTCTTCTACTAGGTGATGTTCAACCCAAGGCCGGCTCATGGTAGCTGGCACGGTGCGATAACATTTTGGGGACTTGACGCGGTGCAGAACGATTCACAGTTGACAAAACATGTAGGATACTATACTCCAAATACTATGTAAACGTCCTGCGCGGGAAATCAGCCGCGTATGTGCGGAGAAGCAACTGAAGGGTGCTCTCTCGTCTCCCACTCCATTCTCGCTCCCCAGTCTTCGTTTACATATCGTGTTAAGCACTGTATACAGTGGCTGAACACGAAATGTCAACAAGCGAGTAAATAGATGGTGGTGGTAGTGGTGATTATTGTTTTAAAGGGAAATACAACTACGCAACCATAATCTATATAACACTAATCAGAGAGAAAAATGGAAGGGATCCGACACTTCGAAAAATGAAGGTATCGGCCAAAGAAAGACAAGGGCCACGAAGGGCCTGAAAATGAAGGACTCCCTAGGCCTCCATACGTAATGCCGTCGGGGTCGGAAAAGAACAAAAGTTGACCAAGGGAGGTTGTATAGGATAGTTGAAAGTGAGGAGCCTGGCACAAGTAAGTGGAAGCAATGCCAGGACTCAGCTAAGGGCCCCGTGGTCGCCAACCCACGCTTCCGAGTTAAGAGCTCCTGGGACCCTTTTAGTCGCCTCTTACGATAGGCAGGGGATACCGTGGGTGCTATTCTACCGCCCCCACCCACAGGGGGAAATAAAGAGAGAGCGAACTGGGAAGAGAGAGATAGTGCACCCATCAGACCTCAAGCACTTCCTACTTAACCACGCCCCGATCAGTCAGAAGGTCGTTTACTAAGTCTTTAGACTATAGACAAGAGACCACGATAAGGCCAGTAGAACACTGGAACGAAGGCGAAGCAGCTAGAGCAGCGCAGAGTACAGCTAATTATTGTAATTCACACAATTCATTATATCATCGCACGTTGATATGCAGGACAGGGAAGGATTGTTCTGTGCCTAATTCCGCCTACCCCACACAGTGTAATTTGTTGATACAAAGAGGATAAAATTATCACAGCCGTTCGGTCTCACTATCTGTCGGGAACAATGTGTACTATAATGCAATTTTTAATTTCAAATTTCCGTTATGTGTTTATGTGTATACGCATCATGAAAAAATGGCTGAACAGAATTTAATAAAAATCGGTATGTCAAGTGTGGGAATAAGCATGAACAGTGTATGTTATAAATTTTTTTCACAATGGATGAAATGGTAGATTAGGGAAAGGCCTAAAATTTAATTCTCGATCATCTATGATATTAGAAGTCCTATTGATAAAACTACATAACAAGAGTTAAAAAGGATATAATTTTCGATCATTTATGTCTCATAGAAGCCTCCGTGGCTCAGGCGGAAGCGCGCGGGCCTCTCGCCGCTGGATACCATGGTTCAAATCTCGGTCACTCCATGTGAGATATGTGCTGGACAAAGCGGAGGCAGGACAGGTTTTTCCCCGGGAAGTCCGATTTTCCCTGTCATCTTTCATTCCAGAAACACTCTCCAATATCATTTCATTCCATCTGGCATTCGTTAATCATTGCCCCAGGGAAGTGCGACAGGCTTCGGCAGCCGGCACAATTCCTATCCCCGCCGCTAGATGGGGGATTCATTCATTCCATTCCTGACCCAGTCGAATGACTGGAAACAGGCTGTGGATTACTTACTGGTTATGACAACAGAGATATACATGAATTTAGACTTTTGTTGCTTAGATCACATCAACGTCGAACATCTACAATATGTAAATAACGTTCAATCGTGTTAACTGCCAATGGTGGCTGTTTGTATTGCGATTGTCTTACGGTGTATATCCTCATGGTCATCAGCCCATATCGACAAGCAGAATTGTAAAGATGACTATAAAAATGAAAAAATCGAGAAGGAATGCTTGAAAAGTGAACGAAGAGAGAACCATGAAAGGAGTAAAAATGACTTTTTTAAAGTTAGATGCTCTAATATCACAAAAAACATTCTTTTGTCAGCGCTACACTGTCCTAGCCTGCTCTGCGGCCAACTGCGTCTCAATGTTCACCCTGCCTAATATGTAGTTTACAATAAAATCTCATACGACGTGAACCAAGATCTGGATTTATAACACAGTAAGGAAACTACAAGAAATTACGAAAACCCTGTTGGGAATGCTTCTGCTAGAACTTCAGCAAGGATTCTCCCAGCAGGCTAAGGAAGAATGAATAATTAACAACGCCTCGAGAGACTTTCAGCGATAAACTTGCAGAAGAAAGTTCAAAGTTTCCTTCGAAGTATATCACAAGTTGATAGGACTATTAATTTGATTGCTACTGCAGGTGTGTGAAAGTTATCCGAGCAAATGACTGTATTTACGGTGTGACAATACGCCCGACTGGAGCATATGACGTTCCAGTCGTCCATAGCACGTCGTGGGGCAGTGATATAATAATAATAGTAATAATAATAATAATAATAATAATAATAATAATAATAATAATAATGGGACCAAGCTCTTTATGATTCTGAATGTGATCGGGACCTGATACCGGGAACGAAGTATTATCTACAGTCGGTATAAAAATCAGTCTGCAGTGATAAGAATCGAGGGCTCTGAACAAGAAACAGGAATTCAGAAAGGAGTGGGGCAAGGTTGCAGTTTGCCTCTTTCTCCATGTTTATATAGAACAAAGGGGAATTTGGGAAGGCAATCACAATCTAAGGGAAGATTTGCTGGTGATATTGTTATTTTATCTGAGACTACAGAAGATGTGGTGATATTTCTGAATGGTTTGGACAGTCTTGGGTAAGGAGTACAAGATGAAAATAATTAAGCCCAAAACAAAAGTAATGGAGTGGAGTCGGATAAATTCAGATGATGCAGGAAATATTAGATTAGGAAATGAAGTCTTAAAGGAAGTAGATTATTATTGTCACTTTACCGAGCTCGATAACTGCAGTCGCTTAAGTGCGGCCATTATCCAGTATTCGGGAGATAGTGGATTCGAACCTCACTGCCTGCAGCCCTGAAGATTGTTTTCCGTGGTTTCCAATTTTCACACCAGTTAAATGTTGGGGCTGTACCTTCATTAATGCCACAGACGCTTCCTTCCCTGACCCATTGTCGCCATAAGACCTACTGTGCGGTGCGACGTAAAGCCAATAACAAAATTATTGTCACTTGGGTAGTAAAATAACTAACGATGGCAGAAGTAAGGAGGGCATGAAATGCAGACCAGCACAGGTGAAGAAGTCCTTTCTTATGAAAAGAAATTTGCTTACTTCAAACACCGATACATGAATTAGAACAACATTCGTTCGGAGCGTGGCATTGTATGGAAGTAAAACATGGACGACATCTCGCCCAGAAAGAAAGAGAAGAGAAGCTTTTGAAATGTGGTGTTACAAAAAATGTTGAAGGTGAGATGGATAGATCGAATCACGAATGAAGTGATACTGAATGGGATTGGTGAGAGGAGATCGTTGTGACTATTTTTTTTCTTTTCTTGCTATTTGCTTTACATCGCACCGACACAGATATGTCTTATGGCGACGATGGGATAGAAAGGCCTAGGAAGTGGGAGGAAGCGGCCGTGGCCTCAATTAAGGTACAACCCCGGCATTTGCCTGGTGTGAAAATGGGAAACCACAGAAAACCATCTTCAGGGCTGCCGACAGTGGGGCTCGAACCCTCTATCTCCCGATTACTGGATACTGGCCGCACTTAAGCGACTGCAGCTATCGAGCTCGGTATGTGACTAAATTTGACGAGAAGAGATAGAAAGTTATTAAACATATTAAGAGACCCACGAATTTTGCAGTTGTTTTTCGAGGGAAGTGTGGGGGGTAAGAACGTAGGAGTAGACCAAGATATGAATATGACAAGCAGAAATTAAAAGATTTTTTTTTGCTAAGGGCTTTACGTCGCACCGACACAGATAGGTCTTATGGCGACGATGGGATAAGAAAGGCCTAGGAGTTGGAAGGCAGCGGCCGTGGCCTTAATTAAGGTACAGCCCCAGGATTTGCCTGGTGTGAAAATGGGAAACCACGGAAAACCACCCTCAGGGCTGCCGTTAGTGGGATTCGAACCTACTATCTCCCGGATGCAAGCTCACAGCTGCGCGCCTCTACGCGCACGGCCAACTCGCCCGGTAAATTAAAAGATTAGCAGAGGATGGGGGGACATGGAGTGCTGCATCAAACCCGTCTATGAACTGATAACTCAAACAACAACAACAACAACAACAACAACAATAACAATAATAATAATAATAATAATAATAATAATAATAATAATAATAATAATAATAAGTTTATCATAAACTAGATTAGGGTTTTAATACCAACGAGACGAAGTCAGGAGCGTTGCTGTTACTGCCAGAACACAGTTAGATAAAAGATGAGAATCCAAAAGCGGTAACGTACTTCAAACTTGTCTCAGATGAGATCGCACAAAACGGGGGTGAAACAATCCGAAGTGCAAGGGAGCTGATGTAGGTGGCATGCTATCAAGGATTCTTCATTTGTATGTAAATTTTCGATCTTGACGCTGTATCCAGGTCAGCGAATTTATATGGAAATGAAAGGTAGGATAGATGGAAACATAGAACGTGCTACAGTCGTTTCTGATAGGTGTGAAATCTGCAGATATTGGTGATGACATATAACCTACTAGATACTAATCGTGATTTCACGCATGCAACCACAGTTCCTAACTTTTAAACAGTATACGTGTTCTTGTCCGCCTCTGTGGTGTGGTGGTTAGTGTGACTAGCTGCCATCCCCGGAGGCCCGGGTTCGATTCCCGGCTCTGCCACTAAATTTGAAAAGTGGTACGAGGGCTGGAACGGGGTCCACTCAGCCTCGGGAGGTCAACTGAGTAGAGGTGAGTTCGATTCCCACCTCAGCCATTCTGGAAGTGCTTTTCTGTGGTTTTCCACTTATCCTCCAGGCAAATGCCGGGATGGTACCTAACATAAGGCCACGGCCGCTTCCTTCCCTCTTCCTTGTCCTTCCCTCTTTCTTGTCTATCCATTCCAATCTACCCATTCCCCGGCAAGGCCCCTGTTCAGCATGGCAGGCGAGGTCGCCTGGGCGAGGTACTGGCAATCCTTCCCAGTTGTATCCCCCGATCCAGAGTCTGAAGCTCCAGGACACTGCCCTTGAGGTGGTGGAAGTGGGATCCTTCGCTGAGTACGAGGTAAAAACCAACGCTGGAGGGTAAACAGATTAAGAGGAGATACGAGTTCTTAGGCGCTTTGAAAGCAATGAAATTTACGTTTGTTGGTTTTCGATTCTTACCCCTCTCCACAGTATACTAAATACCCTAAATCCATATTATTGAAGCAAAGAAAAACTGATCTCTTCTCAGTGGATAATAGCACTTAAATTACTATCTCACAAAATATGTGCATGTGAAAAACATGCAGTAGTGAAAGTAGCGAGAATGATCGCTAACAAATGAAGGTGGAAAAAATGGCCGAAGGGTTACTGCAAATGACGAGATAAAAGCTACTAGGAATGAACTCAATGGATGAAGTTGTTCGGATAAAGCGGTTTAGGTGAATCATGTGAGATGAATTGAGAAGGATAGACTTCCTAGGGGTATAATGGACTTGGTTATGGAGGTTAAGAGAAGTAAAGGGAGACCAAAATAACGATGGCTATTCCAATGGTTTAAAGATGGAACTAAACGATGAAAACAGAGCTAGCTTCAAATATAATATTGTAGAGGCGTTTAGTGAGTGCCTTGAAGACTGAACGCTGAAACGCTGACACCATGCGAGATTTATGATTGATAAAGTGGAGGCTGGACATGTTTTTCTCCGGATACTCCGGTTTTATCTTTCTTCTTTCATTCCAGCAACACTCTCCAATATAATTTCATTTCATCCGTCGGTCATTAATCACTTCCCCAGAGGTGTGCGACAGACTTCCGGCAGCCGGCACAATTCCTATCCTCGCCACTAGATGCTAACTTCTTATTTTTTTTACAATATGTTTTACGTTGCACCAACAGAGATAGGTGTATGGCGACGATGGGATAGGAAAGGCCTAGGAGTAAACGGGAAGCGCCCGTGGCCTTAAGGTACAGCCCCAGCATTTGTCTGGTGTGAAAATTCAGAGCTGCAGACAGTGGGGCTCGAACCCACTATGTCCTCGATGTATGGTCACAGTTGCGGGGCTGTAATCGCACGGCCAATTCGCCCGGTAGGGGGCTTCATTCATTCCATTTTTGACCCCGTCGAATGACAGAAAACAGGCTGAAGATTTTCATTTTTTTGTACGTATGTCAAAGAAATAGATAACAACAATTAATCCCTTCAACACAGCACTGGCTCACAATACAGAATTACCACCAGAGTCATGTCATGTTCCATTCAACAGAATACCAAAACCTGTGCATAGCGCAAGGAGCAAGAGGCACTACAGGTCCATAAAAAATCACCCGCGCTGAGTGGCTCGGACGGGTCAGGCGCTGGCCTTTTGACCCGAACCTGGCCGCTTCGACCCTGGCTGATTTCAAGATGCTCAAATATGTCAGTGCAGTTTAGAATTAGGAAGAAAATGCGATCGAAAATCATTCATAATTGCGAAAAAGGCAAGAAAAGAGAAGAACGTCACATTACACTAATACAATAGAAGCCTTTCAGTTTTAGTGTCCGTCCAAAAGAACTTTACAAACTCTCTCCCCCTCCCCACACACACAGAGAAGAATTCTGCGAAGCCATGGGTCCAGGATATTGAAATATCCATAAAGGCAAGAAAATCTTTGCTTCCAGTGTCTTGCTATCTGCAAGTTGGCGGCACAAAGACAAATCTTAGTTAACCATGCAGTCCTTGGCTTGGCTGAGTTGTTAATACTGTATAATGAAAGATCTTCATTGGGGGAATCACATTGGCGAGGTTTTATATAAAAGTTGCAGGTTTCCTTATATGGTAATCAGTAGGGCTCGGAAATTGAAGACCCATTTTTATAAGAATATATTTTTTTACCTATAGAAAGATATAAAAAAGTCAAACAAGGACGGCAAAAAGGACGTTAAAATGCGATCCAAAATCATTCATAATTTTGGTTTAAAGTTTAAAAATGGAAAATTCTGTTGGTATGCAACGTACAGTGCTAAAGTATAAGAGTGAAATAATTCTTCTTTCGGATATTATATATTTTTAGATTAACATAATATAAAGACAGCAATTCAGTGTTCGTTTAAGAAAAGTACTTGCAGAATTTAGAATGAAATATTTTTGTCCAACTAGAATGAATTCATGGAACGCACAATGGACTTCCTGAAGAAATAAATTGAAATTAGTATAACTGGAATTCCAGGGGAGTGCGACAGGCTTCGGCAGCCGGCACAATTCCTATCCTGGCCACTAGATGGGGGCTTCATTCTTTAATTAATTCCATTCCTGACCCGGTTGAATGACTGAAAACAGGCTGTGTATTTTCATTTTCATAATTTGAATCATATTTGTCTTAACCACACACGGGTTACAGAAATTGGAATCGTAGGTTTTTTAAACAGCACGTTGCGAAACATCGAGAAACTTCTCTCCATGTCACGGGTTCATACTTGAAACAAGTGGGATCTTCCACAACAAAAACATTCACATCAATATTTCATTTACCTTGCACATATTTTCAAACACTAGTTTCATTTTCTATTCCAATTCATTTTCTTTCGTTTCTGATAAGGTCCTAGTAGGCCCAGTGTTCTCCTCAAAAATTTTCGTCAGTCGGGTGGCAGGAATGAGAAGTCGGACGGGGAATACTACGTAAAGAATGAATAAGATAAAATTTCAATTTATTCCCCTCGGGGCATTAACGATAATAACAATAGTAATAAGAAGAAAAATATGGTCTCAGCTTCCGTGTGTACAACATCTTAATTTGACGCCATCTGGCTGCTTGCTCGTCAATTTCGACGTTACGTTGTACTCTAGATCTACTAGATGGCAGAGTGTACCGAATCTCTCTTGGGCATCCAAGGCTGAATTTTATTGAATTTTATCGACACTAGATCTCGTTTGCAGGGCAATATCGTATGACATGAAACATGATCCACAGAGGGCTTTAACAGTAATATCAAACAGGTAAACTATTTTAGTGTTATTATCACGATCTCCTCGTTCATAAACACGTCATGAGGAATCGAGTGCTCTCGTGCGTTCCGACGCTAATCCAGACACCGCTCGTGCACAACACTGCGCGACAGTCAAGCTGAACCTTTTAACTCCGATGTAACTGATGCAATTATGCTGACAATAGTGTAGATTTATCATTTAAATAAACATTTTTACAGCATTTACATTCTAATCGGGAGCACGCAGCGACTCAAATATGTATTAATTTTACGTAACTAGCATGTATCTAGGTTATGTTAGCCGGATGGTCTGTAAAAACGTCAGGGCGGTGCGCCCACTAAAATGGTCCTAGGGAGAACACTGAAGCCTATATGTATTTACTGGAGAAAAGATGTTTAAGAGGGGATGGATGAATTAATGATGAGTCGAATTGAGAATGGACAGTAAAAAAAGTAGTTGAAACAGGATGAAGTTGCAAAAAAGTCATTAAGACGTAAAAACGGACCAATAAGCCAAAAACGGCGGAAAAGGCAATGAAGGACAAAAAAACCCGACATTTTATGGCGTACAATGACTGAGAATGAACATATGGTATGCCTCGAAGAAAAAGGATATTTCCTCAGCTTTCGAGACCTAGTAATGAGTTTATAAAGGACTAGTAGTAACGATGTGAAGGAGAGGGACTATAAATCTCTGGTTAAAGACTAATTAGAGTATTTTTCCAGTGGAAGGGACCTTTACCCGCATTCCTTGATTCAAGAACTGAGGAAAGCAACATGATTTCTTGCGGGTGATTTCGGACAAGCGATTAGCGTTATGAAAATGTTGTAAATTTTTGTCTGGGAAGACTTGAGAGTAAAGAGGCGAGCTGCTCGACTAAGCGGTATGTTCGGAACTTTCAGTGGAGAGATGACGTGGAATGTTATTAGTAGACGAAAAATCTTGAACTGAATATTTAAAAGTAGGAAATAAGATAAAGTTGGAATTCAAGGGGACAAATTGGGGCAAATATTCGTTTACAGGAAGATAAATTAGGAATTGGAATAATTTACCAAGAGACATGCCCGATAAATTTCCATGCTCTTTGAAAAAATTAAGAAATCATAGCGAATCTACTATCTGGGCGACAAGTCTGAATGCAGATAAGCGCTAAGTGACTGACTGACACGAATTACCCTATCTCATCATCAATCACCGCAATCAATCACCTATGATCTGCATTTAGGGTAGTCGCCCAGATGGCAGATTCCCTATCTCTTGTTTACCTAGTCATATGTTAAATATTTGCAAAGAATTTGGAAATTTATTGAACATCTCCCATGGTAAATTATTCCAATCTCTAAATCCTCTTCCTATAAAAGAATATTTGCACCAATTTGTCCTCTTCAATTCCAAATTTTTTTGTAAGTTGCTTTGCGTCGCACCGACACGGGCAAGTTTTATGGCGACTATGGGACAGGAAGGAGTTAGGAGTGGAAGAAAGCGGCCGTGGCCTTAATTAAGGTACAGCCCCAGCATTTGCCTGGTGTAAAAATGGGAAACCACGGAAAACCATTCTTTAGGGCTTCCGACAGTGGAGTTCGAACCCACTATCTCCCGAATACTGGATACTGGCCGCAATTAAGCGATTGCAGCTATCGAGCTCGGTGAATTTCAACTTTATCTACATATTGTGACATTTCCTACTTTTAAAAAACACCACTCAAACTAATGTCATTCCACGCCATCTCTCCACTGACAGTTCGGAACATACCACTTAGTCCAGCACCTCGTCTCCTTTCTCCCAAGTCTTCGCAGCCCAAACTGTGCAACATTTTTGTAACGCTACTCTTTTGTTGGAAATCTTCCAGAACAAATCGAGCATTTTTCTTTGGATTTTTTTCTTTTCAGTTCTCGAATCAAGTAATCCTGCTGAGGGTCCCATACACTGGAGCTATACTCTAGATGGAGCCTTACTAGAGACGTGTATGCCCTCTCCTTTACATTCTTACCACAACCCCTAAATACCCTCATAACCATGGGCAGATATCTGTACCTTTATTAATAATCCCGCTGATGTGATTACGCCAATGAAGACCTTTCCTTATGGTACATCTAGGTGCTTACGGTGATCCCCATAAAGAACCTTCACCCCATAAATGCAACAATAAAACCTGAGAGGACTTTTCCTATTATTGAAGGTCACAACCTCCTTTAACCCCGTTTTTCATCACACCATTGCCTACTGCCCATCTCAAAATATTGTCGAGGTCTCTTTGAATTTGCTCACAATCTTGTAACTTATTTGTTACTCTAGAGAGTAACATCATCTGCAAATAGACTTTTCTGCGATTGCAGCTCTTTACTCATATCGTTTATACATATAAGAAAACAAAGGTTCCAATAATATTGCCTTGAGGAATTCGCCTCTTAAACCTCCCCTACTCCGCCACGGCTACGGCCTACACAAAGCATCAAGAATGTTATACGATATTACAGGCTCTCAGTGCACACCTCCAACAAGCGTTATTCTGTAAATAGACTACATGAAAAGCGTGTGAGCGCGACACTGGCTGACAAGTCTGACGTCCTGGGAGTCGCTTTATAGCCAACTGCACGAGACATGCCGAAATCCTCTTACGTATTTCAGGTCACGTCCTCCAGTCGATAGCAACACGGCTCTCATGTACCTTTTTACCAACGTAACTTGAATAGAAGTGTCGAATATTTTATCCATGAAATGAAGGCCGGTTCTTGTTGAGCTGAGCTGCCCCTGTATACAGGGTGTAACAAGAAGGTGCAGCCAGTCTTTAAGAACAAACTCCTCACACGTAGACAAAAACATTTTGCGGGTACACGACTCAAGTAAAACATCATTTCCGTGTTAGAACTCATTTTCTACACCTTTACACACTGCAGGCCAACGGCCGTAGCCGTGTTGAAACCCCGGATCCCGTGAGATCTCCGAAGTTAAGCAACATTTGGTGTGGTCAATATTTGGATGGGTTGCCACGCACTGTTGGTGGGGGATAAGGGAATGGTGGAGCGGAAAGGAACTGGACACGCTACCATACGTAAATTCCGGCTCAGGCACACCTATGCGGAGGTTCGGACCTGCCTTCGGCCAGAATAAACCCTTACCTTACCTTACACACAGTAACTGGACAAAGAATTATTGAAACATTATTTTCTTAGTTCCGTTTGGGCCTGCTATGTACCACGTGGTTCTTATCTCTAGCAGCTTTCTTCTCAGACCAGTACTCCTTCATTCTTGCACTCGGAGCGTCTTTCCGCTGCTGAGTCCATTTCACACCTCCTCCCGGACGCACTGTTTTTTCTGTTAGTGACTGGAGAGAGTTTGATATTCTGATCAACGTTCTGTACCTATTCCTGTCATAGATTTCATTGGGAGCAATGTCCAATTGTTGAAGGTCTTTCCTGACAAGTCTTGCCCACTTGGCATTAGTTGCTTTCTCTCTAGACTTGGTGTGAAAGATTCTGGAGGTTAGCCTCTGATTGTCCATTCTCATGACATGACCATAGAAGTTCAATATTCTCTTCCTCATAGATGTTGTAATGCCCTCCAATTGCTGGTACAGTTCATTGTTGTGCCTGATTCTGTACTTTCCTTCTTCTTTAACAGGACCCATGATTTTTTTCAGGATCTTCCTTTCATTCAGCTCCAGTTTCCTAAGTTGCCATTTTCTTACCATGTTTATGCATTCTGAGGCGTATAGTACTGACGGTCTCACTATAGTAGTGCAATGCCTGAATTTGAGATTAAAGGAGAGGGATTAGGATTTGTACATACACTTACATTGGTGGTAGGCGCTTTCCAAAGTAATGCATCTGCTGTTCATGGCCTGATCTTCATTCATGTGTGGGGTTATCCATCATTTAATTATATAATTTATTGTTTACATAGTTTTCACAATATTCACCCAACCCGAACCGATATTTCAAGTGTGAGGGCGCATGTCTGTGAAGATCGCAGTAAAGTAGTGAAAAATCACTATTTTTGTCATGATAATTTGGATAAAATACTTATTCTAGGTGGATAAAGATTATCACGTGCAATAGATGATCATAGTAAACTGTTATTAGCTTATTCGTTATTGGTTATACTTCATGATTAATTATGTATTACAGTTTATTAGTTGCGATGTTTTTTAAGGCTGCAAATTCACTTCAAGCTTTCGAAAGGGTAAACTCGGAAAATACTCAAGTGAATGACTGATATTTATACAGTTTCTACCCACAGCATGCAACTTTGGTACAAAGAAGACTACAATCATGATATTCGGTGAAATAGTTTTTGTAGGAAATTGTCAAGAAGAAAAGTGCAGATTAAAATAGTGGGTAAAATGTTATTGGTCTATCATTAATGGTTACTGAGATATTGGACTTACATGTTTTATTTTGAACTAGTCTCCTGGTCCGCCTCTGTGGTGTAGTGGTTAGTGTGATTAGCTGCCACCCCCAGAGGTCCGGGTTCGATTCCCGGCTCTGCCACGAAATTTGAAAAGTGGTACGAGGGCTGGAACGGGGTCCACTCAGCCTCGGGAGGTCAAATGAGTAGAGGTGGGTTCGATTCCCACCTCAGCCATCCTAGAAATGGTTTTCCGTGCTTTCCCACTTCTCCTCCAGGCAAATGCCGGGATGGTACCTAACTTAAGGCCACGGCCGCTTCCTTCCCTCTTCCTTGCCTGTCCCATCCAATATTCCCATCCCTCCACAAGGCCCCTGTTCAGCATAGCAGGTGAGGCCGCCTGGGCGAAGTACTGGTAATTCTCCCCAGTTGTATCCCCGACCCAAACTCTGAATCTCCCTACTGCCCTTGAGGTGGTAGAGGTGGGATCCCTAGCTGAGTCCGAGGGAAAAACCAACCCAGGAGGGTAAACAGATTACGAACGAACGAACGAACTAGTCTCCTGTAAAAGTGTATTTTTTAGAATATTAATTTTACTATCTCTATAACCATTAATGTCAGACAAACTAAATTTAGCACACTGTATTAGTGTGTAATCGTCTTAAGAGTGGACTATAATCATAAATGTATCTCCTTATTTATGAAAATAAGCGCAATAAAGGTTTTCGATATAGTTTACGGACATTTGAATGACAATATTTGAAGTTTTCTGACAATTTTTTAAAATAAATATCAATATTGTTGTCTACTGTGTACCTACATGTTGTAAGTAGTGGCTGTATAAATATTATTCATTTCACATGAGTAGTTTTCGACTTTACCCAGAGGTGCCAACTTTGAAGTGGGTTATCAGTAATCGCCCTCCGTCCCCGAGAAAAATTTCGAGTCAAGTCCAAAGCATGCTCCTTCCTTGTTGATAATGACACCCCTTTTGCCCTTCCCTCTAGCAATCTATCCAAAAGTATATCATATTACACAATAACATTTGCACGCAACCTGTTGGTTCTGTGATAAAACATTCCTTGTAGCTTGTTTTTCACGCAGCAGCTGCTTTTCAGTGTAGTTTTTCTTGAAGCATCCTTCCGGCTGTGATGATATTTTCTTTTTCTGAACCATAAGCGATATCTGTGCAGATGTGCTTAATGTAGGCCTTACTCTCAATATTTCTGTCAACTGTCATGTACACTTAACACAGCAAATACAACATTACTGAAGGATTTGTACTGGAGAAGAGGAGCGCCTGAGCTCCTTCATTCACAATGAATTTTACAACTCTTATGGGTAGCAAAAGGAAGTCACGATCGAATAAGTATCGTTGCCAACTCTCAAGCATTGAAATAAAGACAATTTAGGAGAAAGGCTCGAAAGGACTCAACATTTTTCCTTTTCTTTTGTTTCCGTCAAAATTTTTTTTTTTTCGTGATAATGTCAGCTTTTCCGTAATAATTTTCCCTTTGACCGTAACTCCGTAATCGTGAGGTGAAATCTGTAATAATTACGGATAATCCTTAATAATTGGCACTCTGCTTTACCTTTCCGACAGACTAAAGTGAAATTTCAGCCTTAAAAAATTATGAGGAATAAACTGTCCTAGAAAGTTAATCATGAAGTATAACTAGTAATTAATAACAACTACAATGTTCATGCATTGAACATTATAAGTTGTGTCCTAATTATGATGACAAAAGCAGTGATTTTCCACTACTTTTCTGTGTTATTCACAGGCATATGTTCTTTCAAATCCAGTAAATTTATTTCTGAATCACTTTTCATTGATAATAAAGTCAGTGCGTCTTGACATACTTCCAATTCTACTTACTGCCATTGCTGAAGTAAACTTATCATGTTGCCATTCCTTCTTTCATTTCATTACGTCGTCTCTGTTTTCTAGAAACATACCTAGCGTTTTCATCTTTACTGCACATTCCTACCAACTTACAGTATATGTTCTAATACAGAAGCAAACTCATATTGTACACATCTTAGTACCTCCACCCCCAATTTAAAATGAATATCACCGGGTGAGTTGGCCGTGCGGTTAGGAGTGCGCAGCTGTGAGCTCGACTCCGGGAGATAGTGGGTTCGAATCCCAGTGTCGGCAGCCCTGAAGATGCTTTTCCGTGGTTTCCCATTTTCACACCAGGCAAATGCTGAGGCTGTACCTTAATTAAGGCCAGGGCCGCTTCCTTCCCATCCCTAGGCCTTTCCCGTCCCATCGTCGCCATAAGACCTATCTGTGTCGGTGCGGCGTAAAGCAAAAAATAAAAAGATGTTAGATAACACGTTAAGAGCTTTGAATATTCTCATGGCGGGAGAGCTGTGTTGTATTTGGAGCTGAATATTTCAGTTTATTATATATTCTATGGATATTAACATTTTGTGCGAATCTGTAATGCACAAGACGGTAAAAGGAATAGGAATATATATCCGTATAATGAGCAAATATACTCGCTACCTGTTTCCGTTCTGGCTGGTTATACTTGTTTATTCGGTAGTTAGTTGTAACATTTTAAAACAGAAATTCTTGAAATCGCAGCATTTTCTGCATGAATAAGCAGAAAGGTTTCGTTCACTAACCCAATTTCCGTACTTGTACATCGACAGAATAGTTCTTCCTAGAAGTTTAACAAGATTAACAATTTCAATATGATACGACAAGACGGTGAATATTCTGCTCCTAAACTTTCGACTGGAAAGAATTATCAAGTTAAACTTGTGTTTAACGCGACTAGAGTTTGACTACAAAGTTAAACAATTAAAGATAATGAAAGTTAATTTGTGATATCTTTAATTTCTTTCCAGTTAATTTATAACTGTTAGATTATTTACAATTCCGAAATAATTTTAAATAAATAAATTTATGAATTACCTGCAAAAGAAAACATAGCTTATGGTATTATGATAAAGAAACAACTTGACTAAAATAGTAGGACATATTTCGTTCCTGATAGGACATCATCAGTTTCTATCAAATAACACAAAAATATTTAGAAATGTATAAACATTTGTGTTTATTTCTCCTTAAATCCTTATAAACTTAAGTCTGGAACATATGTTAGTCAACTCCTGACTTCTCTCCACACTAGCATGCTTAAACATATGCTCAGGATCTAAACAGAAATAAATATAAATGTGAACAGATTTCTAAATGATTTTGAGTGTGATTTGATAGAAACGAAATATGGCATTCTATTTTAATTAAGTTACTTCTTGTTCAGATATAATTCATAATCATTAGAAACCAAGTCCAACCATCGTACCATTCGTCTCCCTCTACTTCTCTTACCCTCCGTGACCAAGTACATTATTTCCCTTGGTAGCCTATCCTTCTCCATTCGCCTAACATTAGGCGAAGTCGGTTTATGCGTACAGCTTTTATCTTCCATTTTAGTAACCGTCCTGCCATTATTCACACCTGTTCGTACAGACATACTATTGAGGATATCGTGACGCTGACCAGGTACCCGGTTATCTGCTGACTGAGTGGGCAGCAGTGTTCTTGGCAACCAAGGCACTAAATGGCTGTAGCTCCACGGATTCGTTTGTTGTTGACTGTCGTTAACTTCGAAGGTGTGCGTATATGCTGCTTATACAACATGTTCCCTGACGGAGGGCGTTGTGAGTTTTGAGGGTTACTTTTAGGGGAACAGGAGAGGTTGAAACCATGAAGAGTATGTAACTGAAAACTAATGCAACTAAATGGTGCCTCAGAGCTAGTTAAAAATAGAGGAGTGATGAGGAGTTTAATAAATTCGCAGAGGCTTGCAGACAATGAACACTGAAAGACAGACCCTCCGACGAGGATGGTTGGCATCTGCCGCGTATAGTAAACTGCGCGTTATTGTGATTGACAATAGTGTTGCGTGTGGTGTGAAAGTTGCAGAAATGTTGGGGGCAGCACAAATTCCCAGTCCTCGGGCCAAGAGAACCGGGAATAAACCAATGAGCTCGAGCCCGCTACCTCCTGCATCAGACAGACCCACAGTTTGTCTCACGGCATTGTGTGAACTCGGATCCGGCCAATAGTCCAGAACTGAAATTCGTGGACTGTCCAGAAATAGAACCAGTGACTTTCAGCTAAGAGAGAGGAACGCTATCTCTTCACAAAGGGGCTAGCGCAATAACAGTCACTCTAGATAATTTATTGGTCGAGTTATTTATGTATTTGTTTAATTGTCCGGTTATTTATTTATCTATCGTGTAGACAGAGCCTAGCTCAAATATTACAACAAATGGACTAGTTGTATAAGGTAAATAACATACAATTAAATTTTGAAGTGTAAATGTAACATTCCATTTACCCCATCAAACATCGTAACTAAATATTTAACAGTCAAAAAGTAGTGGGTATGTATTTATTAACGTACGTTTAACAAGTCCAAACCCTCTCAACATATTTATCTCAGTTTTATCAACTGTCCGACTCGTTGGCTGAATGGTCAGCGTCCTGGCCTTCGGTTCAGAGGGTCCCGAGTTCGACTCCCGGCCGGGTCGGAGATTTTAACCTTCATTGGTTAATTCCAATGGCCCGGGGGTTGGGTGTTTGTGCTGTCCCCAACATCCCTGCAACTCACACACCACACATAACACTATCCTCCACTACAGTAACACGCAGTTGCCTACACATGGCAGATGCCGCCCACCCTCACCGAAGGGTCTGTCTTACAAGGGCTGCACTCGGAATTATTATTTTTTATCAACTATTTCTTTACCATCTGTCATCATTTATCTATATCGTCGTTGCGCCTGCGAAAACAATGTTGTGGGAGAAATACTGACCCGCAGCACATTAATCGCCAAGAGCGAGAAATGTTCGATAATATTCGCGCACAATATTGAACCTTACATGACAGAACCTTCATCAATCATCAATGATCTGCATTTAGGGCGGTCCCCAGGTGGTAGATTCCCTATCAATTGTTTACCTAACATTTTCTTAAATATTTTCAATGAACTTGGAAATTTATCGAACATTTCCCTTCATAAATTATTCCAATCTCTTTCTCTTCGTCCTATAAATGACTGTTTGCTACAATTTGTCTTCTTAAAGTCCAACTTTATCTTCTTATTATGATCTTTCCTACTTTTAAAAGCTCCAATCACGCTTATCCTTCTACTTATGTCATTCCACGCCAACTCACCACTGACAGCTCGAAAGATAGTGCATAGTCTAGCATATCGTCTCCTTACTCCCAAGTCTTCCCAGCCCAAAGCTCGCAATATTTTAGTAACGCTACCCCTTAGTCGGATATCATCCAGAACAAATCGTGCTAACTTCCTTTGAATTTTTTCCAGTTCTCGTATTAAGTAGTGCTGGTGAGGGTCCCATATACTGAAGCCATACTATAACTGCGGACATACCAGAGACCTATATTTCCTCTCCTTTACATCCTTACTACATTCAATAAATACTTTCATAACCAGTTGAAAGGATCTGTTACCTTACTGGCTAAGGTTCTACGCTGAAATATTTCACATAGTGGTTTTCGCAGATATATTGACGATATGTTTCCTGAAACGAAATGTTCAAAAATTCCGCTCGATATTCACACATTCTGGTCACTGGCCACGTCAAATGCTCCTTGCGTCAACTGAATAGGGTGGTCGGAAAGAACGTGAACCTGACACGAGAATTTTTCTAAGTATTAGTAACAGAAGGAAAGCGAAGAGTGGAACATAGTATACAGAGACGAAAACTGGTTGCCATGGTTACAATTGTGTCGGAAATTGATGAATATTATTCCATATTGACCTCCAGGTCAAGAACATGAAATGAAAATCCACAGCCTGTTTCCAGTCATCTGACCGGGTCACTGATTGAATGAATGTATCCCGCATCTAGCGGCGAGGATAGGAATTGTGCCGGCTGCCAAAGCCTGTCGCACTCCTCTGGGGCAATGATTAATGACTGACACATGAACTGTTAATGGTGAGTGTTGCTGGAATGAAAGATGACAGGGAAGCCCGGAGTACCCGAAGAAGATCATGCCCTGCCTCCGCTTTGTCCAGCACAAATCTCAAATGGAGTGACCGGGATTTTAACCACGGTATCCAGCGGTGAGAGGCCGCCGCGCTACCACCTGAGCCACGGAGGCTTCCTCTCGAGAACATATCCATGTTAAAATAATAAATAAATAAATAAATAAATAAATAAATAAATAAATAAATAAATAAATAAATAAATAAATAAATAAATAAATAAATAAATAAATAAATAAATAAATAAATAATTAAATAAATAAATAAATAAAAAATAAAAAAAATAATTATAGGCTGTTTCGTTATCGAGTATAATCCTATTACCATAAGATTTTTCCTTTCAGGTAGTTCATAAATGTATTACTTAAAATTATTTTATGCAGACTCAACAACCTAACAGTTAAAAAGGAAAGTACGTACGGCTCGAATCAAAATATACTAAGGAAACGTCCAATACCTCTAAAACCCCCTACCATTCTCCATGAAGAGATGCCACGTACACAACTTGAAGTTAGCACACTACCTCCCGCGTGCCCTTCAAGCCTACATCTCGTCACGTCAAAACATCTCACACTGAACTCTCTAAACGTTTTCACATCATAAAATTGGCCAACAACTTTCCCTGTTATAGACAACAGTCCATAAATTACTCACTGAATAATTCATACAGTGCTACTTGTTTCCTTTAATATGCTGTGAGAAAATGCATGGAGAAGAAGTGTTCTCTACTTTCAACGCCAGTGTTCAGAGTCTCGTAAGTAAACAATACTGGATAGCGAATGTACAAAGAGATACGGCTGCGTTATGAGGTCCATGCGCGAAAAATGTCCACAGTATATGTTTCATGCTTTAAATACATCTTTAAATGTAAGAGGAAATGAAATGGTGTATGGATTTTAGTGTCGGGAGTGTCTGAGGACATGTTCGGCTCACCAGGTGCAAGTCTCATAATTTGACGCCCGGGGTGACCTACGCGTCGTGATCAGGATGAAATGATGGTGAAGACGGCACATACACCCAACCCCGGTGCCAGTCAAATGGTGGTTAAAATTCAGACCCTACCGGGAATCGAACCTCCGACCCCTGTGATCAAAGACATGCACGTTAACCATTTAGCCACGGAGCCTAATAGTGTAAGAGGGACTTAAGCTCTAATCAATTTTCTTTTTACAATTCTCTTTATGCTCCACCAACACAGATAGGTCTTATGGCGACGATGGGATAGGAGAGTCCTAGAAATAGGAAGGAATCAGCCGTGGCCTTAATTAAGGTACATCCCCAGTATTTGCCCGACGTGGAAATGGGAAACCACGGAAAACCATCTTCAGGGCTGCCGACGGCCAACTCGCCCGGTTCGAATCATACTGAAACTTAGAATGTTTATACTTGAATTCCGTACTGAACAGTATTTATGCGATGACGAATGATGGAAGGCTGGTGTAATAAATTTCAAAAGCTGATGATAGTCCGTAATCATTCAATTTAGAAATGTATTGAATTTTTAGAGAACACAACAATGAATAACTCATACCGTAGGTCCTTGACGGTGATACTAAAATGCGGCACCCAAATTCATGACTACAAGAAGCAAATCAAATTCATATAATTGATATTGTCAGAAAATATAATGAATATAAAGGAAACAATCAGATTGATGTATATATATTAACCAAAGGCGGTTAAAATTCCAGACCCTGCCGACAATCGAACCTGGGACCCCTGTGATCAAAGCCATGCACGCTAACATATTGTGTAGATGCAGGTGGTAGGATTGGAAGTATATATATATATATTTTATTCTTTTGGCCACCGACTTTCCACAGTTTACGAACATCCTCGCGTCTCGAGAATGTATAGAATTAAACACTGCCTTGAGGGTCACTTCCAGTGCGGTTGAGTATACAATCATATGGACGTCCTAGAGTGCACGAATTGTCCTGGGAGGCATTCTAGAACAAGCGGCTTTTCACGACAAGAACTGGAGGAAACTGTGCTAAGTTGTCAATTTTACAGTTAACCCGAGCGCAAATTGTATTTGTGGTACCGAAATGTCATATTTTGTAGTAAAGAGCTATACTAATTTGCAGTGTCGTGCGGTGAACATATTCATAACCCCCGCTTGCAAAAAAGTTTTTTGACTATAAACAATCGTAGCCCCACTACACTCTTTAAAGTCAACATTACCATTTTTTTTTTGCAAGTTGCTTTAGATCGCACCGACACAGATAGGTCTTACGGCGATGGGAAGGCCAAAGGAAGTGACCCTGGCCTTATTTAAGGTACAACCCCAGCATTTGCCTGGTGTGAGAAAGGGAAACCACGAAAAACCATCTTCAGGGTTGCCGACATAGAGGCTCGAACCCAATATCTCCCGAATGCGAGCTAACAGCTGCGCGCCCCTAACCGCGCGGCTAACTCGCCCGGTCTGAAAAATTACAGATCAGGATGTAGCGAGAAAGAGGCGTCTGACTTTCTATGGACATGTCTCGAAGAAGATCCCAACTAGGATGATCTACCGGCTTCGTAACTACGGGGTGAGCATGACAATAGGGACACCATCGCTAAGAGAGGTGAAGAAGGCCACACAGGAACTAGGAGCAACTGAAAAAGACATGAGAAACTGAGCACATCTCAGAAGAATTATCAAAACAAGAGGTTTGAGGACAGACCACTCGCCAGAGAAATGCGAATACTGGGCAAACATAAAGTCCCTCTCCAATCCGGAAAGTAGAACATCGCGATCCTCAGGTGGCCCATTCAAAAGAATAATAATATAAACATCAGCACTGTTGTTAGCATAATGGCTTTGATATTTTATGACAATTACAGAGTTCCATGTGTAGAACCCGAAGCTCCAAAATGATGTAAAATCATCTACCAAATTTCCAGGAAGAATATTTAAATGATTAATAACTTTAAAATACATCCCATTTAGAAGAGTGAATCACGGAGGCAGCTGTTATTTTTGTCATCATTAGGTTATCAATCACTTTAATTAAACATATCGCACCTGGCCTCTAGTCGACACTTTGTGAGCGTGTGTCCAGCGGGCTAGGATAGTACCCAGGGGCGAACAGGTGGAACATTTCCAGGCGCTGCACGCAGCACGCGGTACTGAGTCACCTGGCACCATGTGACGTCTGAGTCACAACACGTGGGGTGGTCGTTAGAGCCAACCGGCGTCCAGCCGGGCGTCCTCTGTGCATGGGAACTGTCTCTATTATAATGTGATAGTGTTGAGGCAGTGAACCTGGACAGCTGTGGAGTAGCCGAGCTATCTATGAATGGATCTCGCTGCTAATTGAACACATGCTGGGCTTTATACATGTAGAACAGATTTCTATGTTCGTTATTTTCATGTTTAATACGAGGTGAAATGAGCTTCAGGCTCCTAGAAATCAGTTTGCATTCATAGTGCGTAAATATTGAAGTCGGCAGGTGTAAGTAAAAATGTAGTCTCTTAACAATCGGCCGACATCTGACGCCGCAGCTCCCTGTGTGGATGAACAGCCGAGTGTCGGCATAAGAATCCCAATATCGTGGATGAAAAATCACCAGAGATAAGCGAAGTTTTGAGGGTCGAGAAATGTCCGTTCAACACTACATGTTGTACGACGTCGACATGGAAATTATTTCTGGTGACAGATTTAGTTTTTATCCGAAACAATTAATTCAAACTCAGCCATTTCTCTACCATCTACTAGACTGAAACGGAACGCCGAAATTGACTCCGAGGCAAGCTAGGTGGCGTCAAATCGAAATGTCTGGACTAGTTAGTTGAGGATATACGATTGTTACTAATTTACATAGTCATAAGTACAGCATCGCCACATCGTAAACCCATAACGATATGACAAACATGAGTAACTACTGAAGCAGTTTTTATTCTCGCCAGGGAGGAATAATTTACCTGCTTCCTCAGTCACCGCATTCTACTGGCAAAACAATCACACTTACTAGCCAATCCAATAAATCGTCTTCAAGCCTTTTTTTTGTAATTTTCAAATCATGAAATTGCCAGCACCTCTCCTAACTGTAACAGTGCTCTCGTCAGTTGGATTTCCACACATTTCCAGGACTCTGGCGACTAGTGCGCTTTACGCCGCACCGACACAGAGAGGTCTTACGGCGACGAGAGGACAGGAGAGAATTATGAGCAAACGACCGTGGACTTAATTGAGGTACAGTCCCAGAATTTGTCTGGTGTCGTTGAAACACAACCACCACTACTACAAGTTTCCATTCCGACTCTGAAGGGGGAGGCGAGCCCCTTAGAGGGTGACGTCCTCTCTCAGGCCAAGAGGTGTGGTACGGTGATTTGTTGTTTGGACAAGGGTGAACTAGGAAATGTCCCAGCATTCGCCGTAGTGCAGGAAAATGGAAAACCACGGAAACCCATTGTTCAGATGTTAATATGTTTATGTGTTAAGTGCACGTCTTTTTGACAGGAGTGCAGCATCAGCCAGGCAGCACTTGCTGGCAATGATATACTAGGTTAGGTTTGAGAGACATGCGTGATAGGCTGAGAAACATGTGGTCGGACAAAAATCTAACTCCATATCAGGGTGGATTACAACATTTTTGTACATGAAGTCTCTATTAAGTATTGTAATTAATATTCAATGTGTAACATAGTGTGTTATTTACATACATGTTGTTACTTTTGATCCGAGTGATTTTCAACCAGCCAACCTCATGCATGACAATCTTTATACAGTCCACTCATCAGTATACTACAACAACAAAAGACCCGTTCTGAGGACAGCTGGCAGTGGGGACCAGCGCCTCTCCGTCTGCCGAATGTTGTGTTGAAGAGCCACGGTAGAGCCGTCGACACCCCGTCTTTGCACCCGCCGACTTGAGACACCACGTCAAATGTCGTATGTAGGACAGTACAATGACGGTGCACTGGGAAAAGTGTGTACCTCCAGTTGTATAAAGGCATGGCTTTGTCTTTCAGCTCAAAAATTAAGTTAGCAGAAGAAACGATCATTTAATTTGATCGATTAAAAATAAATGTTAAAAAAATCGATTTCTTTAGGCTTTTTGAATCGTGAAACGTTTATCTAATTGCATATTCCAAAACAGTCTGTTCTTCCGATCATTTACAATATCGCTACCAAAGTGCGAACATACCCCGCTGATGATTATTTTCATGTGACTAGAGGACTGTGTTCTCACATTTTTTCCTACTAGTGAAATCTTACGCGAAAACATTCACGTTACAAATATATAATACTGACAGAGATCGTACGACCTCCGACGAGATCAGCTAATATTTATATTGAATCTATCCGAACATACGTACATTACCTTCAACAAACGCCCTGGAACCTCCTTTGTTCACCTGAAGAACACATTGCAAACACGAGGAATACATCACACTGCCTTTACGAGACGTGCCTTAAGGTACTTTAAAGCAGGCTATCAGTTAATAATAATATTAATAATAATAATAATAATAATAATAATAATGATAATGATAATTGCTTTACGTCCCACAAACGACTTTTACGATTTTCGGAGACGCTGAGCTGCCGGAATTTAGTCCCGCAGGAGTTAGTTAACGTGCCAGTAAATCTACAGACACGAGGCCGACGTATTTGAGCACCTTCAAGTACCACAGGACTGAGCCAGGATCGAACCTCCCAAGTTGGAGTCAGAAGGCCAGGGCCTCAACCGTCTGAGCCACTCAGCCCGGCGCTATCAGTTGTGTGGCTGGCATCACAATAAGGAAACGTATTTTGCAAGAGAACTCAGTCTGGTAAGGTAAGAAAGTGTCTGATCTCAGGCGCTAGAAATAGAAATTGATGTACAGTATTATTAACATTTTAAAACATTTACTGTCCTATGCATGAATTAATCACATGTGAGAAGACGTAATACTACGAACTTTTCTGGTAGTGTAAGAAATTACGAGTGTTCCATTTTCTAAACGAAGTAGGTGTCGATATCTATTATTAATTATCCCACGGAAAATGGCAGCACAATGTCACACGAGCCACGAAATACTATTTAACAACATAAAAGAACAATGCACCGATATCTTTGATATAACTTTCAGTGCAACTTCTTCGATGAATAACCCTGTATAATGTTGTGAGGACTTCAGTCCTTCGAAACTAATTTAATCTATACACATATATATCGATGGCTTTCTTTTAAAACCTCGTATGTCCAAATGTTCTTCCTACCTATTATATCCCTTAAGACTGGCCACGCCTCGCGGTCATATATTTGTATGCAGTCCATCAGAATAATTTTCGCTGTGTTCATTTTCCTTTGCTAATGTCTAAAGGAAAATGAACCTTAACGTACCGAATTGTAGGGATGTTGATTGCATGGCAAATTTACACACTCCTACAGTATAATGTATTTAAGGTTCATTTTCCTTTACAAATTGGCAGAGGAAAATGACAATAACGAAAATTATTCTTTTGGACTGTATATAAATATGGGACTGGTAGGCGTGACCAGTCTTAAGGAATATAATGGGTAGGAAGAGTATTCGGACTTACGAGGATTTTAAGGAAAGCCTTCGATATATAAATGTTATTGTATGTATGTATGTATGTATGTAGGTATGTATGTATGTATGGGGGTATGTATGCATGTATATATGTATGTTTGTATTACATCTCCTTCTGAACCACTGGAACGATTTACACCAAACTTGGTACACTTACAACTTAGTATCTGGAGACAAAACGCGTGAGGGTAAGACACACCAAGTATTAGGGGTGGGGGCGAGGGGTGACACAAAAATATTCAAAGTATCCAATCCATACTTTCCGGGGTCGCTGAGATAAATAGTGACACTCCGGAATTTGTTTAAAGTCCAAGTTCAGCCCCCTTTGGGGTGGGAAGCGAGGGGGGAGTTATAATTAAAAATAATCGAAAATAATGTCGAATCCATACTTTTCGTAGTCCTTGAGATAGTGACACTCCGGATTTTTTAAAATTCCAAATTCAGCCTCTTTGTGGGTAGGGGGCGAGGAGGGAGTGAGGTATAAAAATAATCGAAAATAGTGTTAAATCCATACTTTTCGGGATCGCTGAGATGAATAGAGACACGCCGCATTTAAAAAATCCAAGTTCAGCCCCTTTGTTGTGGGTGATGAATGGGGGAGTGAGATATACAAATATATCGAAAATAGTGTCGAATCGGCAGTTTTCGGGGATGGTGAGATAATTTTTATCACTCCGGAATTTTTATAAGTTCACGTTCAGTCCCGTTTGAGATTGGGGAGAGGGGTATGACACTTAACAATAATATAAAATAATGTCAAATCCATAATTTTTGGGGTCGCTGAGGTGAATAATGACACTTCGGAATTTTTATAAGTCCAATTTCAGCCCCCTTTGGTATAGGTGTGAGAATGGGTGAAAAAATGATTAGAGGGAGATCAGCTCCCTTTGGGTTGGGGGCAAGGGGGATCTATATATAAAAATAACCGAAAATGGTGTCAAACGTACAATTTTCGGGGTTGCTGAGATGAATAATGACAATCCGGATCTTTTATAAGTCCAAGTTCAGCCCCCTTTGAAGTGAGGGTCGAAGAATATACTTTTCACAATCGCTGAAATGAATAGCGACGTTCGTATTTATTAAAGTCCAAGTATAGACCCCTTTGGCATAGAGGATGAGAAAGGGTGAAAAAGAAATTGTCCAAAATGGCCGAGATAATGGACGTAGCACAACTGTATGTTAACTGGTACAACAACTCATTCACACCTGCTAGGTTCCTGGAACTCAATCTCAGCTGAAATTAGAGGCATAGGAAGTCCGAGGCTAAAAAACAAATGTTTAGGATGGTACTCAAATCTGTAAAAAGTAGATCTCACTAATGTAAAAAAAGTAATATTTAGTTCTTGATTATCAATAAGGATACAAAATTATAGAGGTTAAGTAAATTAATTTTAGTGACTTTTAGAAATATGTCTAATCAATGATTTTATGTATATTATTCTATAAATTGCATAACGAATCTCTGTCGGTTTGGCATAATAGCAGGTTTCATATCCTGAGCCCCGCCATATAAAAGGTGCAATAAACTAAACGAAACTAGGCTATGTTCGAGCGTAGCAATCAACTAGAATTGATACGGTACGGCTTGCTATAAGGAGAAAGTACTGTTTAGGACACTCCTAGAACCACTAGGGTAGGGGGTGAAATAAACATATGACACATAAATAACCAAATATGAACAATAATAGTGTCGAATCAATAGTTTTCTGGACTACTGGAGCGATTCCAATCATACCTGGTACACTTATGACTTATAATCAGGAGTTAAATCGCGTGGGGGTAAGACAACTTCAGCACCCCTAGGTGTAGATTTTGGAGGGGGCGAGATATAAAAATAATAGAAAATAGTTTCAGATCTATAGTTTACGTACGGGGTCACTGCAATGAGCTGTGACACTCCGGATGCCGTTTAAGTTCAAGCTGAGCGCCAATTAACAGGCAGGTGAAGAGCGAAGAAAAGAAATGTGCAAATGACCGAGTTTAAGGGCGTATGTGTGTATACTGTAGTATACGTCTCAACCAAACTTAGTACACATATGACTTACTATATAGAAGAAATTTATATGGGAGTAAGGTACCCCTAGTACCCCTAGAGGCGGGGATGAATTAGAAACACAGAAAGACGGATGAAATATAAACATAATAGACAACGACAAATATTAATGTACAGTTCCTAGGTTTCAGAGTCACTGAAGTGAATAATGACACACCGGATGTCGTTGTTGAGCCCTCATCGGCATGGAGATAAGAAGGCGTAGAAAATAAACTGTTTAAAATGACCGAAATTACCGAAGTATGTGGGTTTCTTCCATAATACCCCTCATACAAACTTGGTACACATATGACTTATTATCTAAAAAATCTGCCTGCCATCATTTCTTGATGGATACAGTACTTTTGCATCCAACTATTGGCACAGGCCAGAGTAAAGTGTAGCTTCCACGGAAGTCCCAGTCAACATCCATGGCTGTGACAATATGGAAGTTGCTGGTGTATGGGTAGTGCTGATTAATGACATTCAGAGCATGACTAGTGCATCTGAGTGTTATGAAAAGTGATGCTCATAGGGTCAGTCGTGCTGCAATAGTACTTTCTGACCCAGTGAGGAAAGCAATGGCAAACTACCTCCCTCCTCATCTTGCCTAGTACGCCTCATTTTGGTGCTGCCATTGGTTTCTGGGGGTTTCCTTATAACCGCATAACCTCTGGTGGTACTATTTGACGATCTAACCAGCCTCTCGGCTGATGACCTAGCAGACATCTAAAAAATACTGTTGGGGTAAAACAGTCCTAGCACTCCTATGAGAGGTGGTGAAATATAAAAATAAACAAAAATGACTTGATTTTTTTTCTAGTGGCTTTACGTCGCACCGACACAGATAGGTCTTACGGCGACGATATGACTGATATTAATGTCGAATACATTGTTTTGGAGGACGCTGAGTTGAACTATTACACTCTGGATTTTGGTTAGGGCATACTTCAGCCGCAATCAGAATGGAGGTTGAGAATGGGAACGTAAAAATAACCGAGATTATGGATACAAGTGGGTATATTCCAGAATAGCTCTATAGTCGCCCCCACCACCACCATTCAACGAAACTTGGTACATATATGACTTACAATATGAAAAAGAAAATACTATGAATATGAAACGTCACATCACCCGCTAGGAGCGGGGAATGGGAGGGGATGACGTGTAAAAATAATGAAAAATAACACATATATGTCGAATCGATTGTTTATGTGTCGCTGATACGAATTTTGACACTCTGGATACCGTATAAGTCCACGTACAGCCTCCATTTAGACAGGAGACTGAAAGGGGCTTAAAAGTAAACAGTCCAAAATGTAGTGCTGAATCCACTGCTTATTGGCGACAGTCTCAGTAACAGTTGAAATCGTGTACATCGTACCTATAGCGCGATGGTTAAACAGAGTTATCACTTAATATTTTTTTGAAAAGATTAAATACTTCCAAGTTAATTCGTGCTTCCACAAGGACAACGTTTTACTAAAAATTAAATAATCTAGAACTTGAAATCAAACACATGTGAATAACTCTAAAACTACATAATCGATCGTAAAATATTTATCGTCCGTCTCTGTGGTGTAGTGGTCAGTGTGATTAGCTGCCACCCCCGGAGGCCCTGGTTCGATTCCCGGCTTTGCCACGAAATTTGAAAAGTGGTACGAGGGCAGTAACGGGGTCCACTCAGTCTCGGGAGGTCAAATGTGTAGAGGTAGGTTCGATTCCCACCTCAGCCATCCTGGAAGTGGTTTTCCGTGGTTTCCAACTTCTCTTCCAGGCAAATGCCGCGATGGTACCTAACTTAAGGCCACGGCCGCTTCCTTCCCTCCTCTTTGTCCATCCCTTCCAATCTTCCCATTCCCCGCAAGGCCCCTGTTCAACACAGCAGGTCCTCACCTGGGCGAGGTACTGGTCATCCTTCCCAGTTGTATCACCGATCCAGCGTCTGAAGCTCTAGGACACTGCCCTTGAGGCGGTAGAGGTGGGATGCCTCGCTGAGTCGGAGGAAAAAACCAATGCTGGAGAGTAAACAGATTAAGAAAGTAAGTAATACAAATCTTAAAGGTAGACATTCGAAAACCATCCGAGCAACGCCGTCGGGTACTACAGGTAGTGTAGTAAAGATGTAGAAAATACATGAGAAAGAAAACAAATACGTTATACCTGGAAAAGGTACCATTAAATAGAAACGTTAATTAGAAACGTGGCTTAGGACCGCCTTGAGGGCCAACCCGAGAAATCAGCATCAAATACAAACGCGCCGTGAGTTTCAGCTGGTGTCACAGTAGCGTAATTGCTATGGCGCAGTCTTGTCAGCTCGGAGATCCGTGTTCAAATCCCTCGCATAGTGAAATTTAGTTTTTCGTCGGTTAGTGCTCTCAAGCTGGTCGTAAACCACACGCAGGCTTGGCAACAGCGCCCATTTGAATTCGAAGCGATCTAATTGTCTAACTTCAGCAGCTGATAAAATGAAAAGGTACGCGATATCAAATTACCGTTATGCCTTTCAGCGTTCAGTCTGCAAGCCTCTGTGAACTTACTAAACGTCACCAGAATCCCCCATTTGCAACTAGTGCTGTGGCCTCATTTAGTTCTATACCTCTTATCTTTAAATCGTTAGAAACTGAGCCTTGGTCTCCCTCTATTTCTCTTACCCTCTATAACGGAGTCCATTGTTCTCCTAGGTAACCTATCTTCCTACATTCGCTTCTCATGACTCCACCACCGAAACCGGTTTATGCGTACAGCTTCATCCATCGAGTTCATTCCTAATTTAGCTTTTATCTCCTCATTACGAGTATCCTCCTGCCACTGTTTCCACCTGCTTGTACCAGCTGTCATTCTCGCTACTTTCATGTCTGTTACTTCTAACTTATGAATAAGATATCCTGAGTCTACCCAGATTTCGCTCCCGTAAAGCAAAGTTGGTCTGAAAATAGACCGATGTAAAGATATAGTTTCGTCAAGGGAGCTGACTTCGTTCTTGCAGAATACTTAACCGCAACTGCGAGCTCACTGCATTAGCTGGACGTCAAATTAATTTTTCCAAATTAGTTATCAGTATGGCCAACCCTCTAACGCTGATACACCCTGTTCACGTTGTTTTCGACCACCCTCTATTGAGGATTTAAGTTACTCATTCACTTTCTACCGAAATAACTCTGCACTGTATTCAACGGAGTTGCAAGTAAATTATAATTTAAGTTCTAAAATATTAGACTCTAAGCTTTCAATTCATTCCGCCCTATACATTGAATATTAAGTGCTGTAATAACCCCCGGTACGTATACTGCTGAATTCGGTACAACGATGGGCAGGTTATAGCAGCTGAGGCACTTCTCTCTCCGAATAAGGCCCATAACAAGACGTTTTTACGATGAATGGGTCATTTCGTTATAAGCAGTAGAGACAGTTGAGACAAGATAATATTTCACCTTCTCGCTATCTCGTTCTGCAGCCGCCTAGTCCCAGACTTTGACAAAGTGTTAATGTTCCTCGCCTCGAGTGACACCGGCATTTGGCGGAATGAGGTATCTTTAAAATATTGTGAACAAAAACTGGCGCAAGTTATTTCCTTCCTTACAACTTCCTGAGGAGCTCGATGCATGTTTTGAGCATGTGACAGAGTGGACTGCTACGACATGCGGATGAGGAATTTAACTCAGGAGTTCATCCCTTCGTCACCTCAAGGAAGTGCGAGGGAGTGGATCAAGATGACGTTCACATGAGACTCCACGTCACAGTCAACCCCAGCCTTTGAAAGTTGAATGGAGAGACGGTGGACGAACTTCACACACTCATGTAAGTGTTGTAATTTCCAGGCATCGTGACACGATTTTAAGCCAGTCTTTATTATTACTAGGACTCGCTCTGGCTTCTTGGCTATCATGTTGGTCTTTAAGAGGTCCTGGGTTTGATTCCCGAGCAGGTCTTGGTTTAAACGTTCGTTGGTCATTTCCTATGGCCCGAAGGCTGCATGCTTATGCCATCTTCAACATTACGAACACTTCATCCTGGGTAAGGCCCCATGCTCAGACACGCGCAGGTCGCCTACAGGAGTTAGCAAGAAAGACCTGCACCTCCGGGGACAAACGTCCTTAATATTATTTTTATAATTATTATTATTAATTCATTTCGGTCGTCTATGGACCACGTTTGACAATCTTTGAAGTATTTTTTGCCTTCTGCCTTCACTCTCTCACTTCCTTCATCTGCTCTTATTTGTTTTTTGTTTTTTTTTTGCTAGGGGCTTTACGTCGCACCGACACAGATAGGTCTTATGGCGACGATGGGATAGGAAAGGCCTAGGAATTGGAAGGAAGCGGCCGTGGCCTTAATTTAGGTACAGCCCCAGCATTTGCCTGGTGTGAAAATGGGAAACCACGGAAAACCATTTTCAGGGCTGCCGATAGTGGGATTCGAACCTACTATCTCCCGGATGCAAGCTCACAGCCGCGCGCCTCTACGCGCACGGCCAACTCGCCCGGTCCTCTCTTATTTGTAGGACTTCCCTTTCCTCACCAGCTCTTCTCCTGTCTCCGGGAAACCGCGGAACTTCTGACAAGTTCTCTAAATGATTTATGTTGATGATGTACTTCTTCCGGAACCCTCATCCTCGTCAAGTCCAACCTCACTTCTTGAAACCATTTCAGTTCTCTCTTCTTCTTCCTGAAGAATTCAAAGATTCTCTTCGTTAGTATATTATTGTCCATCCTCAACAAGTGTCCACAGAACTTTAACCTTCTATTCGCCATCAATTCAACCAATTCTTCCGTTCTTTGATACAATTCTTTGTTATATTCGAGTCTCCTGCCCCCATTTTTAACTAATTGGCAAGAATTTTTCTTAGCTTTTATTATTATTACCCTTTATCTTACAACTTTATAGTTAATAGTAGTAATGGCAAGTGGCCCCGTGAGAAGCCTGGTCCAGATCGTTTTATTTCACACCCACAGGCGACCTGCGCGTCGTGATAAAGATGAAATGATGATGAAGACGGCACATACACCCAGTCCCCGTGTCAGGGGAATTAACCAATTATGGGTGCAATTCCCGACGCTGCCGGGAATCGAACCCGCGGCCCCTGTGACCAAGCGCCAGCACGCTAACCATTTAGCCATGGAGCCGGAGACTCTTTAGGTGGTAATATAGCTCGTCTTCATAATTATCTTCGCTATAGAGGTTGCAGCTTTTTCTATTTATGGTCCATACTGAGCATTCAGGAATGTTCCGACGATGTTACAAGTCTTCAAAGTTGCAGTCTTTTGTGCCACGTTGTGAGTGTAAACGGGGAGCTATAGTATTCTTTGAGTTTTCTGGAAATGATTTTGGTGCAAGGCCAGTGGGAGAAAGGAGATAAGGAAGAATTGCCACTCTCTTGTTTCCAGATTCTTGCTGCTTGCTGCTTTCATAGCAAAAAAAAAAAAAAAAAAAAAAAAAGGTATGTTTGTCGAGCTTCTCCCTGTATTTGTATCATACGAGGAGAGTTATATATGTAATGCAATTTTTTTTTTCTAAGTGAAGGTTGGTTTTGTTGAGGATTCAAATACACCCTGTTATTTCTCCGTCCAATGCTACGGCCTAACACCACCGTAATGTGAGAACCTTACGCCTGCATTGTACCACTCGACTGGTCGATATCGGAGCCAACATCGTGCTCTATCGATGACTTCCCCATCATCCACATAGTGCTTCCGCGGAGTGCATCCTTCATTGGGCCAAACAGATGGAAGTCAGAAGGCGCGAGATCCGGACTGTATACTGGATGAGGAAGAACAGGCCAGATCAGACAGGTTTGCTCGACCTTGTTGTAATGAAACACGCCTCGCCCAACGACTCGCCGTGCTTTTGTCCACTGCCAGTTCTTCAAGTGCTTACGAATAACTGTGATGTCCTGGTTTTCCGCCAAAAGAAACTAATAACTACTCTGTGTTTGGTACGTACCTCAGTTACAGACGCCATATTGAAGGCTGGTTATAGCGCTGCCATCTATTGGAAATTAATGAGACACTACGAGACGAAGCGTGAATATTCAAAGATGTCGCAAACAAAATTCCATTTCTTGAAACAGAAATTGGCCGAGAAATAAGATGTGTTGCATTATATACTGAACGCCCCTCGTATTATCATCATTCGAGTTGGCGATGTCAATGAGATATACGCTTTCCTTCTTTTTTGTTGAGTAGTGTTATGTCCGGTGAATTGTGCGGAGTTGTTTTATCTGTTTGTCTTGTGAGATCCCAGGAGAGTTTAAAATGTTCATTTTACAGTATTAATGCAGCCTGTTGTTGATCAAGGACCGGTCAAGGCAATTTCTCGGTGTATAATTTCGGCTACATCATCATGTCTGTCAGTGAATGATGTTGGCGCTGGAAATCTGCAGTTGCTGATGATGTGCTCAATGGTTTACGGGTTGATGTTGCATTTATTATTATTATTATTATTATTATTATTATTATTATTATTATTATTATTATTATTATTATTATTATTATTATTATTATTATTGTTATTGCTCTGATATTTATAACCTAAAAACCTCTGGAAATATGCATATACTTATGGTTAATGAAATACTAAAATGTGACTTAAAACTTGGCAAAATGAATTATTCAAGAATTGCTTAGAAGTCTGTCTTCTAAACACACTAAGTACAAACGGCTTCGTTTCGATAACATCGGACACTCACCTGCAACTCAGAGCAAGAGAACGCGGTGTGTCTTTTTAAAGTCAACTACTAACAATCGATGTGTGAAATGCAGGGTAGTTCTTTACAATAAATGTTTTAGGGAATTTCACTTCCAGAAGGGACCATAAAAATGACAATTGTTCCAGCAAATTTTGGTCACTGTTTGTAGTTATTCGTGAATATACATGTTCATTGTTTGGGGATATCTTTACACACACATTTTTCATTAATTTCGCCGAAAATGTCAGTTTTACTGATAGTAGATTGCATGTAAACGATTAATTGTAACTTATATTCCATACATTAACTGAGGTTCTGGATCTGCCCAGTGTTGCGTATTCGCAACATGTAATTTTGAACATCTGGAACTGTATTAGCGTCTAACTTTGTTAAGGATAAACATAAATAACTCAAAGTATTCAAATTTGTAAAAATGATCAAAATCTTGAATAGAAAAAGTTGTGAGCATAAATGGGTTAAACAAGTTTCTACTGTTTATGAATGATATTTCGTCTAAGCCACAGTAAAGCTTCCTTACACACGGTAACGTATCTTGCGAATATTTATGGCCCTAAATTGTGTGCTAAATCAGCGACCATTTTGTTGGACGTACTGTAGATCTTGATGCTACATACTTCTTTTGATTTATTTGAATTCTTTATCTCCCATGAGGATGGAGTGAAAGGATGCATTGTATCTAACCCCCTCTTCACGTCGTAAGAGGCTGCAAAGAGGGGAACATCTAAAGGATGTGTACTCACTATTTCTCGTCTTCTAAGTCACAAAATATCTCCAAAATTCCGTCCCTTTTCGTGTAGCAGAGAAATTTAGATTTATCTTTTTTAATGTTGAAAACTTTTCTTATAAAGGTAGGAGTCCCCATACTACGAAAAACGTAAAATTTCCCCAATTTTTCCGAAGTAAAGGGGATAGAGGAAACAGAGCCTAAATGAAGCTCCGGAAAAACAGCCTAAAATCGATAGTTTCTTTACTCGTTTTCCTTTTTATTCATATCCTTGCCAGACTGATTTATTTACATAATTATTTATGTAATATGTCCCTTCGTTCAATGCCCTCAGGATTTTTTGACTTTTTGAAAAATGACCACACCGAATGTATTTATAATGGCTTAAGTGAAACTGTGCATTGACTCACACTAGCGCTCGTAGTGGTAGAAAAAAATGCAAACCGGTAATATAATCGACTAGATAACGATGATTAAGAAAAGGATTGCCATTTTTAGGAATAAATAAAGAATATATTCTCATAATTTATTATATTTCATTTACCTAAAATTCGTAGCTCGTATCCCTAGGAGATTTTCAACATTGAGTTTCTTGGCTGATGGGCTAGAACTATGGATTTTTCTTCTCCCTATACGACAAATCGATTCCTGAAATTTTTGCCGTTGAGTTTTGATTCATCCTGCGTATGTATGTATGTATGTATGTATGTATGTATGTATGTATGTATGTATGTATGTATGTATGTATGTATGTATGTATGTATGTATGTATGTATGTATGTATGTATGTATGTATGTTACGTACATTGCACTTTCTCCTTTAGGTGAAGTGCAGTGTCACTAATCCTATGTAATGAGCCATCATCAGATGCTGCAGCCATGCGATTAACAGTTTCACTTAAAACCTATTACCTCAATTAAACCCCCATTCAATAATTATAATTATCGATGTGCTGCCTGAACCAAGGCGGATGAAAGGGAATGCATGTCCGGGGCTACACGTCAATGGAGAACAGCCAGCATCGCACAAAAAGACTACTCATCAATCACGAGAGCGAAATTCACCCTGCGACAGCAAAAGGATTTTTACTCAGCAGCTTGTTGCTCGATACATATTATCTACAGATTTTAATGATTAATAACTTACGATTGTTACTACAGTTAATTCTACATCAAAATGCTATTCTGATGATACCATGGCGCACGGCGAGTCAGTTATAAAGAACGTTTACGTGTTCTGATAAATAACGCGTGAAATGTTATTTTATTACGTTTAATAACAGTTACTTATTCAACGAGTGTGTAAAGAAGCCTTTTGAACAGGAGTGTGAATACGAGTGAGGAATATTACTTTAGATCACTGGCGGTTCGTGAAAGTTGGTGATAGGTGTTCACATGTAGCAAATTTA
The DNA here is from genome assembly GCF_040414725.1 of Anabrus simplex. NCBI lineage: Eukaryota > Metazoa > Arthropoda > Insecta > Orthoptera > Tettigoniidae > Anabrus > Anabrus simplex. The sequence continues at coordinate 39,417,250 of NC_090265.1, read as the reverse complement.
GGACACTATACAGCGTTCTTTGTCCCGTGGATACTGACTCGTTCCGATATAAGGTAAACGTAATATCATACTATAAGCATGAATAAAACATGCAACTAAGCAAGAAATTTTGAAGTAGGTGGTGCTGATGTTGATTTGTCTGTGTTGAAAAAATGTCAATCACCCCTTTTTTGAAATCCACACATGGAGTAATCAATGGGGACTTGATTTCAAGTTTTATAGGGAATGTTGCTTTCCGGAGAACACTAACAGTGTTTTATGGCATTATAAACCACATCTTTTAGACTCTTGTTGTTAGAGACGTACGTAAAATAAATTTTCAACAATACAGATAACACGAGTAAACAGAAATCTGCACCACTGGAAAGGAACCTTGTTGCGCCCAATGAGATCAAATTTCAAAGAAATATGAAATTCATCATCCTCACCCAACCATTTCTTAAGTGTTGGCGAAAAGCTGTTACTGCACAAAATTATAAGTAGCATTACAGAGAGTGGTGCTGTACTAACCAGAATACATCCCACAGTGAAGGAGCATGTGACAAGAGAATTATATTTGAACAAGGAAACTTAACTGTTTCAGATATGTGTGTTTCTTTTTCGGTTGGCTTATAAGGCTATTTATTCTCAAATCCGTTTCGACAGACTGAAGAAACTAACAGTTATATATTAATGAGTCGAAACCGAAAAGAGAAGGCTTTAAATATCACCAACAAAATATTACTCATCAGAACGCTCAGTGAACTATGTGGTGTGTACGCGTGACGACAGAGAATGTCATGGCCCAGCAGGGGTGAGCTTGAGCTTAAAGCATATATTACACTGTTACATTTCTGCGCCACAGAATATGATAAAATAGTTGGTCAAATGTATGATTTGAGTATAACACACGATGTCAAATCTCTTAACGTATATTATTCCACAATTCTAAAACGACGAATTCATAACCAGTTTTATGCACGAACTGCAGCTTTAGGTGCAGCAATAGTTATTGTATTAATACTAAAGAAGAAATCAGAGAAACAACGTATTTGAGTTAGAGAATATATAGGGATAAGAGATACAAATGGAATCCTTCAAACTCTATTCAGAGAAACTGACAGGTAAGGTTGGAGGGAGGAGCACCGCACGTGCCATTTCACGATGTTGCCACATTCCAGAATTCCTTTCTACATACTCTTACCCCTCGCTTCCGGCTCACTTGTTCCCTCCTTCATTCTGACCGCTGTGATCTGTTGTAGACTACCTGGCCAGGCGGAGTCGTCCCATTTGCGATCACTCTTATACAAATAATCAGGTTCTTATCAGTGACAGTGACAGGTTTGGCAACTCCCAGCAAGGCGAGCTGCCCTGAAGTGTTATCTCCATGGCAACCGCAGTCGCCCCACCCTCGTTTCCATGGCAACCACACAGCCACTCCCTTTATCCCGCAGTAAACGGACCTCCCTCTAAGAAATGTCAGACACCAACTCTTATTATTAGCAGTATAAATATGAAGATGTGAAAGCCGACTCTAACAACTTGACAATGCATGATGAAACCTTTCAGTTTCTTCGAAAAATTACTCTCATGGCCACAGGTATAAGTATCACAGCAGAGTTTCACGTGCCAATCCAACTGATGAGCCCAAATGGCACCACCCAAAAGCTGATTATATTGCGGTGATATTAAATTTGCGGCCGTGAAACCCTTTTATACAATGTATGTCCATGGCGAGTACACTTTATGGAAACCGAGAATTCACTTCTCCTTTAGCAGGTTAGCAAGACTGAGCAGTTGGTCTGCCACTGCTAACCGGGGACTTGGAGTTTCGCACCAATGCAACTGATGAGCCTCAATGGCACGTCTGGGTGAAACTCTGCAAACGCACATGGCCTATCCACCCAAAATCTGGTGATATTCCAGTTTGTTGCTTCAAAATCGTCACTTTGTATTACAAAATAAAGTACTCACTTGAGGAACTCCATTATTAACTCATTTTGTTATGGCAACACTAAAAATTTTTACTACTCGTCATCACCATCGGTTCTCTGCATATCAACAGGCTTTCTCACGCAATTTCTAAACCGACCTGTCTTCTGCCATCCTTTAGTCTTTCAGTATCTTCAATTAATTTTCACACTGCCCATCATTTAATACCTCTGTCTTTCTCCCAAACTTCTCCCTTCAACTTTTCTTTCCAATGTCTCTTAATAAATATTTCCTTCGTAAACAGTGACGTAAGAAATTCTTCTTTCTATTTTGAATTCCAAATGTTTGTAAATATGACACTACTGTGATCAGTGTCCTCATTTCTTGGTCGTTAAGTTGCGAGCAGTGAACTTCACAATACGACAGAGCTAATAAACATTACTAATCGCTGGAGTTTCAACCAGGAGTGCATAAAATTGTATGCAACAGAGTAATCCATGACAAAATACTGTACTTTCCTTCAGATTATGTCCCAGACATACATAAAAGCCATTCAAATGGTACAAAAGAAAATGACTTACAATGAAGTAGACAGTATAAGTCTTCACTAAGAATTACATTTTACAGCGCTTGGTATAAGGTTTGTCCCGAGTTGTAGACAGTACTCTCTTACATGTAAATGACTACACAGCTATGAGAACGTTTGAGGCAGGGAAACATTGAACTTGTAGAAATAAACTATGCCATAGGTAATAAATGAATTTATGAAAAGAGAGTATCGGAATTTGAAGCATTTGGTAATGATGGAGACAGGTAAGAAGGGTTGAAGACCACTCTAAAGGTGCGCAGTGTGAAGTATCCAAACCATCCACGAGTCTTGGTCCAGAGACTGCCCAGCCCTCACCAACCAACACTTAATTACGTATCGATTTCGGATCGTACATTCCGACTACCACCAAGGCGAGTTTCCACAAACTCGGCGCGAGTAGTGGACGGACGGTTTGGAAACATCACACTTTCTAACAAGATTGACATGTGTCATAACTGTCAGAATTCTGAACACGGACATATTTCACTCATGCCAATAGGAACATGCTCGTATACACACCCAATATTGTGCAACAGCTGGGTGTAACAATTTTTAAATCCTATATGGTATTCAGTATTGCACAAACAAATCTACCATAACATACACCGTCCATAATGGAAATTAGGTGTTCTCGGTAGACCAACCAACAAATCAAGAGCTCGAATGTCAATGAAAACCGTCCTTGAAATCTTGAATGTGAAGGGTCCACGGTCTGCTGAATTATTTATTCCTACTTCGGGTTAAACAGCGTTCTCGTTTTCTGTATCTTCCGTACAGTTTATTGAAGTTTCGAATACATTAAAGGATAATAGGTTTATGCGAATATGCCCTTTAGGACTACGCAAAGAGGCGTACATTTCCCTTCCTTTGTGCCCGTATTTCTTTCATTCTTTTACTATGGGCTTCATTTCTGTATTCAGACCAGGTTGTTTCAGTCTTCTTTGTTTGGTCTTTCCTCTTGCTCAACTTGCTATTTGTGAATCTTGGATCTGAATATTAACCTGGTTTGGATATCTGCTGGTGTAATTCCAAGCTGTTGCAAATCGGTTTTGAATTCGCAAATCAATTTCATTTTGTCTGTTTTGTTTTTACCCTTGTTTACTTAGAATTTGACTAGTTGTTTTGTAATTATGTCTGGATGCATTCTTTGAACATGTCAACAGAAACTTAAGCTGTATTTTCTAATGTCACTGTGAATATTCCTGCATTGTTTGATTTTCTGCCTGCCTCTCAGACCGTAATGTCCGTCGGCGAGTTTTAAGCCTATAATTTTTCTAACGATTTTACGTTTGTTCTTCTCAATGTTTTCAATGTCTGATTTCCTGAACAAAGTTAGTGTTTCTGATTTATAAATACATTCCTGTTTAGTCCGATTCGTTGGCTGAATGGTCAGCGGACTAGCCTTCGGTTCAGAGGGTCCCGGGTTAGATTCCCGGCCGGGTCGGGGATTTTAATCGCTTCTGATTAATTCTTCTGGCTCGGAGACTAACACTCTCATCATCATATTCAGAGAACATACCACACTACCAACCACCACAGAAACACGCAATAGTGCTTACATCCCTCCATACAGGGTTGGCGTAAGGAAGGTCATCCGGCCATAAAACAGGGTCAAATCGGGTCAAATACACATGTGCGGCACAGTTCGCACCCGCGACCCCACAGCTGTGGGAGAAAGCGGTAGGAGAGGAGAAGAATACATTCTTGTTTAATGACTGTATTATTATTATTATTATTATTATTATTATTATTATTATTATTATTATTATTATTATTATTATTATTATTATTATTCGTACAGTGACCCAGAACGCGAGCGAGGTTACTGCCATACGTCCTGCCTGGAATAACTCGTACTGGTTTTACGTTGTCAAATCTTAAGACCTTCATGCTATTGACTGTCTGTCAGTTCTGAGTGGTTTCAATCCACATATTTACTGGGTGTATTCCTTGAAAAGGATTGGCGCTAAAGATTTTGATGTGAAAGGTCATAATGATATGGATGAGCGTACATAAGGTATAGCAGGCATCATCGTACAAATCAAGATGACCGACTAATTCGGACATGAAAGTGACATGTATCCGCCAGTGTAAAATTAGTGTAGCTCTACATAAATCGTGCTACGACTTCGCGAATGTAAAGTTACTAAGCAAACTGAATTCATAAATCTTACAAAAAATTGAGCGATCTAACGTTTGATTTTTTTTTCAATTTGCTTTTACGTAACACCGACACTGATAGGTCGTATGGCGACGATGGGATAAGAAAGAGCTAGAAGTGGGAAGGAAGTGGTCGTGGCATAAATTAAGGTACATACTCAGCATTTGCCTGGTGTGAAAATGGGAAACCACGGGAAACCACCTTCAGGGGTGCCGACAATGCGTTCGAACCCTCTAGTTCTCGGAAGCAAGCTCACAGCTGCGCGCCCCTAACCGCACGGCTAACTCGCCCGGTATGAAATATTTTAAAAATACATAATATCACCAATATAAGAGCCAAAAATGATCTGAAGAGGTTTCAAGATGAAAGGTAATCGAATAATGAATCTAAAAAACCTACAATGTCATCCACGGAATGCTGAAGAAATTTTCGGTAATAATAGAAACTCAGAGCCAGTCAATGCCTAAAGCAAGTGTGCAATTAATGGAACTTGACGGCGATGGTGGCGCCACATCTAACGCTGACAGCAGTTCGAGTACAATAGATTGAGACTATACTGAAATGCCTGTCATAAGTCGATACATACGACGAGATCCAAGTTTCGATATTTGGGTCGTTTCATGTATGCATTTCAACCCATGCGCATTCTTGCCTCACAAGATATTCCATGCAATGAACACCCGTCGCGGTGTTCAATCAATCAATCAATCAATCAATCAATCAATCAATCAATCAATCAATCAATCAATCAATCAATCAATCAATCAATCAATCAATCAATCAATCAATCAATCAATCAATCAATCAATCAATCAATCAAGATCTGCACTTAAGAATATCGCCCAGGTGGCAGATTCTCTATTAGTTGTTTGCATAGTCTTTTCTTAAATGATCGACCGGTTTGAGTCATGAAGCTGTCAGCTTGCATGCGGGAGATAGTTGGTTCGAACCCCACTGTGGGCAACCCTGAAGGATGTTTTCCGTAGTTTCCCATTTTCGCACCAGGCAAATGCTGGCGCTGTACCCTAACTAAGGGCACGATCGCTTCCTTCCCACTATTAGCCCTTCCCTATTCCACCGTCACCTTAAGACCTATCTGTGCAGGTAAAAGAATTGTAAGTACATATTTCAAAGAAGTTGGAAATGTATCGAACATCTCCACATTTAATTATCCTTCCTATATACTTATATTGGTCCTTTTGAATTCCAATTTTACTTTCACATTATAATCATCCATGATTTTAAAAATTCCATGCAAGCATATTCGTCATTCTATGCTATCTCTACACAGACAGCTCGGAACACACCACTTAGTCGGGCAACTCGTCCCCTTGACCGCTTGAATACAAGGTATCCTGCTGGAATCCTGCAATTTAAGCCTCACTGGACTGATCTTTCCTAACACCGAACTGCCTTCTATCAAACAAGTTAGTAACTTCGCAATCGTGTCGAATATTATCCGAAAGAGTGTTTTTCTAGAGCTTGTAACATTTTCGTAACGCTGCCCTTTTGCTTTCCTTTGGATCGTTTCCAGTTCACGAATCATGCAACATGGTGAGGGAAGGACTGATAGTGAACTCTTATAGGGGTCTTAACAGTGACTTGTATGCCGTCTCCTTTATATCCTTATTACGAACCATAAATACCCGCATAAACTCATAACCATATGAAGAGATCTGTAACACTTTAATGTAATTACCGCACTGAATATATTTCCTTATATAATACATGAGTATTTACAGCAGTCCTATTATTATTATTATTATTATTATTATTATTATTATTATTATTATATAATACTTACGACCCGCCCTTTCACCATGTTTACAGTGTTTGCTCTCTAACTTATAACATCCTCGAGGTCTTCTTGCAGTCCTTCACAATCCTGAAACTTATTTATTACTCTATACAGAATAGCATCATCTACAAAAATCCCTGTCTGTAATTCCATGTGTCAACTCGTCATTTATTTGCATATCCGAAAATATGCAGGCCTCATAAGACTTACTTGCGGAACGCCCCTGTTAATAATTACTCTATCAGATAATATTTCACCTACTCTTAATTCTCAGAGTTTTGAAATTTAGCCACCCATTCAATCACACTTTTTTCTAGTCCAATAGCCCTCCTTTACTCAGGAATCTCCCGTGACCTACCTTATCATAAACGTTGGATACTCCAATAGCGATACAGCTTGTTTGACCGCATGAATCTAAGATATTTTTCTGGAATCTTGCAAGTTGAACATCACTGGAATAATAATTTCTAAACATGAACATTAAAAAGAAAACATATTTTCCAGTGTGATTTGACAGAATCTGATGATGTTCAAAGGACGAAATATGTCACTATTTTTAATTAAGCTGTTTCCTTATTCAGGCTAATTCTGTTGTCATATGACTTCTTTTCCATGTAGCTTCTAAATCTATGTATTCATAAATTAATTTCGTCAGACTAAATAACCCCACAGTTTTAAAAAATAAACCCGAACTGCTTTATATTAAATCAGTCAGTACATTCACACACGTGTCAAATATGATCTAAAGAATTCCTTTTCAGAGTCTGCATGCAACACATATTGAGCTGAATGGCCTGTAATTATCCACTTTATGTTCTAACCCTTTCGCTTGTACGCCGGGGCTAATATAGCAACTCCCCTTTAATTCAGTTTTGCTCATTCATGCAAGCAATGATCAAATATGCACCGGTACTTAAAATTTAGTACTGAACGGGATGGTCGTGAACAACATGGAGCGAGAATCAAACAGAAACAGACTGTGAATCTCAGCCGGTGTCGCCGGAGCGAACTTGCTATGGCGTTATGCTTTCAGCTCCAAACTCCTTCCCAGAAGAAATTGTATTCTTCAACTGATGCTCTGATGCCGGTCTTAAGCCACGTACAGATTTAGCAACTCCGTATCGCAAATCGCATTTGAATACACCCGCGAAGTGATCTGATTGGCTAATTTCAGCAGCTAATAAAATGACAATGGTGCAAGATATCGAATATTTTTTTCGAATTATTTATCAGCGTGACCACACCTCTAATGCTCATATTCCCTGTTGATGTTGTTACTGACCATCCTGTACATCAACACACTACCTTTAAGAGGGCTATTTTATTTCAACCTCTGATCAGTCGCGAAATTAAAACCTCAGTAAGAATCCGACGAAGGGTTGTGCACATGTTTCGCGCAGTATCTCTAGTATGCCTGTCGATCACGACACACTTGTCAGTTCTGAGCGCGCAGTGAGCACGCAAATATGCCTAGGACAACAGAGTCTCCCGCCAAGTGCGAAGTGCGAGCTGTCATTCGATTTCTTCATGCTGAGGGGTGCAATGCCACCGAAATTGATCGGTGAATGAATAATTTTTACGGAGAAACTTTCATGAGTGGCGGAAATGGTGCAGAAACTTTGAAGAAGGACGTACAGACGTTCACGATTCAGGCGGTCAGGGAAGAAAGTGAGAATCAACCGATGATCTTGTTCAGCGAGTGGATCGGGCGATCCGAGAAAATTGCATTGCACCCCTCAGCATGAAGGAATCGAATGACAGCACGCACTTCACATTTGACGGTAGACTCGTAGTATACATACAGAAATCTTATAAATCCAAGCTGATTATCTGGTTTTACCTTTTCGTATCTTCTTGTAAATATTGCGCCGCGTGTCGGATATACTACGTGTTTCTCTTGTTTGTTGAGATTCTTTTACGATAACTTGCAGGAGTGGAAACTTCTATTTTGAAACCAAGCCAGCTGATCGTTCACAACAGTCTAGCTCGAGCGGTCGAGGAGAGAGGTTGCGTAGTGTAGTGCGTGCTGTGAACATGGTCGGTATTGAGCAGTACCGGGCCGCTATTGGCAAATGGCAGGCGAAGAAGAAGAAGGAGAACAGGAATGGATTGGTGATAAGTAAGGACGGATTAAAAATGAGTGAAGCGGTGCTGGTAGTGACAGTGATAGCGGTGCTACTGGTTATTGGGGTGGGGGTGGAATTAAACCCAGGCCAAATACCAGTGGAAAATATAGCACGGAGGACTCAGGGTGGTTGTGAGTGAAGTAATGCAGGAAAAATGCCAGTGGGAGAACGTGCAGGAAATAAAGGACATGATGGAGGAGCAGAGAAAGGAGATAGGGAACATGAAGAAATGTTTGGAAACGAGGACGGAGGAATCGAGCAAGAGAGTGGATAATAATGAGAAAGAAATCGAGTTATTGAGAGGGGAAGTGAAACATCTGAAAGAGGAGATGATGAGGATGAAGAAAGAAGCGGAGGAGTACAAGCAGGAGAGATTGAAGAAAGCCATATTTATATATGGAGTTGAGGAAGGTATGAGGGAGGGCAAGATTGAACTGATAGCCAAGGTGATCGAAGTCATACGTGATACAATGAAGAAAAAACTTCAGTAATGTAGACATAGACGATGTAGAGAGAGTTGGTAAAACTAAAGGTCGGAGGCCAATTAGGGTAAAATTTTTCTCTACCTTAATGGCAGAAATTGTGTTATGTAACAGTAATAATTTATAGGGACAGAAAATAACGGTGAAAAGAAACATGGGAAGAGAAGGCAGTGAAAATATGAGGATCTTGAATAGGCACCTATGGAGAGCGAGGAACCAGGGGCTAAAGGCCCGAATAAGAGGTCTGAGGTTGGAGGTGACAAACGGGCGATGGATTAGAGTGCACTCAGTGGCGAAGCTAAAGGAGATGGACGAAAACGATAGGGTTGAGGGTGGTGAGATGACAAGGCAAGATGGGAAGAGGAAAGAAGAAAAGGAGAGGAGAGACGTGGAAGGAGAGGAGAGCATCTCAGAAGAGAACGGGAAGTGCAGTCGGGATACAGAAGATCAAGATAGTGAAGTAGACAGTGAGAGTGAGCAGCAAGAAACTGTGACAGCAGAGTGTAGTGTTGCAGTGAGCAAGAAAGGACAAGAGAAGACGAATCAACAGGAAGGTAAAGCCATTATGAGTAAAAAAAGAAGTATCAGTTTGAAAGACCTATGGGGAAAAGATCGGAATGGGAAGGATGATAGGGAGGAATGGGAAAGGAATAGATCGGTTAAAAGAGACGGAAGGGAGACAAGGGATGAGAGGTCGATAACGACTGAGAGATCGATAACGACTAGGAGTAAGATCAGAGGGGGAGACTCAGAAGGGAGTGAGGGAAAGTTATAACTATATTGGAAAATAGGATGTGTAAATATAGAAGGATTAATGAACAAATTAGGGAATAAGAAAGTGCGGGAAGAAATTGAAAATTTCGATGTGGTGGCACTCTTGGAGACGTGGCTAGAAACAGGGAAGGAGATCGCATGGAAGGGGTTTGTGATAAAATATAAATATAAAAGAAAAGAGAGGATTAGGGGTCGCGCACCAGGAGGGATGATAGTTCTAATTAGGGAAGAGTGAAATAGTAGAGGATATAGAGACCGATAAGAAAGAAACCATATGGTTGAGATTGAATATGGGAGAGGTTGAGGGAAGGAGGAAGAAAATAAATCTAGCTTTTGTTTACTGCCATCCTAGAAATTCAGCATATGCAAATAAATATTTTTTTGAAGAGTTATTGGTAGATATTGGTATGATAAGAGGAATGTTTCCAGGGGAAGGGCATATGTTGTTATTCGGGAATTGGAACGCGAGAATAGGGGAACAGAGCCCAGTATACAGTAGGGAGGATAGAATGTGTATGTTGAAAAGTAGAAGGAGTGAGGACAAAATTATAAATAATTATGGAGAGAAGCTCCTAGAGATGTGTGCTGTGGGAAATTTGTATATTCTGAATGGGTGGATAGTGGGTGACAGGATGTGGAAATTGACATATGTTACTGAGTAGGGTGGTAGTGTGATAGATATGGTTTTAAGTTCGGAAGGGGTGATTGAGGATATTGTAAGAATGGAAATAGGAGACTGGATTGAATCACACCATTTCCCGGTGAGGGTTATGCTGAAAAGTTGGGAAGAGAAGTGTACAAGGAAGGAGGATGAGACGAATGATAAACGAGGGAATGGATATAATAAGTATAAATGGTCAAAGAAGGTGGGTCGGGATTGGAATAGGGTAGTAAAAGAGGAGTTACAACTTCTGAAATATGGGTGGGAAGAGGCGTTAGAAGAGAATAATACTGATAAAGCCTTGGAATTGTTGCTACATCCAATAAAGATAATAGCGCTGAAGGCGAAAGCTAGAAAGAGAAATAAGAAAGAGGGAGAAGAATGGTTTAATAGGGAGTGTGAAGGAATGCGGAGGAAGGTGATGGACACGTTAGGAGAATATAGAAGGAAAGGTGGGGGCCAAGAAAGGGAGATTTTCTGTAAATTGAGGAAGGAGTATAAAAAGAAAATTTATGGGGGAAAAAAGGCGTGGTTAGAGGAACAAATTGAAGCTATAAATAATGATTGCAAGACAAATAATTTTGAGATTTTTAATGATAAAGGAACGTGGAACGACCAGATCAAAAGGGTGAAAAACAGAGGATTGGCAGCCCTAGGCTCAGTCAGAAATTTGCTAGCCAAATACCCGTGTATCAGTTATAAAACACTGAGGCTAGTGTTAAGGTCGGTAATTTTTGGGAGGTTATTGTACGACGCAGAAGTTTGGGGGCTGGATGAGAAAAGAGAGGAACTAAGAAGGATTGTTAGTTGTTTTGCTAAGTTAGTAATGGGCTTACCGAGGTGCACAGCAAATGCAGGGGCGGAATTAATGTGTGGGGAGGATTTGGAATCAGAGGGTGTGAAAAGAATAGTTAGATACTGGATGAATTTAAAAAGACAGGAAGGTGGGAGGGTATTACAGGCAGCGTATGAACAGCAATGTAGGAGCATGTATAGGGGTGATGGCTAGAAAAAATAAAGGGATATTTGGAGAGGAAAGGATTAGGACACCTATGGGGGGAGATCTGGTCGAAGACAGAAGTGAGAGGGATGAAGATACTTGAAAGGAGAATTAGAGATATCCATAGGCAGAAATTATTGGGGGAAAGCAGACTGAGAAACTCGCTGAATGTTTTGATGAAAATAGAAGAGATAGCAGGGTTGAATATTAGATACGTTGATAGGTCAAAACGATATGGGATGATGTGGTGGCTGTTAGGATTGCAAAGGAATACAGGGTGGCTGCAGGGGGGGGGATAAGACAAGGTGTATACTTTGTGGAGCTGTGAATGACGAATTTCATTTGCTAAGAGATTGTGAGGAAAAGAGGAAGATAAGACATGGATTATTGAGTGCCGAGCATCGGAAAATATTGGGGAGAGGGGATGAGAAAGCAATCTTGAGATGGATTATTAAGCAGTGGGAAAAAGGGGGTGAATTGAACAGGTATTTATGTGCGACAAAAAAGGCCTGCGAGAGTAAAATGAAGGAGGGTGAGTTAGAGGGTGGACAAGGGGGTAGGGGGTGGAATAGTAATGTATGTATATGGGAAGAGTGTGTATATAAGGGAATGGGATAGTATGATAAAATTCTAATGGGTTAGAGAATATAGGAGTCGAGTACTTAGTTAAGTATGTGGAGTTGGGTAATGCTATGGGATTGCATGAAGGCATGGTCTTTCTGTTTGTGTTAGAGTTGGTTGGAATGCAAGTGCTGAAATGCTGAGTGTTGTTGTTTGGAGTATTGATTAGGTGTATGTCAGGAACAATAATGTGACGCAAGTGCAGAGCGCAATAAGGACACTTGATGAGCATGTTTGAACATTGAGTAAGTGACTGCTACAGCTAATGACTGCTAGGAATAATACTATCATATATATATTATTCTTATTATTATTACCTTTATCATTATTTCTCTCTTGATTCTGGGGTTTTAATTCAACGGAATGAGGGGCATGGCACGAGGTTCTGAGGATGACTACTGTGGTGACTCTATTTAGGGGTTTTACGTTTCCGGAGTATCCAACGAACCTCATGGCATGCCCAGGGGATACGGCAATTTCTTTCCTTACCCTTTTTTGTAATATGAGTTGTCTATTATTATTATTATTATTATTATTATTATTATTATTATTATTATTATTATTATATTAGGGCAGGTGCTTTTTTCTCACCATACAGGCGTATTAGGGGGGAGTAAGGGAGGATGGGCAAGTGAGAGAGACGGGGTGGGTAAGGCCCACTCCAAATAAGCCAAGGAAGGGAAGAATACGATAGGTTGGATAGGTGAGGAGAGAGAATCCAGTTAGATGTGGACCGTCGTAATGGAATGGTGAGAAGAAAACACACTGTCATCTGCTAGGATGGTTGGGGTTCTCCTTAGGGCCCCACAGTTAGGGCCGGCCATGTCATCATGGGGAAGGCAGCCTTCTTCTCACCAGGAGGATGACACGGTCGGACGGTAGCAGCAGTCAGCTAAATTTGTATTGCTTCACTTTATTATTCTCTATTATTTTACTCTGTATGTGAACATGTATAGGGGCGAAGTCGACTTTTATGTTCAATAAATATTCTGTTCTGTTCTGTTCTATATTCGCGCAGATTTCATTTTTTAATCAAATATATCGCATTGAATTGAAAATGTATGTAAATCAAACACTACTGTGATCAGTTTCCTCATTTCTTGGTCATTAAGTTGCGAGCGGCGAACTTCACAATACGACAGATCTAATAAACATTACTATCCGCTGTAGTTCCAACCAGGAACGCATAAAATTGTATGCAAGAGAGTAATCCGTGACAAAATACTATAATTTCCTTCAGATAATATCCCAGACATAAAGAAACGCCATTAAAATGGTACAGAAGAGAATAAGTTTCATTGAAGTAAACAGAATAAGTCTTCACTAACAGTTACATTTTACAGCAATTGGCATAAAACTTTTCCCGAGTTGTAGATAGTCTTACATTTGGACATCGCATCAAGATCAGTATGTTAGTCGACTGTGACGAGTATAAAAGACAGGCAAAGCAGGAACGCAATAAAAGTAGCGTTACGGATATGACGTCGTGAAACTATACAGAAGTATATACGGCTACTTTAGGGGAAAATAGCAGGCCTCTAGACTGAAGTCTCCTAGAGCCAATGCGCATACGCCAGTTTATGGTGCACCCCACGAGAACTAATGTATGCAGTGAGGAAGAAATGGTGCACCCGGGGCACTCCATGATATCTTCTTATCAACATTGAGGACAAAGCTTATGTGGCAAAGTAAGATCGGATGCATTTAAAGAAACAAGTAATATAAGGGAAAGGAACGAGAGAAGCAATCCTTGCATTAAGTATGATACTGGAATGAAGGTTAGAAATGAACATAAAGGTGTTTATAGCATTCATTAACTTTGAAAAAGCTTTTGACCTGATATATGGGGAACTATTGTTTAAATGTATGAAGAAAGTAGTAATTGACTGGAGATCTAGGAGGCTCATTTGAAAAATTTACAAGAGCCAGTGTACAAATAGAGAGGTGAATGGACGTACAAAAATGGCAAGAATTAGGAGAGGAGGGAGACAGGTTTGTCAACTCACATCGTACCTTTTCAATTTATTTATTGAAGAAGCAGTATGTGTTTTAAAGGAAAGGGCTAACGGAATAAAGATTAGTATTAGATTTTCTGATGACATTTCCATTGTGGCAGACTCTGACAAGTAATTAAATTGAATGTTGACTGTGCCACATGATATATTGAAACATTATATACTTAAAATCAATAGTATGAAACTGTAAGCTTGCATCCGGGAGATAGTGGGTTCGAATCCCGCTGTCGGCAGCCCTGAAAATGGTTTTCCGTGGTTTCCCATTTTCACACCAGGCAAATGCTGGGGCTGTACCTTAATAAAGGCCACGGCCGCTTCCTTCCAACTCCTACGTGTTTCCTGTCCCATCGTCGCTATAAGACTTATCTGTGTCGGTGCGACGTAAAGACACTAGCAGAAAAACAGTATGGAAACCAAAATTTCAGTTGTGAGCAAAGATGGGAAGGAAGTTAATAGGAAATTAGAACAAGTGCAAGATTTCTGTTACTTAGGAAGCATTATAACTGTAGACAAAAGATGTACCAAAGAAATCAAAAGAAGAACAGCTCTTGCTAAACAGGCCTTTCAAAATAAGTCCTTTAACAAATACCCATATAAGTTTAGAAACAAGAAGGGTTTTTGTAAAATCCTGTGTCTGAAGTGTACTACTTAACGGTTGTGAGAGCTGGACTATTATATAAAAGAAAAGAGATGCATTGCAAACAACTGAAATGTGGATGCGAAGGAAAATGACGACGACAGGCTGGACTCAAAAAAGGCAAATTGAATTGTTCTAAAGGAAATCAAAGAACAACGGAGACTGATAAAGGATATGGAAACAAGGAAGACAAAATTTGTAGATCATATCCTGAGATGTAATGACTTCCTCGTAAACGTCTTTGAAGGAAGAATACTAGGAAAGGAAGGATCCAGTTAAACCCACCTACTTTTGTATATATTTTATTTTACAATCTGCTTTACCTCGCACCGACTCTGATAGGGATAGGAAAAGGCAATGAGCGGGAAGGAAGAGGCCATGGCCTTAATTAAAGTACAGCCTCAGCATTTGTCTGCTGTAAAAACCACCACGGATATCATATTCAGGGCTGCCGCTATTGGGGTTCAAACACAACCGAATGGAAGCTCACAGCTGTGCACCTCTATCCGCACGGCCAGCTCGCTCGGTAGATCCACGTAATGTAGTAGAAATGTAAGTAGTAACGTGCAACACGACACAGTACCTCAATATCCGCAGTAGCTCAGTGAGTGGTGTTGGTGGTAATTATTGTTTTAAGAGGAAGTACAACTAGGCAACCATCCTCTATATAACACTTATCAGAGAGAAAAATGGAACGGGGTCCGACACTTCGAAAAATGAAGTTATTGGCCAAAGTAAGACAAGGGCCACGAAGGGCGTGAAAATGAAAGACTCTCTAGGCCTCCTTACGTAATACCGTCGGGGTCGGAAAAGAACAAGAGTTGACCAAGGGAGGTCGAATAGAATAGATGAAAATGAGGAGCCTGGCACAAGCAAGTGGAAGCAATGCCAGGACTCAACTAAGGGCCCCGTGGTCACCAACCCAGGCTCCAAAATTCAGAGCCCCTGCGTCCCCTTTTAGTCGCCTCTTACGACAGGCAGGGTATACCGTGGGTGTTATTCTACTACCCAAAAAACCAACTTACACCATGGAGCTTGGGTTTGAATCCTCTTCTAGTCGTCATTTTTTTCCACTTTTGTTCAGTTTCCTGGTTAGTTCACGGCATTTGCTAGTGGTACAGCAGTCTGTTATTAGGTCATACTACGGCAATCGTTACTGGACATACGGTTCCCTATTACATTGGGGTCCTTCAAAAGGCTGCATCCGTCTACAAACCACGCAGTGCAGTACCATAACGCTAGACTGCCAGGAAAAAAGATCATAAGTCAGAAAATGTTCAATGTAAGATCACTCCAGGGTGTGGGTTCTAGAAGGGATATCGATATTTTATCTAAGACAGGGCCTTCTATATGTGTCTCAGTCATGACCATCCACCAACACTTTACATTACAGCATGTACGGTTGCTAAGTAACATGGTCTCACATATTTCGTAATGCAAGTTTTCAGGTGACCTCCAGCCATAAGACTTATTTATTTCAAAATAATCGTAATATACGGCCAGATGCGAAGTCTCAGATGTTTCCGTTAAGTGTCAGACTAGCTAACTAGCTAGCTATTTGTCACGCATTTCTGAAATAATTAATTATCGCACAGTAGCTGTTAGTTTGCGATTGTGCTAAGTACGTGTTGCGATTATCGTGATGTCTGAATAGTACGTGCTTCTGCTTCAAACTATAAAAAAAGTAATGGAGTGCAGTGTCCTGCACCATGAATTCCTATCTGAGGGTCAAACGGATAACCGCAGGTATTATATCGAAGTCTTGAGATGTTCGAAAGAAAATTCCAGGAGAAAAATCCCAGAGTTGTAGACAACAATTCCTCGAGCTTCTGCCATGACAATGCATAAGCTCACGCATCACTGTTGATCCGCGATTTTTTCTCGATCACGACCTTAACTATGCTCCCTCATTCTCTTACTCACCTAACCTAGCCATGGCAGACTTTTTCCTATCCCCAAACTGAAATTTGGACTTAAAGAACAAAGATTTCAGTCAACTAAATATACCAGCCTGAAGTCACAGGTGGAACAGTGCACAATCTCCAAATTGCCCAGCACAAGATAAAAAAACCCACACACACACATGATTTGTTCTGGGTGATTTTCGACAAAGGAGTACTGTTTTGAAACTTGGAAAAGTTTGTGCTGGGAAGACTTGGGAGTAAAAAGACAAGCTGCTCTATGTTCTCAGCTATCAGTGGAAAGATGGTCTGGAACGACATTAGCACGCGAATAAGCTTGAGTGGAGCTTTTGTAGGATGGGAAGTCATAATATCAAAATAAAGTTGGAATTCAGGAGGATTTTATTTGGGAAAATGCACATTTTTAGAAAGAGGATTTGACGCCGATAGGCGATCTGCGCGTCGTGATGAGGATGAAATGATGATGATGATGACGGCACATTCACCCAGTCCCCGTGCCTGGGGAATTAACTAATTATGGTTAAAATTCCCGAACCTGTCGGGAATGGAACCCAGAACCCCTGTGATCAAAGGCCAGGACGCTAACCATTTAGCCATGGAGCCCTACAGGGATTGGAATGAAGATGTTCAATAAATTTCATAATTTATTTCATATCACTTAAGAATAGAGTAGCTAGCCCACGTAAACAATTGAGAGAATATTTCACCTGGGCAACAGCCCTGAATTTAGACCTGTACCGGCCCTTTTGGAAGCCATTATTATTATTATTATTATTATTATTATTATTATTATTATTAATAATAATAATAATATTATTCTTATTATTGCACCAGCGTAACCTACATTTTGTGTAAGAATGTGCATCAATTGCCACCTACGTCCATGTAATTGGATCTACAATCACAAACAAACCTGTTACAGGCGTAACAGCAGCTTCAGTAGTGTGGAAATATCGCAGCCAGTTAAACCTACCGTGTGAAAGGCGATTTAATTCCTGTAATGTCACAAATATATCAGGTCCTATCCGTGAACATTAGCTAGGGTACGCCTCCTCGAATCACAACACACGTCTACACTGCTCTATCTGTACTCAAATAAATGGTGTGTTATATAAACTTTAGCAGCATAGTTCACACATGATTCATGTTTCAAATGGCCAGGTCAGCAGTTCGATATTTAAAAATAAAAACCCCTGTAGTCCGCCTTTAGGGTGTAGTGGCTAGTGTGATTAGCTGCCGTTCCCGGAGCCCTGGGTTCGATTCCCGGCTCTGCCACGAAATTTGAAAAGTGGTACGAGGGCTTGAACGGGGTCCACTCAGCCTCGGGAGGTCAACTGAGTAGAGGGGGGTTCGATTCCCTCCTCAGCCATCCTGGAAGTGGTTTTCCGTGGTTTACCACTTCTCCTCCAGGCGAATGCCGGGATGGTACCTAACTTAAGGCCACGGCCGCTTCCTTCCCTGTTCCTTGTCTATCCTTCCAAACTTCCCATCCTCCCACAAGGCCCCTGTTCAGTATAGCAGGTGAAGCCGCCTGGCCGAGGTACTGGTCATCCTCCCCAGTTGTATCCCCCGACCCAATGTCTCACGCTCCGGACACAGTCCTTGAGGTGGTAGAGGTGGGATACCTGGCTGAGTCCTATGGAAAAGCCAACCCTGGCGGTAATCGGATTAAGGAGAAGAAGAAGAGAAGAAGAAGAAGAAGAAGAAGAAAACCCCCGTAACATTTACCGGCATGCAGAAAGTAAAGATCAACATGGCTGAAATACTTTGTCCTTTTATCTAAATAATAATAATAATAATAATAATAATAATAATAATAATAATAATAATAATAATAATAATAATAATAATAATAATAATAATAATAATAATAATAATAATAATAAAAAGTAACAAAATAGAGAAAATTACAGATACGGTCCCCGAAAGACGGGCACGACTTTACGGTGACCTAAAACGAATGGACGGAAACAAGTTGACCAAACAGATCTTTCACCTATTTGATTCAAAACCCAAAACCACGATGCCTTGCTTTAGAAACACAAAGAAGACCTCTAAGTGCTACAGATCAACCAGGAAGACATCTTTGACAGAGATATTTTCTTAAAAAAGATATTGACGAACGGGCTTAACCGAGACGAACGACCGAAAAGAAGACACAGTGTCCTTTGGACAGAGGAACGCAAGCCGGAAATCAAAAGTGCAGCCGTCTGAACCGAAGGCTATCACGCTGACCACTCAGCCAACGAGCTGCATAAAAATTAAATTATTATTATTATTATTATTATTATTATTATTATTATTATTATTATTATATGATATGATATGATATGATATGATATGATATGATATGATATGATATGATATGATATTATAATTATTGTTGTTGTTGTTGTTGTTTTTCCTATGGTTTGTTATGCCTTCAGCGTTCAGTCTGCGAGCCTATAAGCGCCTCTGGAAACTAGAGAAAGCACACTTTAATATATCGCTTATTAATGTAATTTGAGAATTTTTGTGACGAACACTAATGTAGGGTCCATGAATACCTTAAGACCAATATTATTTCATTGGACCATCAAGTGTGCGGTGCAGTGGTGGGAACACAGCAGTAGCGCTCGGATAGTAAGTGTTTCACAGGCTGCACTCACCACCATCAACGACAAGCACAATTTCAACCCAATAGCTGCTACTGTAAGATCTACAGCAGAGCAGTGTCCCCA
The DNA here is from genome assembly GCF_040414725.1 of Anabrus simplex. Lineage (NCBI taxonomy): Eukaryota > Metazoa > Arthropoda > Insecta > Orthoptera > Tettigoniidae > Anabrus > Anabrus simplex. The sequence continues at coordinate 39,397,833 of NC_090265.1, read as the reverse complement.
CTTCTGTCCTCCCTGGATCCGAAGACACACCGGTTCTCGTGGAAATGAACAGGCAGACATCCTCACAAAAGCAGTCCCCTGCGTTATACATTTGGATTTGGCTTTGTTTTGCGGCCGGATGCCCTTCGTATCGTCAACGCTATATGGAGAGATATAATCACAATTGAGTGTTTCTGTGGTGGTTGGTATTGTGCTATGCTGTGTGAATATGAAGAGGAGAGCCAGAAGAATTAATCAGAAGGGATTAAAATCCCCGACCCGGCCGAGAATAGAATCCGAGACCCTCTGGACCGAAGAGCAGTACGCTAACCATTGAGTCAACAAGTCGGACCAACATAGAAATTACCTACAACAAATAACTCCCATGCTATGCAAAGGCTAGAATCAAAACATATCTAAAAAGGCAGTGGAAAAACCTCTCGACATCAAATAGAAAAGGGTCCATCCTAAGATAATTATTTCTTCGCGTCTTATATAGCTGACCAGAAAAAAGCCTACCCCATGGCGTAACAGTCCCGAAGAGACATGGCCTACGAAGCGACCGCTGCTCAGCCCTAAGGCTGCAGATTACAAGGTGTCGTGTGGTCGGCGCGAAGAATTCTCTCGGTCGTTATTCTTGGTTTTCTACACCGAGTATACAGTCGACTCCAGCACACGCATCCATTCTCACTCAGTACCTTTCCGGCCATGGCTACTTTGAACGCTTTAAAGTTACCATTTCAGGAGGTTACTTGTGCTTTTGTGGATCTTCTCAAACAGTGGACCATTTACTGTTCAACTGTGCCATGTTTGCAAGGACAAGATTCGATCTTGAGTGTCACCTAAACAATAGTAAACCGAACGAGTTGGCCGTGCGGTTAGGGGCGCGCAGCTGTGAGCTTGCATCCGAGAGATAGAGGGTTAGAACCCCACTGTCGGCAGCCCTGAAGATGGTTTTACGTGGTTTTCCCATTTTCACACCGCCCAAATGCTGAGGCTGTACCGGCCTTTCCTATCCCATCGTCGCCATAAGACCTAACTGTGTCGGTGCGATGTAAAGCAAATAGCAAAAAAAAAAAAAAAAAAATTAAAAAAAAACAGTGACGTGGAAATTCTAAGCCACTATACCATCTGTTTAGGAAATCCTACTGCTACAAACAGTTCTTTAAGTTCATTCACTACATCTTCAATAATTTAGTTTCCTAATTTTGTGTCAAGGACTAATAATTAATTGAATGATCAAAACTATAATCCTAATATACTCATGTGGAATAGGATTCAAATAGTTAGGATATTCAATAAATAAATAAATAAATAAATAAATAAATAAATAAATAAATAAATAAATAAACTGCTTGAAAAACCGGCAATTAAGGAAAAGAGAATTATCCGAAAAATTCTTGGTCCCAACGTCAAAGATGGTGTTTACAAACTTCGGAGCACCGAAAAGATTTACGGTCAACTGCCAGCTGAAAGAATCTGTAAAACGTTTGTTATCCTACTTGAGAAGTCTCTAAACGATTCCTCCTTGGTTCTTGGAGATCTAAAAGTATCTTTTAAAGTATGGAATCTCAGAAACATACATTCAACTACGAGCACCTCTCAAACACTAACTTAGGCAGGTTCCCCAAGAAGAAGTCCCAACACGACTGAAGCATGGAAGAAAGCGCACTCCCAAAGGATGAAAACCTGGTGGGACCGCAAGAAGACAAACAGTTGATATCTCGCGGTCCTTAGTGGCCTTAACGATGAGTAGTAATAATAATAAATAATGTAAGAAATTAGAACTGCATGACTCATGTGTTCTGGACAGAACAAAGCCTCATTTATCAGAAGACGTTAACGATAAAATGAAATGATAACGAACAAAATGGAGAGATGATAAATATTAGAGTCCAAGCGATGAATAATGAGATATGTCGGCCTTACAGAAGGGAGTGAGTACAACCCTCCTGACAATAAACCAGGCTGACGCACACGCACTGGCACAATCTTAGCTCTTCTGATAAGAACCCCGCTGTCCGGAACTCGCCCGCGTTAATCTCCTGTTTAGTGGACGGCTTGAGCCCAGTGTCGTCCTCTTGACTCGCGGTGATGAATGTGGTCTCTGCCTCTCTGATTTGAACGGTTAAGTGCAGCTGGTGATTCTTCTTCTCTTCTTCTCCTTTGTAATGTCTAGAGCCGGAAGTTTAGGCATTAATGGATTAGAATGCCTACTTATTAAAGGGAATAACAAGTACAGTATACACTAGCCTGCATAACAACTCTGCTCTGTGATTTGCAGAAACCCCTAAAAGTTATGTTACTCTCGCTACATTACGGACTTTACGACACTTCCTGCCAGCCAAATTAGTTTGCATTCTACTCGGGCGTTAGGCAAAATGTCTTTTTTTTTTAATCTGAGTGGATATATAGAAGTGTCACATAGAAACAAGAGAGTATGTTTCCGTACGTCTGGGAACGGCAGGACCAGTTATAATTTTGTCTTTTTTAAATTGTTGTGGATATTTTGTGCTGTTACTTATATATTTAAACATTAATCATTGGAAAGGAAAACATTTAATTCCAATGTACTCTCTTAATAATTATGAAAAAATCATTTAAAATTAATAGATGAACAAACGATATTTTCATATTACACATATATTCATATGTTCTACTGAAAACTCCACAAGCTAAGTCAATGGTCGAGGGAGTTGCCGTGTCCCGTCCTTGCTACGAAAAATTAAGTGCTGGTGGTGATTATTATTTTGAAAGGAAGAGAAACTTGGTAACCATCCTCTGATAACACTAATCAGAAGGAAAATGGAAGAGATCCTATAATTAGAAAAATTAAGGTGTCGGAGAGAGAAAAAGAAAGGCCACGAAGAGCGTGAAAATGAAAGACTGTAATGCCGTTAGCGTAGGAAAAGAACCAGAGTTAACCAAGGGAGGTCAGTCAGAAAAGGTAACAGCGAGGAATCTGACACAAGTAAGTGAAATCAATGGCGGACTCAGCTAGGGTAACCGTGGTCGCCAATCCACACTCCCAAGTAGAGTCCCACCTTTCGTCGTCTCCTCTTACGACAGGCAGGGGATACCGTTGACGTTATTCTGTCATCCCCACCGACAGTAGGATGTAAGACGAAATAGGTCTACTAAAATGTGATGCAGATACGTGTTAGTAGCTTTCATTAAAGTAACTTTATTAATTTAGTGCCCATTTTTGTCATTATAAATGCCTTTTTTTAATTATTTCACTGCCTACTTCCTAAATGTTAAGTGCTTATTTGCCTGCCTATTTTAGCAAAAATAAATGGCTCTAGAAGTAACCACCACGAACCTGCTACGCAGGCGTAGCAGGGGGAGAGGTGATACTCCAACGTGGCGCGTCCCAGGTGGCGGATAGGGGGGTCCTAACCGGCATGCCGGCGGACTTGAGGGAAATAAAATACCTCTCGCGGACCAAACACACTACACCCTGCGGGTGGGGCACGCACATGTAGAATACACCCGCGGTATCCCCTGCCTGTCGTAAGAGGCGACTACTACTACCAAGGGATGATTGAATTAGAACCATGAAACCACTCTTGATTCGTACCATCATGCGGGGAACACCATGGGTTGCATGTACTTGCGAGTAGTATCACTAAATTGGTACGAAATAGGTTTGTGATTAGTTGCAGTAAAAAGCCTGGCCTGGTGGATACCCATGTGGGCAACACGCGGGTCTGGGCGTAGCCTGTGAGTTGTATCGCTATATGAGCGGCACCGTGGGTCAGCGTTGCCTGTGATTGGTACCCACTATGTGAGGAACACCACGGGAATACCGGCGCCCGTGACTAGTACACCTAGGTGAGGAACCTTACCGGTTTGCGTTGGCTATGAGTGGCGCCATTGTGTGAGAAACACCATAGGTCTGCGTTCCCTGTACGAATTGCAATACTTTGAGTAGTATCATCTTGTGTGGACCACCGTGAGTCTTTGCTACTTTTGATCAGTACCCCAAAATGACAAATATCATGGTTCAACTTTACTCGCGACATGTACCATTCTGTGGGGCCTTAGACGTGAATTTAGCACCCCTTCAGACATCAAGCATCATTGTGCTTTATAAATGGTCCCTTGGTCAGTAATACTCTAATTAACTACCTTCTTTTTTAGCCTGATCCACTGTTTTTGTTTGTTTGTTTGTTTGTTTGTTTTTGTTTTTTTGTAGGGTTCATGTCCATCCATTCATTCTTCATGACATTTTTATTTTATTTTGGTCAGTGGATTAATTTGAATTTTTTGTTATTTAATTTCGTACCATTAGGGGCCGATGACCTCGATGTTAGACCCCTTTAAAAAAGTAACCATCTTAAAGGTTCGAACTTAAAAAATCATTTTGTAAACCTACTAAATCGCATTTACTTCAGTTATCTCCTACAACTGAATTCGAAATTTAAAGAACTACATATAGAACCAATATACTGGATAGACAGGAGATTCTCTGGAGCAGCCTTCGTGAAATTTCGAGTTTTGCGTATGGATTAAAGGATAAATGTTTCAGTGCCTCATTCGACCAAAGAAAAACTGTTGAGATAGCGGAGAACTTCTTATATTCATTAGAGGCTACCTCATTTTCTTGGAAAAATCTTTCTCCGTCAATCCGATTGCACCATCGTCCTTAAGATAACGCGAAGAACATCCGTGGTTTTTGGTCTGTATCGTTCTGATACAGAGGCTGCCTGGCCGAGGCGGTAAAAGCGTGTTCGGTTCACCCGAAGGAATGTAGGTTCGATTCGTCGCCAGAAACGAGATTTCCACTTACGAAGGTGCATATGGTCCTGAGGTTAACTCAGCCTAAACCAAAAATGAGTACCAGGTTAATTCCTGGGAGCAAAGGCGTCCGGGCGTAGAGCTAACCACTCTTCCCCATCAAGTGCTGAGGTTACGGTTAGTGGAAGCCTTTACCTGTCACCCCTCCAAGGGCCTTCATGGCCTGTACGGAGATAACTTTGCTTTTTGCTTTTATAGTTCTGATACACCCTGTATATCCCATACGTCAGGGAAATTAGAATCTACAGAACTTAATACAAGAATGCTCCCTCTAATTCCCGCTAATGGGCCTTGCAATTGACTAGAATTCTGTTCACTCTAGATAGCTAACTGATGACAAAATGTATGGGAATGGTTCTGAGCCACTTCTGTTTGAATTCGCAAGTAGCTTTTTTCCGTCTGGGAGTGCCTCTAGCTTCTTTAACGAACAGCTACAAGTAGGGGATGATAGTCCCTCTTACTGATTTTTTAAAAACGTGTACCTAATAATAATAATAATAATAATAATAATAATAATAATAATAATAATAATAATAATAATAATAATAATAATAATAATGTTATTGTTTTTACATCCTACTAACTAATTTTCTGACGGTTTTCGGAGAATACGCCTAGGTGTCGGAATTTCGTCACGCAAGAGTTCTTTTACGCGTCAGTAAATCTACCGGCATGGGTCTGCCTTATTTGAGTACCTTCAAATACCATCCCACTGAGCCAGGATCGAACCTGCCAAGTTGGGGTCAGAAGGCCAACGCCTCAACCGTCTGAGCCATTCAGCCCGGCAAAACGTATACCAAAATCCTACTCACCCTTATCCTAAACTTATGAAATTCATGAAATTCCCTCAGTTCCATATTCCTGTGGCCCTATACGAGATAAATAGACAAAAATTCAACTGAACCTGACATTCATGCTACCTTCTGTTACCTGACAGCTGCTCAGAAGGTTGAGTCGCTGGCCTTTTGATCCCAACTTGGCAAGTTGCAGCCTGGCTCAGTCAGGTGGTATTTGAAGGTGCTCAAATACGTTACTCTCATGTCGGTAGATTTACTGACATGTAAAATAACTCCTCCGAGACAAAATTCCGCCAGCTCGGCGTCCCCGAAAATCTTCAAATGTAGTAAATGGGACGTAAAGCAAATATTTCTTCTTATTATTATTTTCTACCGCTTTTCCCACACCCGCGGGGTCGCGGGTATGAACTGTGTCACACATGTGGATTTGCGTCTGTTTTACGGCTGGATGTCCTTCCTGACGCCAACTCTATATGGAGGGATGTAATCAGTATTGCGTGTTTCTGTGGTAGTTCGTAGTGTAGTGTGCTGTGTGAATATGAAGAGGAAAGGGGAAAGTGTTGGAACAAATACAAACACCCAGTCTCCGGACCAGAGGAATTAATCCGAGGCGATTAAAATCCCCGACACGGCCGGGAATCGAGCCCGGGACCCTCTGAACCGAAGGTCTCAACGCTGACCATTCAGCCAAAAACAACTCTCAAGTCAATATTCACAAAGTTACACACAAAAGACAATTAAACAGGCTATATAGATAATTGTATTAATAATGATGAGAGTTTGTGACGGTGAATAATTCTCCAGATTTGAGGGAACATGACGGGAATATTGGAGTCTCAGAGCTGCTCAGCACATCTCGCTTGGGGACAGATCATAATTCCTCGGTACCGTAGCTACTTTCTGCACATGTGCCACAGTTTCTCAATTTAAATCCAATTACGCTGTTCCCAGTTCTGAGCGCTTGGGCACTAGATCCTACTTAAGGCTATGTAATCTCAGGCGAGCGTTTATCGGCCACGTTTTAATCAGAGCCTGCGAGAAGCTTGTCGCTGGAGCGGAAGGACGGCCGATCAAAGAGACTGGTCAGCCTTTGAATTCGTTCTCAATGTGAGGCCCAGCTGTCTAGAACAGCAGTAGCCCTAGCTCCGTCTAATAGAGACATCTTCAACGCACGCAGGGGTATAAGGGTCCAAATGAACTGCAGATGAAGTGGCGATAAAGAGAGACAGGGGAGAGGACTCCCACGGCAGCTGACAGCGATACCAGAGCCCAGTAACAACAGGTCACGTGTGCTCTTGGCGGTAGTCCGCAATCGAGACTAACGTAAGAGATTTTTAAACTCTTACATACAACTAATTTTAGTTGGATTCTCTTAATATTCCGTACCCTGTAAGGAACACGGGGGAGGGGCTCCAACGTTCACAGTCAGAATAAACTGCTTCTTGTAATGAGATATACTCTTTGCAATGGTTGTAAAGGAATTATATTGTTATTTGAGTCATAAATTAACTACCGATATGGGCCTTCCCTTGGCCCAACTGAAGACCAATTTATCTACTTATACATACCATTGATTTTCACATCAGCCTTGCACAAGTAGGTTCTAACAAGGCATAAATAATAAACAGTACTTGACCTTAAGGTAAGCAATTCAATGTTGAAAACATCCTAGGGATATGAGCTACGAATTTTAGGTAAATAACATATAATAGTGTATGAGATCTGCCTGCTGTCATTTCTTGATGGATGCAGTATTTTTCTATCCGTCTCCTGGCACAGGCCAGAGTAAAGTGTGGCTTCCACCGAAGTGCCAGTCTCATCCATGGCTGTGACAATATGGAAGCTCCTGGGGTATGGGTGGTGCTGAGTAATGACATTTGGGGCACAACTAGTGTCTGAGTGTTATGAAAGGTGTTGCTCATAGGGTCTGTCGTGCTGCAATAGCACCTTCTGGTCCAGTGAGGAAAGCAAGGGCAAACTACCTCACTTCTCATCTTGCCTAGTACGCCTCATTTGGGCTCTGCCATTGGTTTTTGCAGTTTCCCTATAACTGCATAGCCTTTGGTGGTGCTATTTGAAGATCAAACCAGCCTCTGGGCTGATGACCTAACAGAAAGACAGACAGAGTGTGAGAATATATTCTTTATTTATTCCTAAAAATTACAATCCTTTCTTTATTAATCATCCTTATCCGGTCGATTAGATCAGCAGTTTGCCTTATTCTATCACTACGAGCGCTAATGTGAGTCACTGTAGAGTTTCACTTAAACCCTTATAACCATGTTCAGTGTGGACTTTTTAAAAAATAAAAAAAAACACCTCAGGGTATTGAACCAAGGATCACATTACAGAAAGAATGATGTAAATAAGTTAATTTGGCTAGGATTTCAATAAAAAAGAAAACGATTAAAGAAACAAGCGATTTTAGCTTTTTTTTTCAGGAACTGCATTTAGGCTGGAATTGGTTTTCAAAATTAGTTTTTCAGTTTAATAGGGGTATCCAAGAAACAAAATTTGAAACATTTTCGGAGTCTTTAGCCTTTCATCTTTCTGCACAGTTGAGAAAATTCCTTAATTTCAAGTTGTTCGGAGTAAGGAGATCTCTACTCTTCCTGCTAAGAAATGTTGTCAACATTATAAAGAAAACAATAGTAATAAAATCAAGAATGACACCAACCAGTGACAAGACCGGTTATTATTAGATTGGCAGAAAAAAATAGTCAGTTTACGTATTGTTCCTTAGGTGATGTGTAGCTCAACATGAGTCGAAATAAGTTCAGTGTCGAAGAAATAAACAGAATGTTGGAAGAGGAGGACGACGAGGAGCAAAGTTTTCCTTGACTCTTTAGACGAAAAAATTAGTGTCTGATTTGCATTTGTGACTAATGTTAGGGTGGATTTAATTTTGAGGTCAAATTATCTTAATGATAAAGATGATTATGCTAATGAGGGACATTTCTTGACAGATAATTCTGTGACGGAAGCAATAAAACTGTAATCTACTTAAAATAACGAGCCCGAAAATGAAGCTGATTTATGTTTGTAACCAATAAATTCTGCCTGCTGTCATTTCCTGATGGATACAGTACTTTTGCATCCATCTCTTGGCACAGGCCAGAGTAAAGTGTAGCTTCCACCGAAGTCCCAGTCAACATCCAAGGCTGTGACAATATGGAAGTTGCTGGGGTATGGGTAGTGCTGAGTAATGACATTTGGGGCACAACTAGTGTCTGAGTGTTATGAAAGGTGTTGCTCATAGGGTCTGTCGTGCTGCAATAGCACCTTCTGGTCCAGTGAGGAAAGCAAGGGCAAACTACCTCACTCCTCATATTGCCTAGTACGCATCATTTTGGTGCTGCCATTGGTTTTGGGGGTTTCTTTATAACCACATAACCTTTCCAGGTGCTATTTGAGGATCCAACCAGCCTCTGGGCTGATGACCTAACAGGCGCAGACAACCAATATCTTGGTGAATTGTATTTCAATTTAATATTCCATGTTTTCCTTAGAAATTAATTAAATACTGCATCATAATTTATATAAGTAGAATCCAGGTTTATGGGCTGCCTGGCCGAGGAGATAGAGGCGTGCTCGGTTCACCCGGAAGGAAGTGGGTTTGATTTTCCTTCAGGAAGTCGAAAAATTTTAGAAACGATATTTCCTCTTTCGGAGGTGCACATGGACCTGAGGTTCACTCAGCCTACACCAAAAATGAGTACCAGGTTAATTCCTGGGGGCAAAGGTGGACGGGCGTAGAGCTAAACACTCTACCCTACCAAGTGCCGAGGTTATAGATAGTGGAAGCCTTTACCTTCCCCACCTCCAAGGGCTTTCATAGCCTGTACGGAATGACTTTGCTTTTTGCTTTTTTTATAATACAGGTTTGTTATATATACAGTAGGCTACTTTAGACTGCACATCAGTAAGCCCCACCATACCCCTTCATCCTCCGTGTAACAACCAAACCTTCGTTCTTGTAGGGTTAATTGAACTACTACTTCTTCTTCTTCTTCTTCTTCTTCTTCTTCTTCTTAAGCTGCTTACCTTCCAGGGTTGATTTTCCCCTCGGTCTCAGCGAGGGATCCAACCTCTACTGCCTCAAGGACAGTGTCCTAGAGCATGAGACATTGGGTCAGGAGATGAAACTGGGGAGAATGACCAGTACCTCGCCCAGGCGGCCTCACCTTCTATGCTGAACAGCGGCCTTCTGGGGGGATGGGAAGATTGAAAGGGATAGACAAGGAAGAGGGAAGGAAGCAGCCGTGGTCTTAAGTTAGGTACCATCCCGGCATTTGCCTGGGGAAGAAGTGGGAAACCACGGAAAACCATTTCCAGGATGGCTCAGGTGGGAATTTAACCCCACCTCTACTCAGTTGACCTCCCGAGGCTGAGTGGACCCCGTTCTAGCCCTCGTACCACTGTTCAAATTACGTGGCAGAGCCGGGAATCAAACCCGGGCTTCCGGGGGTGGCAGCTAATCACACCAACCACTACACCACAGAGGGGGACATTGAACTTCTTGCTCCAGTTGAACTGTATTACGTATCTGGTCGTATCTGTGTTATTACAATTTCCTTCTCTGGATCAGTTGTAAAGCGTCATACCTCCAATACCACGATGGCGGGTTCAAAAAACTAAAAACCAAACCCCATGGCGCAAAGGCCGCGAATGGCCATGGCCTACCAAGCAATTACTGCTCAGCCCGAAAACCTGCAGATTTTGAGGTGTCGAGTGGTCAGCACAGCAAGTCTTCTCGGCCGTTATTTTTGGCTTTTTAGACCGGGACCGCTATCTCACCGTCAGATGACTCCTCAATTGCAATCACGTGGACCTCGAACCAGCCCTCAGATCCAGGTAAAAATCCCTGACGTGGCCGGAAATCGAACCCGGGGCCTCCGAATAAGAGGCAGGCACGTTACCCCTACACCACGGGGCTGGCTGGTCGGTTCAAACCCGAGAGAAATAAGAGCAGCAAAATAAAAAAATACTTTAAACCCGTACAGTTTCTCCACTAGATGGAAAAGCACAGGATCATGGATATGATTTTGAGCTTACAAGACGACGGAGTGAGTACGGATTCTTTGGTAGTTCCCTACATAGTAGCCTCTTACGACATGAAGGGGTAAGAATATCGCATCCTTTCACTCCACCCACAGGGGAGATAAAGAGTTCTGATAAATCAAAAGAAAAATGAGTGTATCCACAAAAGACTTATGAATTGCGAGGAAATAAAAGACATTCTAGATATTATTATTATTATTATTATTATTATTATTATTATTATTATTATTATTATTATTATTATTATTATTATTATTATTATTATTATTATTATTTTATCATTATTATCATCATCATCATCATTGCCCACATCCGTGGTGTAGTGGTTAGTGTGATTAGCAGCCACCCCCGGAGGCCCAGGTTCGATTCCTGGCTGTGCCACGAAATTTGAAAAGTGGCACGAGGGCTGGAACGGGGTCCACTCAGCCTCGGAAGGTCAACTGAGTGGAGGAGGGTTCGATTCCCACCTCAGCCATCCTCGAAATGGTCTTCCGTGGTTTCCTACTTCTCCTCCAGGCAAATGCCGGGATGGTACCTAACTTAAGGCCACGGCCATTTCCTTCCCTCTTCCTTGTCTATCCCTTCCAATCTTCTCCCCCTCCCCCCCCCCCGCAAGGTCCCTGTTCAGCATAGCAGGCGATGCCGCCTGAACGAGGTACTTGTCCCCCTCCCCAGTTGTAACCCCTGTCCGAAAGTCTCACGTAGCAGGACACTGCCCTTGAGGCGGTAGAGGTGGGATCCCTCGCTGAGTCCGAGGGAGAAACCAACCCTAGAGGGTAAACGGATTAAGAAAGAAGAAAGGTTATTATTATTATTATTATTATTATTATTATTATTATTATTATTATTATTATTATTATTATTATTATTATTATTATTATTAGGCCCTATTATTATTAAGCCGTGTGGTGTACAGGTGGTGAACCTGTCTTCTATCTAAACGCCCTGGGTTCGTTTCCTGGCCAGTTGAAGGATTTTAATTCTGGACTGAGGAGTAGAACGGTCTTCACTTGATACGATATTTTCTAAAGCTCTTAGTTATAGGAAGTAAGATGGCGCTACTGACCTAATGTACATAGACGAACACTGGTTGTCATGGTTACCGACTCTCCCAGACTTGTGGGGTCACGGGTGCGAAGTTTGTAGCACAAGTGGATATAGACCTGCTTTACGGCAGGATGCCCTTCCCGACACAGCCCTATATGAGGGGATGTAAACACTATTGCGTATTTCTGTGGTCGTTAGTAGTACAATGTTATGTCTGAATATCAAGAGGAGTGTGTGGGGACGAACACAAACACCCAGTCTCCGGGCCAGAATAATTAATGGGACGCAATTAAAATCCCCAAACTGGCCGGATATCGACCCCGGGACCGTCTCAAACGAAGGCCTCAACGCTGACCATTCAGCCAAGGAGTCGGATATTTCTCAGCCATCTTCTGGAGTAATAACAAAGGCGTGCACCCAACGGAGAGGCATGGTGGAGATATTTCAAGCTGATGCGCATAAGCGACCTGCGCCTCTCAGGAGGAAAATACTCTACTCAGGATGAAATCTGACGTAGAAGATGGCGTCCGGTACAGTAAAACGGATTGTCTAAACTGACACGCAAGCAGTCTAAACGGCGCCGAATGAAAACGTCTACACAGGGTAGTCGAGATCATACGATTATTATGTTTTGTTCCTGTTTGCTTTACGTCGCACCGGCACAGATAGATCTTATGGCGGCGATGTGAGGAGAAAGGGAAAGGAGTGGGAAGGAAGCAGCCGTGGCCTTAATTAAGGTACAGCCCCAGTATTTGCCTAGTTTGAAAGTGGGAAACCATGGAAACCATTTTCAGGTCTGTCGACAGTGGGGTTCGAACCGACTATCTCCCGAATACTGGATACTGGCCGCACTGAAGCGACTGCAGCTATCGAGCTCGGTGGGAAGAAATCGGCCGTGGGCTTAATTAAAGTACAGCCACGGCATTTTCCTGGTGTCAAAATGGGAAACCACAGGGCTGCCGACAGTGGGATTTGAACTCACTAACTCCTGAATGCAACCTCACAGCTTCGCGCTCCTAATCGCACGGCCAACTCGCTCGGTTGCGATTATTATTATTTCTAACTATGAATTGGAGCTATGATGAGATACTTGTCTAGACCTATAAAATGAGGAACTATTCGAACCTAATCCTCGAGAAGAAGAAAATCTGTTAACGCACAGTTCGGCAGAGTAAAGAACAGCAACGTTCCTAGGTTGTTTCCATCCTCATACAACAGGATTGTAACTGCAATACTACCACACTACTGTTATACTCACAGTACAAGACAGCCTCAATCTTCCGTATGTGTTACTTTGCAGACATATGGACGTTACCTAGAACAAAACAAGGATAAATAATTAAAAACCAGCAATTTCGCATTTGAATATATTTCTAAAGTACAATATGAAGCACACAGAAGAAGGTGATGATGATGATGACGATGAAAATAATAATAATAATAATAATAATAATAATAATAATAATAATAATAATAATAATAATAATAATTGTACCGGGAGGTACACCTCTACGCCGCGCGTTCAAAATGAGCGCCTAAAAGAACTCCTCTATCTATCAAATGTGAAACCAATAATACAACAAGTTAGAACTTTACTCTGAAGACGTCACCACTAAAATCTGATATAATTTTGTTATTGTGAAGTTTCCTGAAGTGTGTGAATTTCTACTTGTTTTGTTTTCCATTCATCAAGAAGTTTGAACATTCTTCCATAGATGTCACTACAAAAAACTAGGATCATGCACCCTGGCGCGAAATGAGAGGACGTTTGATTTAATGAAGTTTTGTATTCATAAGTTCTTTTTTTTTTTTTTTTACTAATTGATGATCATTTATTTTTGGGTTGGCAATATTTACCTTTTCTTTCCGCCAGTTTTGAATCTAGCCAATTCCTAATTTCTGTAATTCATTTTCTACCAATCTCAGTCTTCTTCTTCGATCCTGAGTGTTACTTTTGAAATCTACCAATAAAATTCTGTGGGTGTGTCTTGATTATTCATGAATGATCTCGAACCTTCTCCGAGGGTTTTTAAACTGCGGATTTTCACGTTTCTTGGGCAATTGATCGTCATCTGACCTAGTGTGTGTGTCAAAGCAGGAGGCGGGCGGCGTCTTTTTCACCAGGCAGCAGTACACCGACATGGTAATGGCCACAAAACATATTTATTTTTTGCTGGCTCCGCAGTTTAACGTGAGGGAAAGGTCCGAATCATTAACTATGTAACACAGTTTCCTTAAAAATGTAACTTTCTGCCGGCTAATGTAAAAACTTCATAAAATCTTTAACTGTAAATCAGGTATAGAGAGTGATGTACCCTCTCGAGCTCCCCTTCATATTGGTTTGAGGTGACTACGTTTTGTAACTGGTTTTCTTCCTTTCCGTAATGTCTTAATTTATTCTTATACGAGTCAACTCCATAGTTTGGGAATAGCCCCTGTTTCATCGGCCAAGTGCCCTTTAGGTTTTAAGAATTCATATCTAGGAATACAAGTACACGCCTCCATTCAATTTGTGTTTCGGGCCATTTTCTTAACCTGTTATTTCCCGCAAAAGTCTAATAGGTTTGGTACTAGATACTCCTGTTTCAAATTTTGTGCCTTGATGGCGAGTGATTATAATTTTCTGATATTGCCTTGAATAGGCTTGGAAAACTGAGAGCACGTCAGCTCTTTTCAAGTGTTGTAAAACGCCCCTGGGAGGCTTGATATTGTAAGTTGGGAGCAAGTGCTCCATGTATTGGGGGATTTCTGCCCTTGAGTAAATTTGTGCTCTTTTGTAAATTTGAGCGAGGAGCTCAAGAATTGTAAAGCGAGGGGCTTGAAGCCCAGATTTTTAAACTGTCACTAAATTTTGAATTTTCTTGTCTTGTCTAAAATTTGTCATTGTACCGGACGTTTCATTGTTATGAAAATTTGCTAAGGTTGAATTTTAGAAAATATAACCTACAGTTTAAATTTTAAATTCTTTTCTTGACATTGTAATTGGACCCATTCATCCCGACACCTCCTTTCACCTCTGCGGTCCACGATATAAACCCCGGAACAATAATAAAACTATAACACAGTAATCAAACCAGATAGTCTACGTGCCACAGAATGCATGTTCTCTATGGAAACAGGTGAAAAAGAAGAGATAGAGAAAAAGAAATGGAAAATATTTAGGAATATCTGGGAACCATTGAAAACGGAGGAAGGAGAATTTAGACGTAAGAGAAATAAATATCTATACCAGGACGAAAATGAAAGAATGCCAGACACGATCAGAAAGAGGAGAGTTAAATTCTTTGGTCACATAATGAGGATGGATAACAGCAGATGGACAAAACAAGTGTTTGACAAAGTTTACAATAGCAGGAATGACAACCAGGGGATTCATGGAGTAACAAAAAGATATAACGGAGATTAGAATAACAGACGATATAACACAAGACAGAACAACTTTCAGAAGATTGATTAAAAAACTGAAGATTTTCCAGCAGAAGGAGAAGAAAGAGGGTAATAACATCTGGACACAAGACATGCGTAAACAGCAAAGTGAAAGGATTACGAACTATTGGAAGTCTAGAAAAGAAGGACCAAAGATGAACGTACTTTCGAAGGTCCTTAGATGGCCGAAATCAAAAAGAACAGAATATGATAAAAATGTGTGGCTATTGCCAGCCTGGTGTAGCCCTTGTAAGGCAGACCCTCCGATGAGGGTGGTTACCATCCGCCGTGTATAGGAAACTACGTGTAATTGTGGTGGATGATAGTGTTTTGTAGTGTGAGAGTTGCAGGGATGTTGCGGACTCAAAAATCCATTCCCCGAGCTAAGGGAAATAACCATTTAAAGTTAAAATCTCCGATCCGGTCGGGAATCGAATCAAGGGCTCTCTGAACCACTGGCCATTTAGCCAAGGAGCCTGACATGGTGACATTGCTCTTGTACGAGTTTAACGCCGAGATTTCAACGCTCTCACAACGTCTTCGAAGTGGAACTTCTGATCAGTCCTTGAGGCAAAGTTTCTTTTGTCAGATTGACGTTGTATGTGCCACTACCCTTCGATTATCGTATTCATAGTTCGGGATCGAACCCAATAAATTGTGATTGTTAGTTGAACGTACTACTTCTGATCCTGCAACGCAGCTAGTCCAAGACAGAAAGAACGACTCTTTCAAGACACATAACCGATCTTAAAAAAGACATATTCAGACAGCGCTTGTAGATTTCGGCTTGTCAAGACGAATACTGCAAGCTAGATGACCTGCAAATACTGGAGTGGCACGTGATCAGCGTACTGATGTCCTCGCCCGTATCGCTTGGTTTTCGAGACCAAGGACTACATTCAATGCATTCACAATTTTCTTCCTGTGCCCTTTCAGGCACTTCCTCTTGTCCTGGCCTTACCATGTTCGTTCCTGGACAACAATAAGGTTTTCTTTCTTTCTTTATTCACATATCTCTCGACATAGGGTTGGCTTCAGAGAGAAAAACTGGCAGTAAAATTGAGCGTAATCTATATGTTGTGCCAACTAGAGTTGGGCAGACCGAAAGAGTCAGTTGTTCCGAAACATTACAAGCTTGAGGTGGAGTGTTTCGGTTCAGTGTGCCGGCACACGGCACACGGGAGTGTAACTGCGCGCTAGAGACAACTTCGTGAGGCAACATGACATGCTCCGCGTCAGCGGGAATATGCCAGTACTGAGCGTGCAGTGTGGGCCACCATAAAGCTGCACGGAACGTGAAGGAACAGTCGGAACACTGAAATTCGTGCCCAATAATAACGTTTAAAGGCTGCTTTTAGGTTAATATATTTTTGGTCAATATGAAATATACATAACACGGTTACAATGCCAGCACAGGTGTTTAACAGTAACTAATCCAAGGATATTTTCACCAATTGAATGTATCGGCCTATATTGTGAGTAGTTAGGGCCAGGATAAAACCTCACGGCACGTGGAAAAGCAGTCCGAACTTTGAAATAGCCATCTAAAAATCATGTCTACATGTTTTTTTAGGATAAGAATGTTTACATTCATTCTGAAATACACCTGTCACAATTACACTGGCAGTAGATATGTTTACAAACATCAAAATGTTATTTTCACGAATTAAAAATATACTCGCTCAGTTGAAGAAACATTCGTCAGTACTGCATTTACGTACACAATATACAAGCGGAATACGAAAATAAAAAGTAATCCATACAAGCAGAGCACAAAAATAAAAATAAAACAATATATACAAGCGGAACACGAAAATAGTGGTGTATGGCTTTTAGTGCCGGGAAATCCCAGGACGGGTTCGGCTCGTCCAGTGCAGGTCTTTTGATTTGACACCCGTAGGCTACCTGCGCCTCATGGTGAGGGTGAAATAATGATTAAGACAACACATACACCCAGCCGCCGTGCCAGGGAAATTAACCAATTAGGGTTAAAATTCCCGACCCTGCCGAGAATCGAATCCGGGACCCCTGTGACCAACAGCCAGCACACTAAGCCTTTAGCCAAGGAGCCGGACAACACGAAAATAAAAAATGTGCGATGTTTAAGTTTGAAATGTCTCGCCATTGTACCGGTTGAAGATCCCTTTGCAGACAAAATAGGAGAACATAAATTGTATTTAACTCTGTCCGGTTTTATTAGAGTAAAAATGTCGTAAACTGGATCTTATTTAAAGTTTACCGTCTTTCGTACGGTATATATTACTAGGCTTCAATGAAAACACTCTTAAAGAACAGAACGCATTAAGTTATCCGTGTGTACCGAAGGCCAGTTGCCGGTCCAACGGAATTCACAGAACAAAGAGGATACGACGGAACACGGAACACTCCGGCACATGGCGGCACACTGCTGGTATCGACAGTCAGATAGTGGACGAAGTGCATAGTGGCAGTTTTGAAGGGATAGCGAGCCAATGTCTCGGTCTCGCTTGAGAATGTTTCGGAACAATTGACGCTCCGTGTTCCGGAACAGCGGAACATAACTGTCCACCGGCACAATGTGTCGAAACAGGGACATAGTGCGCAACCCTATTGCCAACCCCAAGTGATTCGGAAAAAGGTTGGAAGATAAAGGTGGTGATGATAATCATTATTATTATTTTTAAGAAACAAATTGCTGAATGCTCTCACTATTGTATCAACCGCAGGGTTTGCAGGGTTTTGTAGGCTTGACAAGTCAATTTAAACAATGTCAGACTCAGCTTGGGGGCCAGTGGTCACCAATCCAAGCTCCCTAGATGAAATCCCCTCAATCCCCTTTCAATCAGAGTTTACGACAGACAGGGGATACGTGATTGTATTCTACCACCCCCACTCGCTGTGGGAGCAGAAGCTTGACGACTGGATGGATAAGGATGTCAGCTCAAAAAATATAACTATACTAGACTCCCGCTTATCCGTCGTAAATTTCGAAGATGGGTGAGTTGAGAATCGAACCCACCTATGCTCAGTTGACCTTCCGAGGCTAAGTGGACCCCGTTCCAGACCTCGTACCACTTTTCCAATTTCGTGGCACAGACGGGAATCGAACCCGGGCCTCGGGGCAGCTAATCACGCTAACCACTAAGCCACAGAGGCGGACGTATAAAGATTCGAAGATTTAAATTTGATTTTTAAAATGGTAATAGACTTCTACGTGTCTGTTGGCTGTCTTTCTCTTGCCGCCATGTGATACGTCTTCTTGTTGCTACAAGTATTTCAATGATGCTTCAAGGACTTTGAATCACTCATTGTGTTATTTTGTTAACAACGTCATCAAATACATTCTCTTCCTCTTCTGCGCCTTCTCCACCGTTGTTTCACGAAAGTGTGGATACAACGGAATGTCGGACAAGCGAAGGTCGATTGAGCGGGACTACTGTATACTCTATGCTTTTGGGAATCATTTCCTGTCAAGATACGAAAAAGAACCACCGCTACTCGAGGCAGGTTGGAGAAAAGAAGTAACGGACGGGACTTGGCTGCAGCCCTCTGATAACCACCACTTTTCCTTCACACGGTGCAAGTCCTTGGAAGAGCTATGTAATTATTGTAAAAAAAATATTATGGTAACGACGCTACGTATGTTTGTGGAGAAGTCTTTGGTCTCTCCACAAGACGTAAACATAGTTATCTGCTCATCATCAAGAAACAAAGACGACAGTCAACTCCATCTTCTCCTCGGCCCACACTGAAGTTGTAAGTTAAACAGTACTGCGAGATGACCGCTTCATTAGCTCCAAGTCGACTGGTCGATATCAGTTACAACCAGTCAAGTGGTACACTTACTTCACTGTACTGATATAGAAACTGAAGTTGTGCCTGTCAAGGCTCATTTTATTTCGAGTGCACTCTGTTTGTATTATTTATTTATTTATTTATTTATTTATTTATTTATTTATTTATTTATTTATTTTTATTTAAAGTATGCATTTATACTGGGAAAATTTCACTTGTACTCTCAACAGAAGAATGAAGAAACGTAAACTTTCATAATAAAAGTAGCATTTCTACCCATCCTTTGCACGGGAATCTGTAATGCCTTAATTGTTTCCTTCATGAATTTATGCTATTTTACATGCATGTACACAAAAGTTTAATACGGAATGTTAAACTGATATTTTCCTGCGAAATCACATGGCAAGAAAGTGAATTACGATAAGGACGCACAAAGTTGAGACAGAATGAGGACGATTATAGAGTCAATTGTCCGGTACAATTTCTGATACGAAGGTGTGCGAAAGTCTCCCTGTTCCTCCGTTACACACTAGCTTCCATGACCACTGGAGTGGAGTTGTGGCTGAAAGACTTGCGAAACCCATCGTTGATGATAACCTCGGTCATTATCTGTTCTATTGTTTTACAAGTATTCAGATAAACAGACACCAGAGTTAAAAAGCATGCGGATAATCATTATTACACCTGAAACGGGTAACTGTACGAAAATTTTGCTCAAAATATTCAATGTACAGACAAACGGTCTTTGCGGCTTATTTTTAACAAAATGCTTTACGTCGTATAGACATCACGGAAAACTACCTTCAGGGCTGCCAACAGTGGGGTTCGAACGCACTACTTTACTATTTTATTGATATAAATATAACAATAATCAAAAAATGAATGCATAAAAAACATAAAGAAACATCTGATTTGTGTCTTAGAATTTTCAGGCTTATTCTACGGCTCTGAATCATGGACAGTGAAGGCCAAAGACAAAAAGTGCGTTGATGCATTTGAAATGTGGTGCTGGCGGAGGATGCTCCGAATACCTTGGATGGAGAAAAGATCTAACTCCTCCATAATAGAAGAGCTTGACTTTCCGAATCGAATTTCAACTCTTATTGGACTAACCTGTACTTCTTTGGGCATGCATTAAGGGGAGAAAATAGCCTTGTATAACTAGTTGTTTAAGGAAAAGTAAAGGGAATCAGGCCGCGTGGAAGAACTCCAAGGAGATAGATAGACCAGACCAAAGGCGGAACTCACGCACCTCTTCGAGTGACAATCCGAGAAGCAGAAATCCGTAGACAATCGCGACCGCCGGTGGACACCGTCAATTAGTAAAAGTAAGCATGAGATATTGATACTTGGACATGAATTATGCGACTGATAAAAAGAAGAAGAATATACAAAACAATTTTCTTCAGTAAAATATAAACCTGCAAAAAATTAATACACACTCTGACATCAATTTAGACAGTGAAGATGGTACAGTAAATCTGCTATCGTTCAGGCATGTGTGTGTACTATCGACACGCCCCTTATGGGTGGGGGCGGTAGAATAACACCCAAGGTATCCCCTGCCTATCGTACGAGGCGACTGAAAGGGGCCCAGGTGCTCTTAAATTGTGAGCGTAATTAGGCGACCAGAACGTTATTTTCGGGAAACTTTGTTCGATTCATCCGAAGTCCAAGATTACTTCTTCTTCTACAGCTTTTTCCACATCTGTAGGGTCGTGGGTGCGAACACATCGACGTCCGAATTATCGAGAGTTTAAAGTATACCCTGTGTTTGCAACTAAAGAATCATAAAATATCAATTTATAGGCCTACATTATGCCTGGCTGGGTAGCTCAGGGGTTAAGGTGCTAGCTTTCTGAGTCTAACTTGGCAGGTTCGAACCTGGCTCAGTCCGAAGATATTAGAAGGTGCTCAAATATATCAGCGTCTGTAGATTCATTTGCAAAGTAAAAGAAGAACTGTGGCACAATAACTCGGACACCTCGGCGTCTCCGAAAACCATAAAGACGTAGTTGGTGGGACATAAAACAAAATTATTATTTTATGCATTATGGAGAGTTGTTCTTGTTTTAGTATATTCGTTTTGGAAATGAAAGTGTGTGATATATTTGACCCGTTAGTACTGTCTTCCCTGGAAAACTCACTGTACTGGTGTTTTCCGGACTTGTATCTTATGTGAGATCTGCAGCCAATTTTACGTACGGTGTTAATAAGTGATTACTGCTTTATCAAGTGGTGATATACGTTCGCACCAATTATGCCTATATTATTTGAGTCTGAGGACTATTGGTAGCTTAGAATTTCATCATCTCTTAATGGGCTCATCAGATTTTCTGTTCTGAGGACGATAATTTCTATGCTTATTTGAATAAATCAAAATATATGAAGTCGAGTTGAAGTTCATTAAAACTTCTCGTGCGCTTTAGTTAAGGGGGTAAGTTTGCCGATTTACAAGTTGTATGAGTTCAGTAATTACGCGTGTCCAACGTGTTATGCACCATCCTCAAGGCTATCAGATCGGAAAATGGGAGGGAATAACAATGACGCTCATGGAACTTCTAAGTATAATTTTCAAGACTTAATTTGAAAGATATTTTCCTACACTGGTGGAAAAAGAACATGCAACATCCTCAAGGACAAGGTCATTTTATTCATAAGCGATGTGACAAGTAGTTCATTATTGCAGGCGTATATGATAACGAATTCAGACCAATGAAATACACGTCACAGTGAAGGGTGCCCAAAGAGTCACATGAACAAATAGTGTGGATTCACGCATGCAAACGATCATAAACGGTTCTTTTAAACTCACGAGAACTCATTATGTACCATTCGTGTTCAATTGGCGAGATGATCGGTGATCTTGTGGCCAGGGCAGTTCTTGTACACCACGTGGAGCACGTTGCGTCACAGCCATTGGATGTGGAAGTCCACTGCCCTGCTGAAAAAGCACATCACCTTCCTGTCGAAAAAATGGCAGTTGTACGAGGACAACAACCTGTGCAATGTAGCGGACACCAACTGAGACCGCGAGTTGAAACTGATGGACCCCCATAGCATGAGGCATGATGTGGAACCTGGGTGTCGTGGAATAGGCTGCTCACCAGGTCTACTCCGTACATGTATCATTTGCATACAGACAGAACCTAATCTCGTCACTAAAGAGGACAGAGCGCCACTCCTCTCTCCACTAGACTCCTTCACGACACCAGAGTAGCCGTGCTAGGCGGTGTAGCCTGGCCAGAGGCACACTTGATCGTAATTCTGCTGCAAGCAGACGGTTCCCAATGCTCCTTCGTGACACAGCAGCTACAATATGTGACAAGATTTTGTTCCAGGATGATGTTCGGTCGGCCACCGCTGCTCGCACAGTCCGTCGATCTTGAAGTGTGTCTGTACGTCCGGAGCCTGGTCTACGGGTGTGTGAATGTTCCACAGACCGCCGCTGAACGCAGTGACACACCACCGATGCATTGTACCCAACACGTCCAGCATCCCGCAGACCCACAATGCAACCCCGTTCAACTGGTTGCAGTTGTTCAGCAGGAGCCCGTACTCGTCTACGGGGCTGGGTTGTACCTTATAACGAATGTTGCAAACACTGTTCACCTCCAACCTCAGCACGGTTACTGACAGCAGAGTCAAAACAGAGTGCGCACTGACAGGCCTCCTGAGCGCCATCTCATCACCGATGTCCGTGACAAATGAATCGCTAACACAACAACCCCTCAGTATGCACAAATTATATCCTCGTGCCATTGAACACATTCTTTGAGGATGCTAAATGATTTTTCCGTCAGTGTATTTCTACAAGAATATCCAGGCTACTTTAACATAAAATCAGCAGCTACAGACGCGAAGAAACAACACGACAAGATGAAAGATAGCTAGGAGGGTTGCACTAAGGATCGTCTATGACAGGACAAAGACAATGAACAGCAGATGTCACTGTCCAGAAGGTAGACATGTTTTAAGTGCCTGGGAGAATATGTAACATGAGGAAACAGGACCAGCGGGGGAATAAAAGAAGAGTAAAGAGGATGACGTCGGCTTACTAAAGGAATATACAACGAGAAGAACATTTCAACGCGTGCGAAGATCGGACACTACAAGGCAACGGCGAACAACGTGGTATTACGTGCGGTCGAGACAACACTAGGGAAAAAAAAGGGTAAAACAACTAGGGAAGAAAGAGGGGGAAATGTTGAGGAAGATACTGAGATCAAGGTGAAAAAGTTAACTGTACGGAAACATGAAGACGATCTTGCAATAAATCAGACTAAAAAGTCAAGGTTTGCCGAACATGTGATCAATCAATCACTACTGATCTGAATTTAGAGCAGTCGCCCAGGGGGAAATTTCCGTATCTGATGTTTTCTTAGCTTTTTCTTAAATGATTGCAAAGAAATTGGAAAATTATTGAACATCTCCCTTGGTAAGTTATTCCAATCCCTAACTCCCCTTCCTATAAACGAATATTTGCCCCAATTTGTCCTCTTGAATTCCACCTTTATCTTCACATTGCGATCTCTCCTACTTTTAAAACACCACTCAAACGTATTCGTCTACTACAGTCATTCCACGTCATCCCGCCACTGACAGCTCGAAACATACCGCTTAGTCGAGCAGCTCGCCTCCTTACCCTCAAGTCTTCCCAGCCCAAACATTGCAACATTTTTGTAACGCTACTCTTTTGTCGGAAATCACCCAGAACAAATCGAGCTGCTTTTCTTTGGATATTTTCCAATTCTCGAATCAGGTAATCCTGGTGAGAGTCCCATACACTGGAACCACACTCTAGTTGGGGTCTTACCAGAGACTTATATGCCCTCTCCTATACATCCTTATTACAACCCCTAAGCACCCTCATAACCATGTGCAGAAATTTGCACCCTTTATTTATAATCAAGCCCTACTGTACTCAGGATAGGATATGTATGATCAGTATAGACATGAAGACTTTTAATCCCGTTTGTCATCATACCATTGCGTACTGTCCATCTCACAACATTATCGAGGTCATTTTGCAGTTTCTCACAATCTTGTAACTAAGTTATTACACAGAATAACATCATCCGCAAAAAGCCTTATCTCTGATTACACTTCTTTACTCATATCATTTATATATAAGAAAACAAAAAGGTCCAATAATAGTGCTTTGAGGAATTCCCCTCTTAATTATTACAGGGTCAGATAAAACTTCGCCTACTCTAATTCTCTGATATCTATTTTCTAGAAATATAGCCACCCATTTAGTCACTCTTTTGTCACGTCCTATTGCACTCAGAATAGGATAGACATGATCAGGATAGACATAAGCAGAATGATGAAACGAATATGGACAAGTCGAAGGAAAAGACGGGAACTGAGCGGATGATCGATCTCAGAAAGGACTGTACTGAGATGGAAATCAATGTGGAAGAGAAGGATAAATGAGGGAAATAATTATACACCAACTAACCGTCTGGAGTTCAAGGGCAGAGAAGAGTGCTAGGGATCTTTTCTTTACGTTACGGTGACATACTCTCATCGCAGAACAATGGCGAATTTTGATTCCATTTCAGTCAGTCTGCATGGATCCTGTGATTTATTCCATCACATCCATCCAATATTTCTACCCCGGAGCCAAGTTACTTATAACTACTACATTTTGGCAGTGATTGCGAGCCGGCAAATTATGTAACATTTCCAAGGCAGTGTTGCAGGTTAGCTCTAGCCGTCAGCAGTTAACCCGATACTCATTTTTGGTTTAGGCTGAGTAAACCTCCAGTCCATGTGCGTCTTCCTAGGTGGAAATCTCCTTTTTAACATTTTTCGACTTCATGGCAGAACATGGAATCGGCGTCCTTTTACCACCGCAGCTAAGCAGTACCTAAATAATATGTATATAAAACAAAAGTGTCAAATTTACCTTTGGGAATATTAAATGATGCATTCGAGAAATAGTGGGTTTGAACCCCAGCGTCGGTAGCCCTGAAGATGGTTTTCCGTAGTTTCCCGTACTCACTCCAAGCAAATTCTGGGGCTGTACTTTAATTAAAGCATGGTCACGTCCTTCCCGTTGCTAAACCTGTTCTATCCTCTCGTCGCCGTAAGACCTATTGAGCTATGTGAGTCTCTCCGACGTAAAGAAATTTGTAAAATATATAAACAAATAAAAAAATAAACAAAAAATAAATATAAATAAATATTTCAATAAATTAAAATGAAATTGATAACGGCTAATTTATTTGTATTTGACGAATCACTTGCAAGATACATTGATTGTATGGAATTTGGAGTCAACAAGTGTAGCCATGGTTATCCATAAATACTTCACATCACAGCCTGCAAGAGCACATCGACGGTCTGTACTCAAACTACCCTCTTTGATAACATGTCTCTCAGTTATGGTCATCAAACAATACTTCATATCATAGCTTGTACGGTTGCTGGGTAACATCGGGTTACACATTCTGTATCGTTAATTTCAAGACACAAATTTTCAGATGACCGCCAGTCATAAGACTTATTGAACCCGACAGGGGCATGATCCAAGGACCTTAGGTTGATATCGATCTCCGTAATTACGCACGCAATGCTATAAAGGGAAAGAACGCTGAAAAGGATTAATATTCATATCATTAATAGAGGTCATACTGAAACTAATTAATATTCATACCATTGAGATAGATAAATTGTGTGTTTTAAAATTATTTTACGAGATTTCTTTGTCTGCGACTTATTGCGCAGTATTATCCTTTGTGTAGCGGGGGCCCCGTAGATGAAGCCAAGCCAACTTAGAACCGGGAGGGGTTACGAATGGGGATTCCCTGTGACATCACTCGAGAGAAGACATCCCTCCTCAAGGCTCACAGAATGAGGGGAAACTAACTTTTTCGAAACGGAATATAGGAGCCATCTTGGAATCGGACTGGCCAACTTAATTACCTACGAGGTAGAAAATTAATAAAACTCGAATTAGGGGCTCATCTCCCGATTTAAAAGGGATGAATGTTATTGGGACATTTATTTAGAGTGTTTAATGTCCTTTTCCGTGATAACTTTCAGCAGAAGAAAGAATACTGTGTTGTTTCTGCGTAGAAGAGTACTGGGGCCATCTGGTTAGTCTCATGACACGTCCTCGACGGAGGGAATTCACCCCGTGTGGTAGGGGAAGCAGAACATATTTTAATTAATTTAAAGAGATTCACCGAAGGATAATTGAGTGGTTATGTCTCAATCGCACCAACTAGATACTGGTCACCGGTCACCCGCACTATTTTACCTCGAGTACGCCGGGAATAGGCGCTACGCAAATTAGTGGAAGGGGTATCGCTCCCTAGTAAAAACTACTGCAGGAAGGGAGAAGAGTCAGTCGGGATTTGTGGCTTACAGACGGCGAAGCTGCGTGCCGTCGAGCTTCCAGCGATCTTTTGTTTGAGTGAATTTCAATTTAATTTACAAGTGAAATCGCGTACTGTGCGTAAATATTGCAGAGATTGGATAGACGTGATGCTAGTGTCTAAACTTTAAAGATCAGGGACGTGTCGCGAACATTAAATATAATTTGTAATAATATTATTATTATTATTACTACGGCGCTACTGTGTCGAGTAGTAACAAAGGTACGCGGAATCCGAAACTGAATCGCGGATTGCGGAGTGAGGTCCGATATCGTGGCTGGACGTTCACACTGAATGTAACTAAACAAATCTTGGAATAAATAGTGACGTGTTGTGTGCCTCAGGAATACTGCCAGCGGTTTCGTCAACCTATAACAATGGACTCCCGGTTGGAAAGAAGAATGGTGCCTCCAGTAACTGCTTTGGTGCCTATGGGTCAGCACTAAACCAGCAATGGACTCCCTGAGCTGACAACGGGTCATCGAGATGGAGATGAGTATCAATCATAATTAATATGACGTAATCAGATTGGGCGGGGAACAGTTATCATTACTTGACGCTATAATGTTAAAGATTGTAACTTCAGTAATGTAGATGTGCTACCATGATACACGTAGCTTCTATTTACTTTATTTAATTAGTAACACGTCTGAGCAATCAATTGTAAATAAAGGGGTAATACGATAAGCTTGCATGCAGTCGTATTTTGACTTAATCATTTTATTTGGGGAAACTTGTAATTATTGATGCGTCAGGAGACCAATTTTTTTTTAGTAATTCAGAGTAATTCAAGTTAGGCTGTAGTTAGTCCAGCGATGATAATGCATGGCTGGTAAATAGTGTAATTTTATTCCGTGAGCACCCAGAACTACGAGATATGACTTCGGAACTGACACCCAGGCCTCCACTGACATATATTTAGATAGGAAGTGTACAATTTTAATTGGCAGGCTTATCACAATTTAAGTGCAAATTGAGGAATATTTAATTCATAATTGTATTACCGTGTGACGATTTTATCTGAAATCACAATTTAGATATGGATTAATTACACCATTATTACGAGGAAGTTAATTATGATCACGCAGTATGGTCTAATTTCCAGGTAAGTCGTGTAGGGAGATAGTGTAATGATGAACCCAATAATAATAATAATAATAATAATAATAATAATAATAATAATAATAATAATAATAATAAATTGTAGTTATGGTAGTCATGCAAGTATTGGTATCATAGATACCGGTGTCGCGCCGCGGGATCATGATATTGTAAACGAATGTGTGTGTTGAATTGAAGTGAAGTATTGAGAGCCGATGTAATTTTGTTTAATGAACAATGAAGTTCAGTTTATTAGGGAACGATCCCCGAGATGGGGTGTTTTGTTAAGAAAGGGCGTTATGCCTGTGAAGTCCGAGGCCATTGACCACCCGCCGTGCAGGGGCTGGGGGCAGTTGACCTAGTGAGGAGAAGTGTTGGTTTTTTTTGTATGCTCGTCCGCTCGTAAAAGGGGGAGCCTTGAGTTAAATAGGACGAGGGCGGAAGAATCGCCTAATAATGGAATATTCAACACGCCAGAATGATGTAGTCGCTAATAAATGACACGGCGATTGTTACCAGTACTTGTTAGTTTACTGTCATTACACACTTGAGTATAATGTAGCTTAGGGTTTTCAGGGTCCCACTTCCATCCCAAGGGGTGTCAGTTCAGTTCCCGACAGCGGCATTGGTACCCCAATGCTCAACCGAAGGCTGGATGTCTCACGTGTTTACTGTATATAATTTGTGTTCTTTAAGGGTTTATGTATCTTGTTGTGATTATAATTGAGTTGCCGATGGTGTTGACCATCGGGGTGGTGAATTTTTACAAGAGAGGGTCGGTTCAAACCCAGGCGTTTGTTCCACAATTTTATGAGTTCCTTCTTGGTACTTCGTTGGGGAATAGTTGTGTGTTTAGTATAGGGATTGCTCAGATTCGTTGCATGCATGTTAATCCTATGGGTCAATGATATCACATAGCCTCAGTGTCTATGATAAGTGTTTTCCGTTCGAATCTCGTCATAATGGATCGCTCTGCGATAGATAATACTCGGATCCATCACATACGACTGAAAGTCGATAACAAACAACAACAATTGATAATAATCCATGTAATTCATTTGTATATAAATGCGTCATTACCATCATCATCATTAAGGCCTAATAAACCACTTGTATTAATCTAAACTTTAACCCGAATGTGTTCTCATTGTAATTAGGTATGATCCGTCTCCTACCCTGTATGCCTTTAAGCTAAGTCTAGTTAAGCGCCTAGTTGTTTTATTCCAACCCGTTAACGCCCTGTAGATATCATGCCGGAGCCATTAGGCGTAGGGACGGGTGCATTATGTATGTCAATAGTTAAATGATCTAGGAGTACACAGGTGTCTGAGGTATGACTGTTGAAAATCTTTACGGAAGCTGTACTTAGGATAGCAGTGGAAAGTTCCCACGACTTGGGTTCAAATCTCTCCCTGGTCTACTTTTTTGACTGCACAGTACAATCAACAGACTTTGTAGAGATTTCTGTTAACTGCGCTGATCCACTGGGAGATAACACAGCAGAACACAATCCCTAGCGCAGCCACTCATTAGCTGTATTAGACGAGACTCTTTGTGAGCTCGTTAGTGAGAAAACTCTCCGCCAAGGACGCCGCCGTCACTGACAGTCCCTTTAACGTCTGGCGTTCGCAAGTAGAATAAGACAAAACTATTCATCTTAATGCACATCAGGAAAACCTGGAGGCAAAGCTCGTAGAATATCTATTAGTATATACAAGTGCAATACTGTGTTTTAGAAAAAAACGCGGTGTTTGCAGGCATTCTAGGTTAAGTGACAGAAAAACAGTCTGGTTTCAGACCACAGAGGAGCTGTCAGGACCAGATTTTTGGTATAGGGCTAGGAATTGAAAAACGCTACTAGAAAAGAAGACATTCATGTTTATATTACGTAGGTCTTGAAGGCACTCACGAAGTGCTATGTGTGGCATTGGTATTGATTGACTGAATGGTATAAATCGATGTTGGTCATAATGAGGGATCATGGGATGAACGGTTCGTTTTTTCACAGACAACCGAGGACATCACAGCTAAAAATAAAGCTATACTTAGACTTAAGGGACAAGTTAGTAAGGCCTTGGTTCAAAATATTAACAAGGATAAAGCAAATATCTATTTATTCACGCTTACTGTTCATTGTTTCTATTGATCACTTATACTACAGTATTTGAAAGCGTGATATGTACAAGTGGGATTAAATTTTTGAAAATGTAGTTAACAGTATGGCTTATGTAGGTAACTTTGTATTAATACATGATGACCCAAACGTTCTTTAACATTTTACGAGGCAATACTTCACGGAATATTGGAGGTAGGGAGGTAATATTTGACACACATGATTGGCATGACTTGGGGTTTTATTAACATCAAAATAAAGTACTAAAACTTCACTAACAGTGCGTTTTCTGGTCAACATGCCGCAATTGCAAGCGCACCTGATGCCCTCTCTCACGACAGCTCCTTTTATACCGTACACGGGCCTCATGTGGTATCACTGACGTGTTGCTGTCCAGCGCCATCTGTTGGTTATTTTGTATATTTTATTTTGATGAATTGTAGCTAGATTAGCCACGAAGATTTTACATAACATATAAACAGTGACAATGGCGAGCTTTGCAGCTTTAAGCTATTTTGATTAACAAGATATTTTAGTGAGAATTAGTCAATGTAGCATACTCCCTTTTCATCCATTAACCCTCTTTTTTTCTATGAAACGTTCTTTTTAGTATAATTAAGATTTAATAAAGTAATAATAATGTTTTAAAGTGTGTTTTAAGATAAAGATAGTAAGAATGTGTAATTGTTAATTATGCATTACGCCTAAACATGTGTAACTGAAGGTGTCTACATAGTAGACAAAACATGTTCTACAGTTTTTAATTTACCTTAGGCAAATAAACAGTACCGGTCAGATGGAACCGTAGTGGTGTTTTTTTTACATCTTTTAACAGTGGTAACTTGGTGTCAGACCCCGTAGTTTATATGCATATAGGAATCAACAACAGGAGTAGATGGACCATTTCAAGAAGTAGTATTTAGGATGTGCATTCTCCGTGGAAAGTAGTATAAGAACACATCGAGTGAGTCAAACTATCAAATATAATTCACTGAGTAGCGATAGAAGTTATACTGTTAAAAAAAAGCGAGTTCGCCGGTGAAAATTATCTTTGAACAGCTGTTTCCGTCGATTTTGTTCACAGGAGTGAAAAATTGGAGTTAACAGATGTACAGCTGTAATGTATGAAAATAGGAAGAACTTGTGACGAAATACAAAAGTGGCAATATTTAAAAACAATACAATCGAATTATATTTCTATGAATTCTACAGTGACTTACCTTACATAATCTTGAGTAGGAAACGAGTTGGAAGCAACGTCGTGCAGAGTGCCTGCATTTCTATGCATGGCTGTCAAGCAGCAGAGTCATCAACTGGTTCTGGGAACCATAAACTTTTACGATCAGGCGACAAAATAAGCAGAAGTGGACTCGTTTTTCCGAGGGATGTAAACTGTTCATTCCCTATCGTATTATTCAACATCAGCCGCCTGGGACTTGAGATCTGCACATGTTTCCCACTTTTACGTTCCGTGGAGATGATTATTAGCTAGTATTAAGAAAGAACCAGTTCACCTTAAACCAGTCCGTGGGGATTTTATTTATTTATTTATTTATATTGTTTTGGTCTGCGTAGCTAATGCTATGAAGCCTTCTCTCACAGTAAACCAGGATTAAGAAATACATGAAATTAACACAATTGACCGTAAGTTTGAAATTATAAAAAAGTTATCTTACTTTTTTTTTTTTTGCTATTTTGCTTTACGTCGCACTGACAGAGATAGGTCTTATGGCGACGATGGGACAGGAAAGGCCTAGGGATGGGAAGGAAGCGGCCGTGGCCTTCATTAAGGTACAGCCCCAGCATTTGCCTGGTGCGAAAACGCGAAACCACGGAAAACCATCTTCAGGGCTGCCGACAGTGGGGTTCGAACCCACTATCTCCCGGATATGAGCTCAGAGCTGCGCGCTCCTAACCGCACGGTCAACTCGCCCGGTATCCTAAAAATGAATTACAGTTGAATTTGGAATTTTATATCGACGATAATAATAATAATAGATGGTAACATTAATTGTAATACTGATATTACAGAGCGAGTTGGCCGTGCGATTAAGGTCGCGTAGCTGTGCGTTTGCATTCGGAAGATGGGTGGGTTCTAATCCCACCTTCGGCAGACCTGAAGATGGTTTTCCGTCGTTTCCCATTTTCATACTCGGCAAATGCTGGGACAATAAATCCACGGCTGCTACCTTCCCACTCCAAGATCTTTACCACCCTTGCGTCGTCTACGACCTTTAATGTTTTGATGCGACGTGAAACCACTAATAAATCATAATAATAATAATTAGGTTTTAACAACCATCCTCTGATCGCTAGATATGGGAAAATCTCCCAAGTACATAAATGCAAATAACTAGCCGAAATTATACAACCAAACGGGATGAATCAGCAAGCAAACAAAGAAAGAACTACAAAATTACAAAAAGCATACAACATTGTCTGGAGCAAATAAACAAAAAATCTATATCCCAAAACACAAAGAACACAGTCGTCAAACCAGAAGCCCTTTATGCATCAAAAACTCTGATAATTGGTGGCAGATCGCAAATAAGAACATCGAAAAACAAGGGAGGAAAATTCTCAAGAAAATTCTAGGACCTAAATGCGAAAATGTTATTTGGATGAAAAGGAATTCACAGGAAATCTATCAAGTAACGGAAAGAATCACAGACACCATTAGAAAAAAGAAGATTAAAATTCAATAGCAACCTGATCGGGATGGATAAAAGTAGACTAACAAAGAAATTACTGAATCCCGCAGTATCTCTAAAAAATCACAACTGGCTTACAGAAATAAACAAAGGTCTTCAGGAAATTGGTATAAATGAAGAAATCTTGCAGGACTGGAAAAATTGAGAAATCTCGTAAACAAACACTAATTTGCTGATCGACCTAAAGGACAAGCTACAGGATGGACGGAAGAACGCAGAAAGAAGCACAGCGAAAGGATGAAGAGATTTTAGAAAGACAAGAAGAAACGTCCTGCTAAATGAGTTCACACGCGCTCCTTAGCTGGGCATAACGATAATAATAATAATAATAATAATAATAATAATAATAATAATAATAATAATAATAATAATAATAATTTTATTGGGTTTACGTACCACTAACTGATTTTTGGAGACGCAGAGATGCCGGAATTCGTTGACGAGCGAGTACATCTACCGACAAAAAGCTCGCGTACTTGAGCACCGGATTGAGCCACGATTGAACCTGCCAAGTTGGGATCCGAAGGCCAGCGCCTCGACCGTCTGAGACAGTCAACCCGGCAATAACAGTAGTGACAGTCCTAACTAAACAGACTGTAAATACTTCTTATACTTGTTGTTGAACAAGGAACTCCCGCTGCGGCTTCCGTGCAAGAGTGAGTGTACCGTCTGGTGGCGTGCGCGGTGATGTCCAGGATACTACTAATAAATTGTTTTTCATTCCTTCCCTAAAGCGGGAGGCGGGCCTCCTAGACGGTGACGCCGTCTTCAGGCCAGGAGATTTGTAATGGTGAAGGAGATGCTCGGAGAAGGTGAGAGTGTTGGCGGCCGCGGCCTATACTAGGAACTGCCCGGCATTCGCCTTAGTGCAGGAGAATGGAAAACCACGGAAGAATTTTCTCAGGACAACCCACTGTGGGGGCCAGCCCCTCTCTGTCTTCCGAATACAGCAGCGTAGAGGCCACGGTAGAGCCGAGTCCACTCCTCCTCTGCTCGGATGGCTGGTCGGAGTGTAGAGGTACTGGACCACGCACGGCCGAGACCACAGTATAAGATAGACCGGTGAGGAGGTAAGCTGCCTCTTCCATCGCACTAGTGTGTTCCGTTAATTTCAAAAAAAATCCGCTAGATATCAGTTCAAACTGCTCGTAACCAGCGGATGTGTAATGTACTGTGTGTGTGATTGTTTCGTGCACCCATCCTGCTACACAGACTTCTTTCTGAGAGTTTCTAGAATTATTTATTATCTTACTATTTCTTAAAGGACATAAATGACAGCTATCTTCATGTAAAATTGACAGATTATGAGAATCTGTTTGCAGCCAGTATACAATATTCCCTTCATCTCCGACTGTCCCAAACTAACTTCTTCGCATATTCATCCTTATTCTCCAGGAAAGAAGATCAGAGTAAAGTAAGTGTCTCGACAATTTCGTAACGCAGCCGTTAAAAAGAAAATCCACAGCCTGTTTCCATTCATTCGACCGGGTCAGGAATGGAATTAATGAAGCGCCCATCTAGCGCCGAGGATAGGAACTGAGCCGGCTGCCGAAGCCTGTCGCACTCCTCTGGGGCAATGATTAGTGACTGATAGATGAAATGAAATGATATTGGAGAGTGTCGCTGGAAGGAAAGATGACAGGGAAAACCGGAGTACCCGGAGAAAAACCAGCCCCCCTCCGCTTTGTCCAGCACAAATCTCGCATGGAGTCACCGGGATTGGAACTACGGAACCCAGCGGTAAGAGGCCGGCGCTCTGCCGCCTGAACCACAGAAACTCATAACACAACCGTTAGTGAACTTAAAATATTATTCCAGAAGAAATGTGTTTATATGTTGGAAGAAACTGAAGGAACGATTTAATTTGCTTCAATGATGAATAATTTATTTGATGCATTGGAAAGAAAATTTCGAGGAAAAGGAATAAGAATAAAGAGCCCAGATTTGTATTCATTAGAGATAGGCTTACATCTTGAGAAAACCGGGCGAGTTGGCCGTGCGCGTAGAGGCGCGCGGCTGTGAGCTTGCATCCGGGAGATCGTGGGTTCGAGCCCCACTGTCGGCAGCCCTGAAAATGGTTTTCCGTGGTTTCCCATTTTCACACCAGGCAAATGCTGGGGCTGTACCTTAATTAAGGCCACGGCCGCTTCCTTCCAACTCCTAGGCATTTCCCATCCCATCGTCGCCATAAGACCTATCTGTGTCGGTGCGACGTAAAGCAAGTAGCAAAAAAAAAAAATCTTGAGAAAATTAACTCTCTACGGGAAGAATATATCGCCGTGGAAGAAAAGAAACTCGTATGTCATAACGCTATTCCGATCCATTATTTTCCTCTCCGCTACATATGGACATGCAGTCCATCAGAACAATTGTCGTTGTGTTCATTTTCTTATGCAGGTGTGTAAGGGAAAATTCCGCATCGTTTTTCGTTAGCCAAATAAATTGAATTTACGTCTCACTAACTACTTCCTTTACGGATCATTTGGAGACGACGACACTGACGTATTTGAGCATCTTCAAATACCACCGGACTGAGCCAGGATCAAACCTGCCAAGTTCGGCTCACAAGGTCAGTGCCTCAACAGTCTGAGTCACTCAGCCCGGCGAGTGAATGTTCTTTATGCCTCATGCCAGTATGACTTCAATTTACATATTCTACACCATCTTCTTCATCGTCTTCCTCACTAGCAATTTCTGTTTCATTTTCTTATATGTGATGGGTGACGAAATCTTCGATGTTTTCTTTTTTTTTTTTTTTGCTTGGGGTTTTACGTCGCTCCGACACAGATAGGTCTTATGGCGACGATGGGATAGGAAAGGCCTAGGAGTTGGAAGGCAGCGGCCGTGTCCTTAATTAAGGTACAGCCCCAGCATTTTCCTGGTGTGAAAATGGGAAACCACGGAATACCATCTTCAGGGCTGCCGATAGTAGGATTCGAACCTACTATCTCCCGGATGCAAGCTTCGATGTTTTCTAACGCTTCCTCTATCTCAATTGGCCATGTAATCTTCTGCACTGCCATTAGCATAATTACACAGTTCACGAATTGGTTGTAGCAACCAGTATCTCGGCCATCTTAGATCCGTTTGGAATATGCATTCACAGAAAAGAGTTAGGAAGGTAATTTACAATTTTTTTCCGTTATAGTCGCAAAATCTCCTTCTGTTTCCGCGTCCGACAGGTTCAGCTATTTTTTTATTTTTTTATTTATTTATTTGCTATTTGCTTTACGTTGCACCGAGACAGATATGTCTTATGGCGACGATGGGATGCAAAATGCCTAGGAAGTGGAAAGAAGCGACCGTGGCCTTAATTAAGGTACAGCCCCGGCATTTGCCTGGTGTGAAGATGGGAAACCACGGAAAACCATCTTCAGGGCTACCGACAGTGGGGCTCGAACCCACTATCTCCCGATTACTGGATACTTGCCACACTTAAGCGGCTGCAGCTATCGAGCACGGCAGGTTCAGCTAAATACAGGTAAACTTACATGAATATCAAACAATAATTCACGCGACCGGGAAAATGTTCCTCTGGACAGTTCCCCGGTTCGTAAAGGTTCCGTTAGAGGCAGGTTTTACTGTACAATGAAATAGTGAGGCGAGAAAAAAAAAAAAAAAAACGAGAAAGGAAACAACAAAATTTAATATTTTCATTTTCCGGTGTTACACATCACTCGTGTTCGCGAGTTACACGTGGTGACCGCCTTGGGTTCTTTGAATAGCTGCCTCACAGCTCTTTCAAAGGAGAAAACCATGTTAAATGTTGAAAGTCCTCTCACATGCGCTCGCCTGGTGAGAAACGGGAGATATACAAGAGCCCTTTATCGCTAACTGTTGGCGTAAAATCGACAGGGAAGAAGGCAGCTCTCTACGCTGGGATGAATTGTCATCTTACAGAGAGAGTCAGAAAACACATACACTCTTACGAATAAAATGTCCTCATACAGTTGATCAACACTTGTATAGTTATACTTTGAATAAACCTTGTACAAGCGTTGCAATTTTTTCTTACTGATAAACGTGATATATGCATAGTATTAGTGTACTGCACGTAAACACACACACAGCAGTGCTCTCATATCAAGCTCATGAGCCATAGACTGATTCGTGTCATGCTGTTACGATTCTTATCGTAACGTGTCTTGATATTATATTGTTTCTTCATTCTGCTTCGCATATTTGGTCTCTGAGTGTGTGTGTGTGGGGGGGAGGGGGTGTAGTATCGTTATCGGACCCGTGGTATTTTTCAGTATGTGAAGATTTGCTTTTATCATTATTCTTATTATTTTTATCGCGCTGTTCTTTCCGGCTTGCTCAGCCGATTTACATGCTTATTTCGGGATCTTACAATGTTTTTTGTTTCATTTGATTCGTGTTTATTTGTTTCCATAACTATGGCAACTCCTTATTAACTTCCTTGTATTCCATATTTGGTTTCTTTTCTGCCAGCCTTGCTTCACTGGCGTTTTTGATGTCTGGTGATACAGTCTCTATGGGGATTGTTGAGCGCCATGTTTCTTTTTTTTAGGCCTATAAAAAAACCTTGACTTTATCTGGGGAGCCGTGATAATATTTTTCTTACCGAGCTCGATAGCTGCAGTCGCTTAAGTGCGGCCAGTATCCAGTAATCGGGAGATAGTGGGTTCGAGCCCCACTGTCGGCAGCCCTGAAGATGGTTTTCCGTTGTTTCCCATTTTCACACCAGGCAAATGCCGGGGCTGTACCTTAATTAAGGCCACGGCCGCTTCCTTCCACTTCCTAGGCCTTTCGTATCCCATCGTCGCAATAAGACCTATCTGTGTCGGTGCGACGTAAAGCAAATAGCAAAAAAAATATATATATATATTTTTCTTGTGTGAAATCTGCTACTCTCACCTCTTTATGACATCTGGTCCCTAGGAAAGAAATACTGTGGATCACGTTTTAATTACCATTGGCTGGTAATGATTGAACATGATTGTATCACTTTTCATGATACCTCTGTTGCGACAGTGTAATATTTCATGAGATCCAGTTTGATGAGTCAAATGACTCGATTGCGATTGATATATCTTAACAAATTATATATGTGAGTATTCGACTCCCTGTGTTCTCCATTTTGCTTGTTCTATGCCCATATCTTAATCTTTTCTTGCTGAACTTATGTTAATAAACCTTATTCGTTTTAATTGACCTCTGCTCTACGTTATTGACTCTCTTCTTTGGCGACATGCTTTTTACACTTTGTTTCTCTAGTCTAAGCGGTCCGTATTCAGCCACTGGCAGTTTTTAGCCAATTTCGACCCATCCAGAGTAAATAGGTAGGTAGGTAAGTGGTGTACAACCCACCCTCCCGAGTTAAAAGACCCTGGGGCCCCTTTTAGTAACCTCTTACGAAAGGCAAGGGATACCATGCATAAATTCTACCACCCCCAACCAAAGGGGGAAGCCCCTGGTTCCCCTTTTAGCCGCCTTTTTAAGACAGGTAAGGAATACCGTGGGTGTATTCTCCCACTACCACACACAGGAGGAAGCCCCTGATTTTCCTTTTAGCCGCCTTTTACGATGTAAAAATCTAAATACCACACTTAACGCTAAACTTCATTGGGATTATAATACATGCGTCCGTTTTGTATTAAATATGCCCAGGTATTGCCATATCACCCTGTCTTGAACAGCTGTCGTGGTTATATTTGTCAGAGAGAAGAAACCTTCACTAGGTCTCGCTTGTCCACAACATCCTGGGTACAGACACACCAAGTTATCTGAGTTATCTATTATTTAAGATTAATTTCATAATTAATCATAAGTAATTATGTTAGGAACTTTAAGGCTCTGTAGTTTGTATAATGTAGCATATATAAGGTGGTTTGTCGTAACAGCAGGCTTCATAGCCTGAGCCACGGCATATAAATGTTCAAGAAATTAAAAAAACAATAAAATAGGTAGGGGATACCGTGGGTATATTCTACTACCCCTACATAAAGTGGGGGTTAATTCCTTTAGCTACCGGGTGAGTTGGCCGTGCGGTTAGAGGCGCGCAGCTTTGAGCTTGCATCCGGGAGATAGTAGGTTCGAACCCCACTGTCGGCAGTCCTGAAGATGGTTTTCACACCAGGCAAATGGTGGGGCTGTACCTTAATTAAGGCCACGGCCGCTTCCTTCCCACTCCTAGACTTTTCCTGTCCCATCGCCGCCACAAGATCCATCTGTGTCGGTGCGATGTAAAGCAAATAATAAAAAAAATCCTTCAGCTCGGAGACTGGGTATTTGTGTTGATCTTAATACAGATCTTCATTAATTTACACTCAACGCATCACACTATAAACCATTATAGAAACACGCTATAGTGAATACATAGGATTGGCGTCAGAAAGGGCATCTGGGCGAAATGTCTGGTAAAAAGGCGAGGAAGAAAGGAGAAAGATAAGGTGAAGGAGGACTTCAGAGACAGCTTGTTCACCAACATACTGCGTCCTCTGAACAGGGTACTGAATAGTTTATGCTCTCTCAGAAGCGACGCCGGTGTTATCAGCGGAACTCAAGAGTAAAACAAGCATAGGTCAAGCTTGGATTATTTCGTGGACACAGGAAGCGAGGATGTGGCAGGAAAATTGTGCAAGGTCTTTCTAAGACAGATGATCGCATGGAGTGTAAACGTACCGAGAGAATACAGAGAAATTAATGATGCGTGGAAGATTAAGGAGAGTGAAGAAAGGAACGCTATGGGTCTTAGCGACCCTGCATAAAAATAAAGGGTAAAGGAATAGAATGCGAAGTGAACGAATGGATATTCAAGAGAAAAGAAATGAGAGCAACTACGAAAAACACTTTAAGACAATGGATAGCACAAGATTTGGAAGATGAAAATAATCAATCTGGAACGGAAGGAATTTAAAAGCTTCTTTTTGGTGTATGGAATGATTTTGCAGTTTAACTTTAAAATTAATCTCTTTAATGTTCGAATGTAATCTTTCACAGCCGCTAATGAACCACGTAAGAATCTTTCGGGCTGAGGAGACGTTGTTTTCATTGTATTTGCAGCAGACGTCTCTGCTGAAGGTCAATAGTGATTTCGCTGTGGGTGGGGACTATAGAATATATACACTGTATCCTTTGCCTACTGTAAGAAAGTCTAAAAAGCCTAGTTTATAGGATCAAATTTTTGTCAGATTCAAGACTTCACAAGACTTCACGCGAATTTTCAGTACTAGTTAAGTTTACTTGTCAAATAGCTTGCAATACTTCAGAAGTCTTGAAAAGTCTCCAAAAGTCTTGAAAGTGAATTAGAACAATTTCTAATCGATCAAAGAATTGCTAAGTCTTTGACAGAATTGACCAATAAAATTCGAGTATTAACGTTGCGCGGTAGACAGCTAGGCATGCTGGGATTGGCGGGAATCAAACCAACAAAAACGGCTTCGTTTTCATGAGCAATGGGGGTTGTGTATTACCTGCTATGTACGAGGCATATTCCTGCCCATATTCAGTAGACTGCGTAGAGTACGGCATTAAAATGAATAAAACGGAAGCGTAGGAAACTGCAAGGGAAGTATCTCAATATCTAATATGTTTAGTACCGTACGGTAACCTATAAACTATTATTATTATTATTATTATTATTATTATTATTATTATTATTATTATTATTATTATTATTATTATTATTATTATTATGATTATTATTATTATTATTATTATTATACCAGGGGTACATCTTCCCCGGCCAGTTAAACTGCGTGTTTTCTCTAAGGCCATCTTTGTAAACAAACTTGCTTTTTGTACTACACGATACTTTGGTCTTCAACTCTTAGATGTCTCTACCATCGGTTTAAGGGGCGACACTCCAGAGATAAAAATCGATATTTTGGTCATTTTGGAGAATGTTTTTATGGCTGAAATTGAAAGGATTGAGTTTCTTTTTTCTTGTCACGAAGTTCTTCCACTGAATTCAAACAATTTATCACTGTAATAAGCTTTCTTTGGCAATTGTAATTTTACATTTAAGTCCCATTTTTCTCCCACAATATTCTGCCAATTTGTATGGTATATGTATAGCAGCTATATTAAGAAACCTGCTTATGGAATTTTTGATTGCAGAATTGTTTCAAGTAGTACGGTAGCGATTATTAAGTCCAACATTTTAGAACGTAAAGATTACACAAACTTTATTACGATATATCTCCTTATATAAATGATGTACAGAAAAATCGATGCTTTTAAAGGAAGTATTTTCTACCTAACTACGAATTTACATTAACATGTTAATTAAATTTCATGTAAAAATGGAATTAAAAAATTCCAAAAAATCTTGGAAAACTGTTAATTGTATATGAAAGAAATATTCGTGAAATCTCTACTTTTATGTAGGCGACATTCCCACAAAGATTCATGAAAATCCATGCATTAGGTAAAAACATATTTTTATCTCCGGAGTGTCGCATTAATAGTTCCCTCTAGCAGGCTAAACTCTAATTATTTCACAAAGAAATGTTAATTTTTGAAGTTTATCAACCTGGTTCTTAGGATATATTTTTATGTACCGAAGTTGTCAATACTTCAGCTGGTTCCTCCTAGATTGTAATCAGCCTATCAAAAACTTGGAAATAGCTTCCTTAGCCAATTAAAGCCGGGGGTGTTTACATGCATACAGCTTATCAGTAAAGAGTTCTGGAAGCTTACCCTTAAAGTACTATAAAGGCAGGGTACTTTAGGACCGCATAGTCTGAATTACTCCAGTGATTGTAAGTGCGGCGTGTCCGAAGGGAGACAGGGGCACGGCCTGCGTAAGGAAGGCCCAGCGACTCAAGGTAATGGCAGAATTTCCATAGACATGCGAAAGCTTTTGCGGGTAGTTTGAGGGAAAGTTTCTAACCTCATATGATTTTAAAGTAAATTTCTAAATCTGGTGGATTAAATGTATAGCTTTTCGGCAAGTCTGAAAAAAAAGTAATATAAAGGAACGAAGAGTTTTGACCCTCTACCGTATCCCATTCAACCTTGTATTGGGTCACTGAAGTATTTTTTTAAAAAACTCTAAATTTCGTAAATCCTTTTAGCATTACTGTTTCTCATTTAGTCACCCCTGTGTAGTATATGATTACCCTCTGAATCTTTGGGTCATAAGCCCAATTAGGGTTTTAACTATTTCTTTTTTTGCTAGTTGCTTTCCGTCGCACCGACACAGATAGGTCTTATGGTGACAATGGGACAAGGAAGGGCTAGGAGTGGGAAGGAAGCGGCCGTGGCTTTAATTAAGGTACAGCCCCAGCATTTCCCTGGTTTGAAAGTGGGAAACCACGGAAAACCATTTTCAGGGCTGCCGACAGTGGGGTACGATTAACTATTTCTAAAAGGAGGCAAGTGTTCCTAGCATTTTGTTTATGGCCGGTCATCTGCAACGTTTTCCTTTTACACTAAGGCCACTTAGTATGGGCAATCATGCTCCTGTATATTTATTTCTGTGTGTACATTTTTCTGGTGTTATTTCCCTTTGGGAACAGTAAACCTTATAACACTTGAGCAGTAGATAAGCCCACATCGGGGCAACTGTATATAAATACTTTAATTGAAGACAACCGATAGGTTGTAAGGCGGAATTGGAGTGTTCCATAAGAAACTAATGCCTCTGCGATTAGGGGGTATATATTTGGAGCGCAGAGTACTATGCTGTGTAAATGATCGGAGCAAAACATTCTCTTCAAAAATATAGTTCCTGTCAAGAGCAGTAAGGCTCTTTTCCATGTACATCAACAAATCTCAAGTTTTTCACCTGATGTTCGGACTTCTAAGTCTCATATATCGCTAGAGCTGACGGGCTCATTAATATTGTTGTTATTCATTCAGATTTTATATTTCTTAATATTAAACAAAAAAGGAAAGAAATAAAATTTCACAATTTGTTATGTTAAGTTCTCCTCTAGTTAATTCCTTGTCCAGTCATTCAACCCACGCACTTCTTATCGCTCTGTGAGTCACGAAATTTCCTTTTATTATTATTATTATTATTATTATTATTATTATTATTATTATTACTAAAGTGCTAAATGTTTTCATGTGATATGATATTAACGTTCATTGCTTGCTAACATTTTTAATTCAATTATTATTATTATTATTATTATTATTATTTATTTTCCACTAATTGTAGGTAAAATTTAGGTATGGTGGATGGAGAAAGGGCCTAGTCCTAAATACACGAACGTGCCTCCATCCCCACTAATGAAAATCACTGCAATAATAACACAACCTCTGCAAAGGATATTATGACAGTTAATACACTGCAAAAATTATGATGAAAATAACCACATTAACATTTGACCTGAGTAAAATTATGCTTTATTTCGTGTTTCCTCCACTAGAATAAGTTTTGAGTGAAGGAAAACCAGTGCAGTACAGAAAATACTAAGAGGTGGTGGTGGTGATGGTGGTGATAATTGTTTTAAGAGGAAGTACAACTGAGCAAAAATCCTCTAGCAAAGCCTAAACAAAAAGTGAAGGTGTCTGACTCTTCAAAAATGAGGGTATCGGCCAAAGAAGACTAGGACCCAGAAGGGCGTGAAAATTAAAATACTCCCGAGCCCTCATAAACCTGATACCGTCGGGGAGGGAGAACAACAAGAGTTGACCAAGGGAGGTCGGATAGGACAAATGAAATTGAGGAACCTGACACAAGAGAGTATTTTTTAGAATTGGCTTTACGTCGCACCAACACAGATAGTTCTTATGGCTACGATGGAATAGAAAAGGCCTAGGAATGGGAAGAAAGCGGCGGTGAGCCACCGTGGCTCAGGCGGCAGCGCGCCGGCCTCTCACCGCTGGGTTCCGTGGTTCAAATCTCGGTCCATGTGCGATTTGTGCTCGACAAAGCGGGGGCGAGGTAAGTTTTTCTCCAGCTTCTCCTATTTTTTCCTACCATCTTTCATTCCAGCAACACTCTCCAATATCATTTGATTTCATCTCTCAATCACAAAACATTGCCCCAGAGGTGTGCGACAGGCTTTGGCAGTCGGCACAATTATTATTCTCGATGCTATTTGGGGCTTCATTCATTCTATTCCTGACCCGGTCGAATGACTGGAATCAGGCTGTGGATTTTTCACTAAGAAGTATACTTTGTCAATACTTCCCTCCACGTAGGGTTAGGGTCAGGAAAAGCATCCGCTCGTAAAACTCGGCTTAATTCACTGGCACTGTCAAGTTAGGGAAAGCTCAGGGAAAAGAAAAAATGTAGCTTTGTTCGTAGTACAGTCAGAAACTGTTGCCAACTATCAGACACATGCACACATTCAAATTCGCGTTCGTAGTAGCAATCATAAGAGTTATTGACTACTGTCAGCGAAGAGATGGCGTGGAATGACATCAGTAGACGAATAAGTATGAGTGGCGTCTTTAAATGTAGGAAAGATCACAATATGAAGGTAAAGTTGGAAATCAAGACGACAAATTTTGGGCAAATATTTGTTTATGGGAAGGGGAGTTAGGGACTGGAATAACTTACCAAGGAAGATGTTCAATAAATTTCCAATGTCATTGAAATCATTTAAGAAAAGGTTAGTAAAACAACAGATAGGGAATCTGCCACCTGGGCGACTGCCCTAAATGCAGATCAGTATTGATTGATTCATTCATTGATTGATTGATACTAATGTGTTGTTCGTACAAGTTTTTCAAACTGTTGCAAACCATCAGAAAACCGCTGGTACTGTTTCTGATCCTGGACGAAAACTCTTCCAGTCAGCGAGTCAGAATACGCGCGCGGATAACCAGTGCCATCTATGCTTGATTCATAACTGCCTTTTATATTTATGTCTAGGTGTATATAGATATTTCAGACGTCCAACTAATACTATTTCGTCCTTCACGTTGTTATCTTACCATGTTCATCATTTTTTAAACTTGAAATTACGAATAAAATCCTAATTGATTACCGAAGCTCACAGAGTACACGACGCGTTGGTTCAAAACAGCTCCAACCGCTTCCTTCCGTAGTGAAAACCAGCTCGTCACGTTTCAAACTATTGCGCATGCGCATATGGACGATAAATCGAACTATCACGGATTCATCGCTAAAGAAACAATACCTAGTATCTGACAGTGCTCTTCATTTCGATTATTTTCCGTAAGACTGGTCGCACCTCCCAGCCACACACAGGATTTGCAGTACATCAGGACAGTTTTCGTTTTGTTCATTTTCTTGTGCTAGTGTGTAAAGCAAGACAAACCTTAAATACGATACCATATAGACCTCGTGCGAATGGATGGTGATGCGCTCTGGCGGCAAACGTGGAGTTCCTGATAGGGACAGCAGTGCTTGTTTGCTCTATTCTTGCATGCAGTTTGCATTGACATTAGCTTCTATCTTCTGTAATATGA
Organism: Anabrus simplex; assembly: GCF_040414725.1. Classification (NCBI taxonomy): domain Eukaryota; kingdom Metazoa; phylum Arthropoda; class Insecta; order Orthoptera; family Tettigoniidae; genus Anabrus; species Anabrus simplex. The sequence continues at coordinate 39,353,279 of NC_090265.1, read as the reverse complement.
CGTCCAAAACCGATTGTGGTTCCACTATTTCTAACAGTAACAACAATTATTGTTCCGGGAGTATGTGGAATTTTACGCACAGCAACTCTCCTTCTGAAATTAAGTCTTTTTCAAGTTTACGAACGACAAACTAAATGTGATCAGAAGGAAAGCGTGGACTAAATCTTTAAAAGGAATCTCGAAAGATAAAAAACCGAGGACACCTACGAACAGTTACAGTATTCACATCCGTCATTTTGTAAAATGAATGCTTTGCAGAGATCCTGGCAGCCCCGTGTACGAAGTCATACTTAGATTACTTCTGACATCGAACTGACACAGTAAATGGGGAATCACCATCATTGCTGAGTTTTACAAAAGGCGAAAATTAAGGCATGATGTTGACAACACGGCCGAAAATTTCACAGGTATTAATGTCTGATTATTGACACAAGTGCACGGGCTAATAACATAAACACTTTCATTATCATGTTTTGCTCATTAGAAAATAATGATGCAGGCATCACGGTTAACCTTCCAATCCAATGCCAATTAACAATCAGACAATTACGGACAATTGGTTGACGAAAATATCTTAAAAGTTTTCTATAACTTCTGTACCTCTTTACCTTTCACATATCTCTGTTCTCGAGCACGCATTGGTTTTTACCACAGTTTCATGCACGTAGTTTTGGAAGCGTCTCTCTCACTATTTACAAATAAACACAAGGCAGCAATGAGCGTGCACCTTTCTGACAAGCCTGCTTTACATAGGTAGTTCCCAGATACCAGACATCTGTCCGAGTCAACCCGAAAAATATTCGTATATAGAAAATGTGTTAATGTACTGTGTTTTGAAATTAGTGTTCGTATTTCTGCTTTTAAATTTACAACGTAGTTGCAGTGAATTAATATATGGAAGTATGAAAAAACTGATATTTTTATCTCCACAACACACGGTGATTTATTAATATTTGTCTCTCCTAACACAGGCTGGACGTTTCTCCCTATCTTTCTTCTACGTAAAAAATATTGGGATTGTCATTCAATTGATCTCCTTTCCTTACTGTAGAATCCTCGAAATAAGCCGGGTTCCATTTCACAATCTCATCGAAATGCTACCCAGGCTACTCTCGCTACTCTCCCGTCTGGTTTCGCCCTTCCTTGCCGCTAGGGGCGCCACGAGTACCAAACAGATTCATTCGCACGCGGCCTATATATAAATGTTATGCATTTTAAAATTAGTCCAAGGGCAGATCTTCACCTTACTTCGCTTTGTTTAAAACGAATTGTACGTGCCTTGACTTTAATAAAAAATAAATATGCAAAGTCTAAACCTCTAACAGCGACCGAACCGTGAATGTAAGACACGTCAACACAACTGCTTACCCTTCTAACCCACACATTGAGAAGTACAACTCTGTTCACTTCGGCCTGCCATCGCCGACTCTGCCTGGACAGGTGGCGAGTGTGTAACCAATGACCAGCTGACCATCACAAGACGAGATCAATGAAGTCTGAATACAAAAAGTCTAAATCTTCAGCCTGTTTCCAGTCATTCGACCGGGTCAGGAATGGGATGAATGAAGCCCCATCTAGGGGCGAAGATAGGAACTGAGCCGGCTGACGAAGTCTGTCACATTCCTCTCAGGCAATCATAAATTAATGACAGGTGACATGATATTGGAGAGTGTTGTTGTAATGAAAGATGACAGGAAAAACCGGAGTAGCTGGAGAAAAACGTGTCTCACCTCAGCTTTTTCCAGCACAAATCTCACACGGAGTGACCGGGATTTCAATCACGGAACCCATGGTGAGAGGCCGGCGCGCTGTCGTCTGAGCCACGGACGCTCCTGAATGAAGTTTGAGTATCGTCTCTTGATAAGAGGTTGACACAAAGCTCTTAAACTTCGCCGCGAAGAACAAGAGAATGTCGACTGGCGAAATTTAATAACTTTTAAAATCTTGATTAAACATTTTCAAACTCAATTAAATCTTAGTAATTACACGTTTTGAGGCGCTTGATCTGAGACGAAATGCTGCGCGCCGCCTTTAAAATCTCATCATGACGCCTGATCTATGATGGAATGCAGCACGCTGCCTTAAAGTCTCATCATATTATCCGCGCAATATCAACACTAAGAGAACGTTTAATTAAGTTTCAGTAATTGGCCTGAGTAATGAGAGGAGACACCGGGTGTTCCTCACGTACCGCCTCCTAAGACCCGTCATACACTTTAAGTGAAATTGATTCGTTAACTAATGTATTTACTGCTGTACAGTTGATAAGGATGCTAAACCAGTGTTCCCGAAGTGCACACCATGGCTGCTTCCAACCGTGGGTTCCCCACAGAAATTTCCTTTATGGCCTTCAGTTCCCTCGAAAAGCTTCCATGTTGAAATGCGTGTGCACCAAGGATCGGCGCTCGGTCCACTGCTATCCGATACTGTCATCAGTAGGGGGCTGATGTTGTTGAAACGTTATCTTTTTTCCCTTTGCATTAGGACGTTGCTCAGTAGTATAGAAATTCGGTAAAAATGGACACATCGTCACAAGATGTTTGTAACATTAAAGGATGTAGAAATTAATGAAATCTTACATGGAATGAGTGTCAGAAAAGAGATGTGTTCATTGTGATCTCCAGGAACCCATCATCCCCTCCTCAGAAGTACATTTACTTGTATAACCTAATGAAGAGCATTACACTTCGTCCGACTCCTTGTCTGAATGGTCAGCGTTGAGGCCTTCGGTTCAGAGGGTGCCGGGTTCGATTCCCGGCCGGGTCGGTGATATTAATCTCTTCTGATTCATTCTTCTGGCTCGGAGACTGGGTGTTTGTGTCCGTCCCCCTTTTCATATTCACACAACACATTACACTACTAACCACCACAGAAACACGCAATAGCGATTACATCCATATAGGGTTGGCGACAGGAAGAGTACCCGGCCGTAAAACAGAGCAAAATCCGCATGTGCGATGCAGTTCGCACCCGCGACCCCACAAGCGTGGGAAAAGCGGTAGGAAAAGAAGAAGAAAAGCCTTACACGCCATTTTCCATTGCTGCATTACCTACCTATTGGCGAACGTATAAAGTGGCACGTTAAGTCATTCTCGTCAATTTTGATAATGCGATTTCGTTACCAACCCCGGCACAATAAAAGCACATGTAAATGGAACATGTGAAGGATGACCAGTGGTCTTGTCCAGGCCCTACCCTAGCCAGTACATACCAATGGTGATGCCACAGAAGACTAGAGACCTAACGCCGCTTCGCGGCTCTAACCTGGGGGCATCCGCCCTCAGACCCCCTTTGCTTGTCCTCATATCACTAGTCTTGTCCAGGCCCTACCCTAACCGTCCGAGTGGCAAGAAGAAACAGGCTCTACCCTAACCATTACAGACCAATGGTGATGCCACAGAAAACTGGAGGCCTCAGGCCTCTTCGCGGCTGTAAGCTGTGGGCTTACGCACCCAGGCCCCCTTTGCTTGTCCCCATATCACTGGTCTTTTCCAGGCCCTATCCTAATCGCGCACACGAAAAATCCTTTAATTCACCTTTCCACCATTATTCCGTTACTTTCTATAGTTGCTATTAACACAAGAATCACTGCCATCAACACCACCACCACCCCTTAGTTCCGAAGTAGAGACGTTGGAACCTTGCGCACCGCCCGACAACGTCCTTCGCTAGAAGTAAACAAGGGACAGTCGTTCCGCGCGTGGTGCGCGTGGCGAAATTCTTGTGACGAGGGAGGAAGTATTGATAGAAGTTAATTCTGCGATATAACAAACGATAACACGTTTTCATTTTGGATTTTTTCACGATTTGAGATGATCACTTATTTCATTTTGCAAGAGGGTTTTACGTCAATATTTTGAAGAATTGCCTGCTGCCATTTCATGATGGATACAGTACTTTTGTATCCATCTCTTGTCACAGGCCAGAGTGAAGTGTAGCTTCCACCGAAGTCCCAGTCTCATCCATGGCTGTGACAATATGGAGGCTGCTGGGGTATGGGTGGTGCTGAGTAATGACATTCAGAGCACGACTAGTGCATGTGAGTGTTACGAAAGGTGTTGCTCATAGGGTCAGTCGTGCTGCAATAGTACTTTCTGACCCAGTGAGGAAAGCAATGGCAAACTACCTCACTGCTCGTCTTGCCTAGTACGCCTCATTTTGGTGCTGCCATTGGTTTTTGCGGTTTCCTTATAACCGCATAATCCTTGGTGGTGCTATTTGAGAATCCAACCAGTCTCTGGGCTGAAGACCTAACAGACAGATTTTGAAGAATGTTTAGATCACTGATTTTTTTTTTTAAATTTATGCATGAGTGGGAAGAAAGCGGCCGTGGCCTTAATTAACGCACAGTCCGAGTATCTGCCTGGTGTTAAAATGGGAAACCACGGAAAACCATCATCAGGGCTGCCGACAGTGGGATTCGAACCTACTCTCACCAAGATGCAAGCTCACAGCTGCCAACTCGCCCGGTGTACTTATTCTTTAATATCAGACTGATAAAAGCCCACCTGTGACAATACAAAAAGTATGCAGTTTTCTTCCGTAAGGTTAAATTTGCTAAATGTCTGTCATGACCAAGTGAACTTTCCAGCAGTTTGTGATGATTAAGAAAAGCAAAGGAATTATAGCTGCGATTTCTGTGTGTCCACAGTATGTGCAGGAACACAATACATAACTCTGATAAGTAGGCGAAAGTATTTCCTAATAAGAACAAATGGAAACGAGAAGGGACTGGAGTCTAAAGTTATATAAGTTTTCGCTCACTAAATAATTATTCTCCCAAGCAGTTCTGTGCAAGAATAATGCCAAAAGTGAAACAAGCGCACAAAGTGTATTTATAATTCAGCTTGTGAATGAATTTGGAAAAGACGTATTTATAACAGATGAACAAGTTATGTATTATAATTTTGAAGTGCTACAGCCGGCCCCGTGTTGTAGGGGTACCGTGCCTGCCTCTTACCCCGAGACCCCGGGTTCGATTCCCGGCCAGGCCAGGGATTTTTACCTGGACCCGAGGGCTGGTTCGAGGTCCACTCAGCCTACGTGATTAGAATTGAGGCGCTATCTGACGGTGAGATAGCGGCCCCGGTCTCGAAAGCCAAGAATAACGGCCGAGAGGATTCGTCGTGCTGACCACATGACACCTCGCAATCTGCAAGCCTTCCGGCTGAGCAGCGGTCGCTTGGCAGGCCAAGGCCCTTCAAGGGCTGGAGTGCCTTGGGGTTTGGTTTGAAGTGCTACAATGTGTGCGGAAAGGAAGTTTGTTACAAATCAGCACAGTAAACGAGACAAATTCACAGTTCTAGCCCTTTCGGAATGAAACTCGATGTTGAAAACATCCTAGGATATGAGCTACGAATTTTAGGTAAATGTAATAATGATATATGAGAATATATTCATTACTTATTCCTAAAAATTACAATCCTTTTCTTAATTATCATTATCCGGTCGATTAGATTAGCGGCTTGCTTTTTTCTACCACTACGAGCTTTAATGTGAGTCAATGCAGAGTTACACTCAAGCCCTTAGAACTAGATTCGGTGTAGGCATTTTTCAAAAATCAATACATGCCTGAGGGTATTGAAAAACCGGACGCGGTGGCCGTGCGGTTAGGGGCACGCAGCTGTGGGCTTGCATCCGCGGGATAGTCGGTTCGAATCCTACTGTAGGCATATCTGAGGATGTTTTTCCGTGGTTTCTCCTTTTTGCACCAGGCAAATGCTGGGGATGTACCTTCGTTAAGGCCACGGTCGCTTCCTTCCAACTTCTACTAGCCCTTTCCTTTCCCATCGTCACCATAAGACCTGTGTCGGTGCGACGCAAAGCCACTAGTAGAAAGAAAAGGCATTGAAAGAAGGAACACATTACAGAAAGAATTATGTAAGTAAGTTAATTTGTCTAGGATTTTGAATCAAAAAGAAAACGAGTAAAGAAAGAAGAGATTTTAGGATGTTTTTCCGAAACTGTATTTAGGGTGGAAGTGATTTTCGATTTTTTTTTTTTTTTTAGTTTGACGAGATATGCAATACTCATAATTTGAAAATTTGAAACCTTTTCGGGCCCTTCAACGTTCGGCCCAATTGAGGAAATTGCTTAATTTTACGGTTTTTGTAGCATGAGGTCCCGTACTTTTTCTGCTAAGAAATTTTTTCAACATTAAAACACCTGAAAGCTGAAACGAGTACGAAGAACAAATGTTTCCAGGTTCTTCGGGAGCAAAGTGCTAGCCAACATTACACCCAGCAAATCATTATGTCCACGTTATATACATTTCCAATTAAATTAGCAGATAATTATTTCTGAAAAATAAGGGATGCGCAGTAAACTGAATAGGAACCCGTAAAAGCATCGTCACACATTCACTAGAATTCAGTTTCGTTAGGCCTAAATATTTCAGACATTTTTCGTAAATTTAAGGGCATGTTATTGATTATTCTCAGTGATTTACTAGATCATGAACACCTGCTCCCTATTCATGAGTTACTTGACATAGAAGTTCATGTAAGCCTTGCCCTTGGACCATAATGTTCGCGAATGAGGTAGTCTTAATCGGCAAGAGTCGAGGCATATTTGGAGAGATAGTGAAGACACTACAATAAAATCAGCGGACAATCAGCCGAAAGAAGAGAGATAAACGCGATATAATTTTGCTGAACCTGAACAAGTTGGATCACAGTATACAGTTTTCTTCGATGGCAAACCGCTGAAAATGAAATGGCGTATTGCTTTTAGTGCCGGGAGTGTCCGAGGACATGTTCGGTTCACCAGATGCAGGTCTTTTGATTTGACTCCCAGCCCCCGTGCCAGAGAAATTAACCAATGATGGTTAAAATTCCTGATCCTGCCAAGAATCGAACCCGGGACCCCCGTGACTAAAAGCCAGCACGCTAACCATTTAGCCATGGAGCCGAACGGCAAACCGCTATAGAGGTTCCAGTATAGAATTTGTCGGAAACAACGTGAATCGGGTATTTGAGCATTAGAGGTTTGGCCATACTGATATCTCGTGCCCTTGTCATTTTATCACCTGCTGAAGTTAGCCAATCAGATCACTTCGCGAACGAATTCAAATGGGCTTTGCGAGATGCTGCTCATGATGATGATGTTTGTTGTTTAAAACATCTAGGTCATCGGCCCCTAATTGTATGAGGTGAAAGAAATGAAAATTAAAACTTCCACATGTATCCACTGACTAGAGTCTAAAGCCAATGACGGTAAAAGAAATGATCGTGAAACAAAAACAATCGCTATATCTAGAGGCAAGATTTTTTCGCATTAACGATAAACGCGACAAAAAATATTTTGAAGCGATTTTGAAAAATCTTAATGAATCATATGATTTTGGTTAAGAAATTAGTGATCTTGTTTTCGCGAATTACAGCGAATTAAAGCGAAATTTTCTTATTTTGCGATAAGTGCGAAAATGCAGCGAAATTCATGGAAAATAACGATCTTGAAAGTGTATTCCAATATCACGTGTGTGAAGGGAAACAGAAGACGAAATAATGATTTGTCATTTCGACAGAAGTATCTCTTTGTATTAATATTTATAAAATGACTTAATATAGGCCATATAGGGTAAAAGCTATGGCCACGCAGGGTGAAAGGTTAATTTGTTTGTAATCATGATTAGTCCTAATCTAGATTTCATAAGGAGTAATGAATGATTATCAATATTGCTCCCCTCTATTTATCTATCTTTCACATAAATAATTCACAAATCTTACGAATTAAATATTTTATGAATAACTTTAGGAAAGGATTAAAGCGAAGTTAAAGCGATGAGGTCATCCCTATTTCACAAAATAACGCGAGAAATCCTTTCCGCGAAGTCGAACGTAAATAAATGCGAGAAAATCATGCCTCTAACTATATCCTATTGACAATACCTTAAGTACTGGGATGATACTTATCTAAAGGGGTCCATAAACCAGGTCACTGACCCCTCATAATGGTACTAATCACTGGTAAAGCAGAACCATGGTGTTCCTCCTATAGTGGTACTGATCACAGGCAATGTACACCCATAGTATGGCACACACAATGGCATGACTCACAGGTAACACAAACCTATGGTGTTTCGCACATAGTGGAACTAATCACAGGCTACGTATACTCATGGTGTTTCTCACACAATGGTATTACTCTCAGGCAACACAGACCATGGTTTTCATCATAGTGGTTCTTATCACGGGCGCCAGTCAAACCCGTGTTTTTTCTCACAAAGTGGTGCCAATCACAGGCAACGTAGACCCATAGTGTCCCTTATAAAGTGGTACTACTCGTAGGTAATACAGGCCCATTCTGAACTCAGTGGAACCGACCGGTGGATTGCACACGATGACACTTATCACTAGAGTCTGGATTTTTAGGTACTGATAGGTTAAATTGCAAATTTACTTAAGCGAACAACACGTATATACTACCCCATACAGCGGTTATGATATGAGATTTGCATAGATATTAGGGGTACGGCCTATATAACTCCTTGAATTTATGTTACTCTTGCTACATTATGGTACAAGGGGTTGCATGACACTCCCTACAAACCAAATTACTTTGCATTCTAAGCTATTGCCACCTAAAAATCCGAGGTCTACTTATCACAAACAACGCCCAGACCCGTAGTGCTTCTCGCATAATGGTACTGCTTCTATGTAACATAGACCCATCTAGTGGTACTAGTCGCAAGTAACGTGGACCCATGGTGTTCCACACGTAGTGGTACTAATCACAAATAATCGACATGGTTCTAATATCATCCCGTGCTCGCCCCTTTTAGCCGCCTCTTACGACAGACAGGGGATACCGTGGGCGTATTCTTCGTCGTCCCCCACCCACAGGGGGTGCGAGATGCTGTTGCTTACTCTGAACGTGGTTTAAGACCGGCTTGAGAGCACCAATCGAACAAAGCTTACGTTGCAATGTGAGTCCAAAGTCCGCTGCACGACTGCTGAACGAACATTACCGTAAATGACCGATTTTCTAGCAGCTACCGATATTGAACAATCAGTATCAAACACAAAATCACACTCAAATATTTAGAAATGCATAAACATCTATGTTTTTCCTGTTTAAGGGCAGTCATGATTGAAATTTTGAATTTCTAAAATTTAATCGAAATCCACTTTCAACCTATTAGGTCGTGTTCCACACATTTAGTACGTACTCAAGATTTGTTAAGTACAGAAGAAAAATGGCAGGTTGTGGGTTCGGATCCCACTGGTGTACGGTTGGCATTACAGGCAATTTCGATTACAATGCAGTCGTGAAAATTCATTATTCATTGACTCGGCCCTCAACGGGTGACTTGCACGCACTCTACAGTGTGACGGCAGAAGTTCCAGACCTGTAGCTTAGATCCTTTCCAACAGAAAAAAACATGACCTAGGCCACCATAGCTCAATTTGTAGAGCAACTGTCGCGAAATCGGGAGGTTGTGGGTTCGGATCCCACTGGTGTGCGGTTGGACATTTTTGTTCTGTAATTAAAATGTCTGTCCGCCTCTGTGGTGTAGTGGTTAGCGTGATTAGCTACCACCCCCGGAGGCCCGGGTTCGATTCCCGGCTCTGCCACGAAATTTGAAAAGTGGTATGAGGGCTGGAACGGGGTCCACTCAGCCTCGGGAGGTCAGCTGAGTAGAGGTGGGTTCGATTCCCACCTCAGCCATCCTGGAAGTGGTTTTCCGTGGTTTACCACTTCTCCTCCAGGCGAATGCCGGGATGGTACCTAACATAAGGCCACGGCCGCTTCCTTCCCTCTTCCTTGCCTATCCCTTCCAATCTTCCCATCCCTCCACAAGGCCCCTGTTCACCATAGCAGGTGAGGCCGCCTGGGCGAGGTACTGGTCATTCCCCCGGTTGTATCCCCGACCAAGAGTCTGAATCTCCAGGACACTGCCCTTGAGGCGGTAAAGGTGGGATCCCTCGCTGTGTCCGAGGGAAAAGCCGATCCTGGAGGGTAAGCAGATGATGATGATGATGATGATGAATTAAAATCTCTTCAATACGTACTAAATATATGAAACACGACGTAATAGGGTGAAAGTCAATTTCGATTACAATGCGGTCGTAAATATGTAATAGTCATTCTACAATTTACATCTTATCATAACCAAATTTAAAACACAAGCACATATTAATAAGACTAGCAAATGTACCCGTGCTTCGCTACAGCATTCTACGCTGTATATGGATTTCTCCATAAATTACTGAAAAGGTAGTGAGTAAGATTATATTAAATTGCATGCCTCTTAGCGCTATCCTAGAAACAAAACAGGGAGGACGCCATACGTTGTTTCCGATGTAAGGTAGACTTTGGAGAAGTTTTAAGGATAACGGCAGGCCATATTTCCTACTACCAATCACAATCGAGTTCGGGAGGTTTTACCATATAACGGAAGGCTCACTTGGCAACTGCCATTCACAACAGAGATGGAGAGTTTTCATTATGAAGACAGGCCCTATTTTTCTAATGCAAATCACAATCGAGTTCGAAAGATTTGATTATAATCGAGAAATGCAGCGCTATCTAACGTATCAACAATCGAGACATGACAATAAGTCATAGGACCAGAGTTGATGATCTCTTCAAATAGAACGGCGATTGTGCTATCTGTTTTGTAATACGACTTAGCGTTTAGCCACCAATTATCCCGAAACGAACGTCTGCACCGTCATTAAAATGCATCCACACTTCGATATTTCCCGGATATAAGAAAGTGGTAACAGAGGAGAAATATAGGCGCAGGTATTCTTAGGTAAACAGATAAGAAGATCATTTATGGTATTATTACTTAAACTATTCGAGAACGGTTATAACCTAGAACGATATTTCGCCAATATCCCGCAGAATGGCCGATTGACGTCTCTCTTGCTTTCTACCCAAGGAACAGCCACGAGTTTACAGGAATGATGATGAAATTGGCAATACGCTACTTCCCTACTGGCAAGCAGTCAGAGACGTTGCCATTGTAACCTGTAGGTTAGTTTTCCGTCTGTTGGTCACTCAATGCAGAGCATGATATCCGCAGAAAATAGTATAGTTCTCCGTCAATTGGAGAGTAAGCGAAATTTTGTTCATAGCAAATGTTGTTTATAATGAAGGGGCGTTTCACATACAGTCCGTGGATTTTACAGAAAATCAATAGTGTAAGAGAAAATGGAGGAAAACTGTTCTGGTTTTCCCATAAACCCTCCGTCTGTTCACATACTTTAAAATCATATGCATATGAAAACCTTCCCCGGGATGAGTATACTCAAAATATGACATATGGTTGAAATCTATCCAGCCGTTTCGCCGTAATGGTGGAACAAACAGACACGAAAAATGAAAACCACGGACACGGTCTTGAGTTGACCTAAAACGGACAAATATCTGAAAAATTGGCAAAACAAACGAAATTACAGACAGCGGACCTCCTATATCTTTATCTATATAGATGTAGCCCCACACAAAATTTGGAGTTAATTATGGTCGTAATTTTGAAAGTATCATTCTGACAGTTCTTAGAAGGAGGTCCGTTTACTTACTGCCTGGGTGAAGAGAAGGGAGCAGGGGTATGGTTGTCATGGAAACGTGGGCGTGCCCACTGCGGTTGCCATGGAAATAAGCCTGCCGGCCGGGTCGTGTTGTTTGGACTTGCCAGACCTCTCACTTCTGAGCGATCTGAATGAACGAACAAGTGAGTCGGAAAGGAGGGGAGGGAGAAAGGAATCAGGAATGTGGCAACACCGTGTAATGACACGTGCAATGCTTCTCCCTCCAGATCTATCTTTGGGAAAGCTTCTTTACATATTACGGGTATAGTTAACTGGTTGCAAAGTTACTGATAAATATTTTTTGTTTGTATGTGTTGCACGGAAAATGCTCCTTGTGGCACAATATTGATTTTATTGGGGCTGTAATTCGGCAGACTTGTAAAGAAATACTCACATAGCATATAGCTTTTGCATTCAGCTATAACTATTGGAGATATAACTTTTCCAATTTTTCATTTTTAATTCAATAGGCAAAAATCTAGTTTCGTGCTATTTCAACATGTATTGAACCCTTGAACTTACCATTCCATCGTTGGTCGGCCACGGCTGCTACAGTTGAACAATTTAGAACTCTTAAATCATGGGTCGTTGCGGGAATAAATTCGGTCACGATCTTAACCAAACGATGGGGTTCAGAAGAGAGCCTAACTACTTGAAATGAGGAGCAAAATGTGCTTACTAACTTTTATTAAATCGAAATAGCACGACAACATTATTAATTTAATATACAATCTTGAAATTAAACAAAAATGAATTATTTATTTTTGAATGTTTCAAACACAGTTACATTGCATAGCGTTGATTTGTTTCTTACAATATCGAAGAGTTGCTTCGGAGAAGTTAGCACCTTAGTGGACAGCGAAACTGAAAAACTGAAAAAGGGAAGACCTGAAAACCGGGCACCTATTATTCCAAACGAGAACTGAGAGTTAATCCACACGATCCGTGGAAAATCTGACTTTCAACAAATATAACGCCTGATTTTCTCTCAATTAAGGTTATCCACCAGTCGAATACCCTTTACGGATACGGAACACCCGCAGAATGGACCCTTAATCGAACCAAATTGACTATCAGTTGCTTTAGATAGGTTGCGAAATGTTATGGGAAAGCATGGTGTTCACTACGAGTTAACAGCATCATTCACAATTGAAATAAAATTCCACCATGTATTTGTCATTCATGACACCCTTAGATGATAAGGTAATCCTGATGCTAAATGTGCATCACCCAAAACAGCTGTTCGGAAGGAACCAACAACAACATGATCCGTGAGGATCTTACGTTATGTCGTTCTAAAGGACCAAAACTGAGAAATGCAGGAAACACTTATTCATCATGCATTTAGAAGAAATGCCAAACACTGAAGTTAATTAAAAAGTGGAAAGTCACTTGAAAAGTATTATTATCGAACCGATTTTCAGGTTAGAAATGGTTTTGTTACGCTTAATAAAATTACAAGTCCACATCGAAAAATATTACAACTTTAAGGAATTCTTTCCCTTGAAAAACAATGACTACCATTACAGATCTATCTATTTATTGTCTGTCCCTACACACTACTTATAAAGTGATTACTTAATTAAATTCAACTACGAATAAAATGAAAGTACGACAAGGATTGAAAATAAAATAGTGTTACTGGCTGACGAATCGAAACCGCATTCGCAACTCAAGTCTCACACTAATGCACTGAGTGTCAATATGCACACTATCAAAACGAAACGGACGTCAGAACGATAAACCAATTAAGTCCATAAAATAAAATAACATATCGAAGTCATTAAAACTCAACACGCACGGAGAATTACAGTAAAAATATTTAATCTCCATCAGGTCGATATCCAACATTTCGGCAACCCTCATTCACCAATAGCGGCCCCGTTATCTTAAGGAACACCAACAGCTGTTGGAGCTACGCACTAGTTGGCCTCATCATTTCCGATCTGACCCTCTTCATAATTTATATTTTACTGTAGGCGCTACCTTCGTTCAGGCCACTTCGCAAAAACAAAAGAAACATCTAATCTGAGACTTGAGTTTGTACAGCTGACTTCCCAGACCTATCGTCGGGCTCACTCAAAATCTGTACACCCTAACACTAATCTCTATGTACATGATACCTTCCTAATTCTATCGTCGGGCGTGAACTAGGACGTCTCATCATCAGTAACTCCAAGGATAACATGTGACGTCCTAAATCTATCGTCGGGCGTCAAAGTGGACCGCACTACGCATCCCTTAACATATCAGACGAACTAGCAATTTCAAACAAACTCTGACCTTTCAATACTAAACCTGGTCAGACTAATAACACACAACGGAACAACGTCTCTTACTATTAAACGAATGCAAGTCGAAAAATACAGGAAGTCTCTATATCGTTACAATACATGAACTCGAAAATAAATATACGTGACGAACAATTCTCCACCTCAAACACAATCTCAGCCTGTGCACTGAAGTTTTAGGGAAGCAATGATAATTCCCAACACACGTCTACCGTAGTGGATGCCTTCAAAATAATAATCATCACTACCGCATTGGAAACTCTCAAATCGCCTATCGTCAATTCCAACTATTTATATCAATGGCATATCCAGTGAACGAAATTCAATACAACACCAACCATGTGTTCTAAATGCTCTTTTATCCTTGAGGTCACATTATCTTAATATTCATACGGGCTTTACGTATCAAATCACTGAACGTTTACTACCAAGATTTTTAACCTTTTACTAGAGTCGTTTTCACTTGGGATCTTACTAGAAATCTACGGTGCTTCACACAGTAGTCGTCTCAAATTTCGGATTGGTAGCGGAAAAACACTACAGCCTGTCTCAATACAGCCTGTTTTCTAAATACTTCCCCGGCAAAATATAGCCTGTCTCGAACTCATTCTCCTCGCCTTATTCCAGCGGTATCACTTGAAATCCCGGCTTCATTTCATCTTCAATATTCCTATCCCTCTCATCTCCACACACATATAAATCCTTCGCTCTCAATCCCTTTTTCTTATATTTCCAAGACCCTTTTTCATAATTCAATCCTCTGGTGAAAACAACAACCACTATAAAACACACCTCTTACTTTACTGTTATTACGACTTTCGGACCTCGAGAATCCAAGAACACACCGCGATTTTTCGTATCATTGATATACACGATGTCCCAAAATTTTACATCCCATGAATAACTGTAACTCTATCGAATTTCACTGAAATTTTCTAAATGCCTGCGATCCTTGTAAAACATACAGGTTAAATGCACCTTTTAACATAGAACAATTCCTTTATCCCGCGGTAGACATTCTTATTATTATTATTATTATTATTATTATTATTATTATTCTCGACAAACATTTCCGAATTCAACTGATATTTGAAATTTACATATTCGTCACGACTAATTTACACTTATAACTTTCCAAAATTCCACGCTTTGGACAATATCTCATCGAACATTAACACCAAATTTAAACGTCGCATTTTACAGTTTCTTGACGTGAAATTTACACACTAAAATTTTCACACGCTGACCAAAAATTACAACACCTTTCGCCTGATAATTACAAATATCAACCCGACAATCATCTTGGAAAATTTGTTGGGACAGAACAATGAAATCTAACTACAACATAATACAAATATAGATGGACCTGCACATGGCGTCATTCCCAGTATTCTGGCTACATCGTCGCCAGCTGACCTCGTGCTTTTAGCCGTACATTTTCACAAATAACATTATCATTTCCAACATCTCACTCTTACAAACACTGCCTTTTTCACACGATACAAAAATTGCCACACAAATCACGCACTTTTCTCTATAATTTACACCACGAACTTCCCTCGTTCTGCAGTCAACTGCGACTGTCTGGCTCGTTCCCAGAGTTGTCTCTCTCTGTTACTCCAATAAACAGGTGTTCAACAGATAAAGAAAGCATAACTACTCTGAATAGCTTCCCCAACTCTCTTACCACTTTCAAACGTACATGAGATGATATAATAAAATCTGCTGTGTATATTTTAACAAACTCCTACACTTTCATAGTTCGTCGGCAAACGTTCAGAACTTTCAATCACCTTCTCTTACTAACCGAGTATGTGGACCTCAGCCACGGACATGTATTTAGTTATTTGTAGCTCAATCTGGCGCAATTTTCCACTGACGACGGGCGTAAGCTCCCGCGGCTTCAAGATCCAGATCGACACTGAAAAATATACGGTGGTGGGTTCCTTTTATAATCTCAGGAGGGACGCTACCCACACTATTAAGCTTGATTGCGTAATCTACCAATTTTGCGTCCAATAGACCGATTTTGATAAGACTTGTCCCAGACTTCCGGACAGGCTTGTAATTATTTTAGATGTTAATCTTATAATTTTACCACACTCACAACAGGGGAAATAAATTATTTCTGCCCGTGCGTTTCGCGCGTTTTCTTCATCCATTGACCTTGGCACGTGGAGCTAGTTCACTGATCCGATGCTGACATGTACTTAGGCTTAACTGCATTTATGTTTTTCCCTGGGGGCTCTGTCTTCACGTAGGGTTTACGAATAATTTAACTTATTTATTTCTTTATTTACTGTATTGCCAAAATCCCTCGTTATATAGAATTCCATGAATTTAAACAATTATCGGGCACTCGAGGTCCGCCGAGGTGTCACGGTATTTCACGAGCTTGCCGTGAGTGAGATCATTCCCACGCGACATCGGGGCTCTTAGGAGCGCAACATGGCTGCCCTCAAAATTAAAAGTAGCTTGTTGATACGAAATAAATATTGAGAAAAAATATTTTTCTCACCGTAGAATTATGGGTTCAGTATGTGTATGTAAGAGAGGTAATATTCTACTGATAACTAATTAATTTTAATTCCTGTATATATTGAAACAATGTCTGAAAATGTCAGGTGAATCCGATAAGAACTCTGTCTCAAGGAGCATTTCATGTACGGCAAAGAGCTTAAAAATTTCAATGTAGATAAAAGTAATTGAAAGTTTTAAGAAGCATACTTGCTTTAAAACTGTCCTGGAATGTAATTACTCCCTCAGGTGTCTTTCTCGTCTTACACACAGCGTAGGTCTACAACTACATTTTCAAGCCGTATTTTTGAAACTGTAGTCCGAAAGAACTTTGAAGATAATTTTGTCTGACAACTTTAGAGAAAGGGACGTGGGATTGCTCTATATATGCCGAACCCCTATCCTTTAAATCCTGTACTTAGAACTTTAAATACGGTGTTAGGGTTAGAATTGAAGATTCCATTTTTTGGTAAAATATCGCAATATTTTAGTCACGTTCCCCCATAAATACTTAAAATCTGGAACTTTTATCTTAATGACATCCACTTTTTTATTTTTCAAATAAAATTATAAATTGTGTGCAAGGAAACAATTATTTAATCATACCAGGTTCCTTGAGATCCTGCTGGTCCCAAGTCGGGAGAAAACGAGAGGAAATTATGTTAGGATGGTTTTGCCAGAATTTGGCGTCAATCATATGCAGCTTTCTGGAGTTTACCCACGCCCTTCTAATCAATGTATCTCACCTCATTCACTGACAGCACAGTGAGATGCGATTGCATGACCGATGAGTAAACAAGACTAACCGACAACACGATGCGTAAATAAATAAAATAACCAACTGCCTCCCACGTTTAAAATATAATGAAGACACACTGATGCTCTTTATTTCTACGTTCGACGTGTGAGTCATGGCAGCCGAACCATAAAATCAATACCTGGTTCAGGTGAATTCTCCCCAATGGAATTAATTCAGAATAGGTAGTCTTGACGTCATTCCCATCACTTGCAAATGATGGATGCCAACGACAGCAGCTGAACACACTTCGATGGCTTCATAAGCAACCCAACCTACGTGTTGGATGTAAGCAAGGTGGAACGTACGAAAATGAGACCAATCGCAACTTAACCACCTACCGCTCGCTCGTGCTTCTGTCCTGCTTTGGACTCCCTGGAGAGTCACGAAATGTACTCTTTGAACAGCTATCTAAGAAACTGTTTAACCCGCGGTTACTCGCATGGTGAGCGCGGCGCTCACCTTCGTACTATATTGCTTCTTGTTGGAATGTTACAAGACCTCCACCTTTGAAAGTCCCTGTACCTTTGTACCAGATTATTATGAAGGGGATGTGTCAGTCATTTTCATTATATTTGAAAACAAACACCCGCAATTCATTATTAGGCACGGCAGTGTATGTTTGGTGAGCGGTGCGCTCAGTAGCGAGGAACTGTGCTACTTATATTTCGCTCATTGTAATAAGTCAGGATTTGTTTTATGCTTGTGTTTAATGCGAAATGTTTATACTTTGGCTGTTGTTAGACAATATTTACAGGTTATTGTGGCATCCAGTGATCAGATACTTTCGTGGTTGTGTGAAACGAAGGAGGAAAGGTCTTGAACATCGAGACTGATGGTAATGAAACAGATGAGGTTTACGAAAGTAATCATAACTCTGTTTCAGAGTGTCTGCACGTTCTGGGGAAGGAGAGGAACTTTCGTTTATAGCAAACTGTGACATCAATGTACATAGCTTGTTTCACGGCTGGATGCCCTTCCTGACGCCAACCTCTGTTGAAGAGCTAATAAAGATGAAATAAATGATGGTGAACAAAGTTGGCTAAATAGGTGGAAGGAATCGGCTGTAGTCTATGAATAAAAACTGCCCCACCATTTGCCTGGAAGCGAAAACAGAAAACCATTCTCAGGACAGCTAACGGTGGGGATCGAACTCGCGCGTCTCCCGAATGTACAGATTTTCTCCATAGCCACTCTACTCGGCGGTGTTTCTAAATAAATAACTATCTCAAATTAACATATTAAGAATACCTGCATCTTTATATGGGCATATTATAGCCTTCAAACATAAAGGTGAGCGCTGCGCTCACCAGCGAGTAACGGCGCACGTAAGGACCTAGCGAGTAATGCCGGGTTAATAAAAAGAAGCAGATTTCTACAACACAAATAAAATTTATTTGCTGAAGTTGTTTTACTCTGTACAAAATAAACGTTTCTCTTACTTCTTTTGCTGAATGCACATTAAATCCGTAATCTGAATAAGCCTGAGGATGTCTTGGAAAAATTATGCATATATACAGATCTGACCTAAAATGTACAATGTGCTACTCGTTGCCAGAACACAATGCAAATCAATGTCCCTAACTTGATCAGGAGAAGAGTTTTGGCAGAAAGCTATATAAGTTTACAATCTAATATGACTGATGTCAGTAAAGCATATTTATCAAGTGATAGAGCCATGTAAAGGAGATAGGATGAGGCTAGAGTGCTTATCCTGAGATGAACCTTCCCGGCTAGCGTTAGTCCACCAGTTCGGCGTGACCTCCGTGCCCGACTTAGTCGTAGGCTTAGTCGTTGAAAAGCTGCTAACAGCCTGCCTGTCTCCGGCTCTGGAATATCGAGTCTTTGTGGGACCACCGACCTAGGATTAGGTCCTTTGTCCTAAGCCTACGGGAAGGGTAGTTTGCTTTGTGCAGCTTGTTCTTGTTATTCTTATTTGATTCGACGTTGCTTACTAGTAGCGCAGTAGAAGATTTCTACATGTTTAGACTTGCAGCGTTCTAGATGTTTTCTACGTTGATTTACTTGCTGCATGCAGATCTCATTTCGACTGCGATAATAATTCCAGTAGGTAGAGTAATGGGCGAATGTGGAGGGATTGAGATGTGGTGGTGGCAATTTGACAGCCATGAATTAGCGACTTAGTGATGTGAGATTTATAATATTAGAAGGCGCTGGCCATGTGTCGGGCTCATTTAGAAGCTTACAAGGGGATATATTTACGGCGTGCGTTACTGGTCGTTGTTGCAAACAGTTTATCTGCTCCCGCCTGCTCGCAGGTGGGCTGATGTCAGCGTGCCGGCTGGGAAATACGTACGTCCGTGTTCCCACAGACTCGCCGTGCAGCGCGCTGACTTCAAACAGGTGAGTTGGCACCACAACAGAAACTGATCCTGTTTAAGTCTTCAGATGAAGTAGGCCTATCATAAACGATAGATTTCTTATGCTGTTATTTGTTTGATACCGTACCGACACAGGTCGCCCGACGACGTGATAGGACAGGGCTACGACTAGGAAGGGCGTGCGCGTGTACTCAATGAAGGTAGAGCCCTAGCATTCGACTGGTGTGAACATGGGGAGACACGGAAAACCACTCTCAGTGCTGCCGACGTTGGGGTGCGAATTCACTATCTGCCAAAAACAAGATCACAGGTAGGATGAACCAAATCACGTTGCCAATTCGCTCGGTTTACGATAGTTTTCGTCCTACTACATTTGAAATGCATGTTCTGAATAGCAAAACACAATTTAGATTTAAATGCCATGTAATATCAGCGTCTTATCAATTTCATTTTTCTAACGGATTCTGCCATCTGCTAAGGCAGCAAACAGTGCTTAATGCATCTCCAAATTAGGGCACGGTAACTAGTCCACCGCTGGACACCTCGGCTAGGCCATGGGACCATTCATGAGACATACCGAGGCACAGTTTGCATATGGTAGGTAACCAGTTCCTTTCCACTCTTCCTTTATCCAAACCGAATTCGAATTGCACGATACTGTTTCAAACCTTCCATTATTTGAGAACAAGAAAATCGAAAAAATATTCCTAATTCTTCTAATTATTTATTTAGCGTATGGCTCATAGTATGTCCGAGAACATGTTTGGCTCACCTTGTGCAGGTATTTTTATTTGACGCCCATGAACGACCTCAAGACCTTGGTATGAAACGTTGGTGGTGGTGGTGATTGTTTTAGGAGGAAGTACAATTAGACAACCATCCTCTATTAACACTAATCAGACGGAAAAAATGAAGGGGTCCTACACTTAGAAAAATGAAGGTATCGGCCAAAGAAAGACAAGGTCCACGAAGGGCATGAAAATGAAAGTTCCCTTAGGCCTCGCGAACCTAACACCGTCGGATTCGGGAAAGAAGAAGTGCTGACCAAGGGAGGTTGTATAGAAAATATGAAAGTAAGGAGCCCAGCGCAAGTAATTCGAATCAATGCCGGGATTCAGCTACGGGCTCCATGGTTGCCAACCCACGCTCCCCCTGGAGTTCCTTTGAGTAGCTTCTTGCGAGAGGCAGGAAATGTCGTGGATGTTATTCTAGCACCGCCACCCATAGAGAAAGTCTGGATGTGAAATGGTGATGGAAAGAGGGACCCAGTGTTGGCACACAGCCTACTCCTATCGAATAACACCAAGGCGTCTCCTCATGCCTTAACGTCTCCATTGGACGGACGAATCATCACCAACAGCATCCTACTCACTCCATATAAACACTGCGGAGAGGTTTAAAAGTAAATCCAGACTTTAGGCACTCAATCTA
Organism: Anabrus simplex; assembly: GCF_040414725.1. Classification (NCBI taxonomy): domain Eukaryota; kingdom Metazoa; phylum Arthropoda; class Insecta; order Orthoptera; family Tettigoniidae; genus Anabrus; species Anabrus simplex. Next base: position 39,332,362 of record NC_090265.1, on the reverse strand, counting down.
GTGATCAGGAATTGTATACCACCACTCCTCTACCCTGCTGGCCAACATACTTATAGTGATTTTGCCACCGCAACGGGACTCGAACCAGCTAACCACGACGTCAGATCACATAGACGTAACGCCTTAACAATCACGGTCACCAGGCGGGCTTATTCTAGTTTTAAATAACTGAAATTTACAAGCAGTCACGAGGTATATTTCTTTCGTGCCAGAGGTAAATATTATAAGTGGAAAGTAGCTACATTTCAGGACATAAGTTCGAAGTTTTGAAAACAGACACAGTATTAGTTTTTGTAGAGGGTTTGAAATAAATAGGCCTACATCAATATATCTAACAAATTTTATGTTCACCTTTTTAATAACCGTGCCGGGCTGAGTGGCTCAAACGGTTGAGGTGCTGGTCCTCTGAGCTCAACTTAGCAGGTTCCATCCTGGCTCAGTCCGGTGGTATTTGAAGGTGCTCAAACACGTCAGCCTCGTGTCGGTAGATTTACTGCCGCGTGAAAGAACTCCTGCGGGACAAAATTCCGGCACCTTGGCATCTCCGAAAACCGAAAAAGAAGTTAGTGGGACGTAAAGTTATTATTATTATTATTATTATTATTATTATTATTATTATTATTATTATTATTATTATTATTATTATTATTATTATTATTACATAATCATTTTCTTCTGCTAACTGTTGAAAAATTTAATCCGTAACTTGTACTATGACCTAATTTACAATGACATGACATACGAAAGATTTATAAAAGGATGAACAATGTTGTGTTCTGCCCTAACCAAAGAGCTCCGTCACCGAGATAGAAATCAAGTGTTTTAGTCGTCTGAAGGTCTTAATCGAATATCCCATCTCCAACAAAAGGAGCTACTTGTCAGTACTAACGAAGCTGACTGGAATGGCGCGACAAGTTCGTTATGTCTGGGCCGTGGAAAAACGCCACCGATCCTTCTCTGCCGTGTTGGATAGATTGAGACCAGAAGCACAATTTAATTATTCTAATAGGTCCCACCCTCTTCTCAAACAGCAGACAGTTCTTAACGAATCTCAAAATTTAGATACGTAACAAGCCCACCCGTGGGAAACATACATAATCAATTTTTAACAATTTTCTCTACGTCGCACCGATACAGATAGGTCTCATGGCGAGGAGAGAATGGGCAAGAGCTTGAAGTGGGAAGGAAGCGGACGTGGCCTTAATTAAGGTACAACCCCAACATTTGCCTGGTGTAAAAATGGGAAACCACGGAAAACTTTTTAGGGGTGCCAACAGTGGGTTTCCAACCAAAATCAATTTTATGTTACGTAAGTTGTAATACAACTACAGACATTATTTAAATGGGAAGTTATGAGCAATTTCTTAGGTGTAGATGAAACAAATTTTGAGTGGTTAGGAGATTTTCAGCGAACTATTCATATTTTTGGACCTGTTTAAGTCCATCATACAGTCAATTTCAAAATTTCATCTTTGTATTTTATTTATTTGTACTTCCTACAATGATACGTTGCCCAAATCTGAAAAAGTTGACTATAGCACTTGAATATTGAATGTATGTTTCTGGAGTTAATCCTTCTTGTATGCAGTACTCTAGAGGTGATTTCTAACAATTTGGGCGGAGATATTAATAGCCGAGACAGCTAAATCATAGTATAGATTCTTGGGAATGCCAACACTTTCGGGAAACTCAACTAAGAATTTTGGTATGGTTCCTTTTGCTCCGATGAAAAGTCCTACAACCCTTATACAGGAGATGTTCTATGATTCTTTGAAGTACCGGTAGCTGATGGTTGGTTCATAGATGATTCGCTTCTCCGCGTCTACCTCAGCTTGTTGACTGAATTGCGGAATTTGAGTGGTATAAGCGTTCTGCAGAAGGTATATATTAGTGGGACATATGAACTGATTTACGAAGAGGGCGGCAAAAAAAAATTGTATTTTAGCTCTACAAATAACGAGAATTTTCAATTTTTTGAGAATTAAAAAAGTAGCAGTAGCCGCCTCTGTGGTGTAGTGGTTAGCGTGATTAGCTGCCACCCCCGGAGGTCCGGGTTCGATTCCCGGCTCTGCCACGAAATTTGAAAAGTGGTACGAGGGCTGGAACGGGGTCCACTCAGCCTCGGGAGGTCAACTGAGTAGAGGTGGGTTCGATTCCCACCTCAGCCATCCTCGAAGTGGTTTTCCGTGGTTTCCCACTTCTCCTCCAGGCGAATGCCGGGATGGTACCTAACTTAAGGCCACGGCCGCTTCCTTCCCTCTTCCTTGCCTATCCCTTCCAATCTTCCCATCCCTCCACAAGGCCCCTGTTCAGCATAGCAGGTGAGGCCGCCTGGGCGAGGTACTGGTCATACTCCCCAGTTGTATCCCCCGACCACGAGTCTGAAGCTCCATGACACTGCCCTTGAGGCGGTAGAGGTGGGATCCCTCGCTAAGTCCGAGGGAAAAACCGAACCTGGAGGGTAAACAGATGATGATGATGATGATGAAAAAAGTAGCAGTCCTGAAATATGGCGTGTGTGAGTTATCAACAAACCTTGTGCAACTTTCTGCAGGTGGTAATAATGTTATTACTTTTACGCATAACTAATTACAGGCAAACAAGGAAGCTTGTAGTTTTTAATGACTGTTGATATTGTGTTCGTTGCCAGGAGACCTCCAGTTATACGTGAAATCCCAACCATAGGAACTTAAAATGATGTCATTCGGCTATCACGACAATCCTCTCAGTAGGCTAATTACCTCATCTTAGCGGTTTTCAAGTACGGCAGAGTGAACCGGGTTAGAACTCATCAACGTAGGCTGGAAAGCCAGCGTTCTACCATCTCAGCCGCTCAAACAGACTTACATCGGTGAACAATCAATCATTACTACTGATTTGCATTCAGGGCTATCACGCAGGTGACATATACCCTCTTAATTGATACTTCCTCCTTTCTTAAATGCCAACGGCCGTAGTCGTGTTGAAACACCGAATTCCGTGAGATCTCCGAAGTTAAGCAACATTAGGCGTGGTCAGGAGTTGGATGGGTTGCCACGCGCTGTTGGTGGGGGGTAAGGGAATGGAGGAGCGGAAAGGAACTGACCACCCTACCGCACGTAAACTCCGGCTCAGGAACGCCTCTGCGGAGGTTCGGACCCGCCTTCGGGCAGAATAACCCTTACCTTACCCGTTCTTAAATCATTTCAAAAATGGACATTTATCGAATATCGCCCTTGGTAAATTATACCAATCCCTATTTACCATTCCTATACAGAAAACGAATATTTGCCCCAATTTGTCCACTTGAATTACAATTTTATCTTCATATTTTTACTTATCCTGCTTTTAAAAACTCTGCTCAAGCTTCTTCGTCTACCAATGTCATTCCACGCCTTCTCTCCAGTAATAATAATAATCGTATGGCCTCAGCTACCGTGTTCAGACATTTCAATTTGACGCCATCTGGCTGTCTGCTCGTTAATTTCGACGTTCCGTTTTACTCTAGGATGGCAGACCGAGTAAACCGAAACTCTCTTGGGCGTCTATGGCTGAGATTTAATGAATTGTGTCAGGTAAACACCAACTGTGTCACCAGAGATCTTCTACATGCCGACATCGTACGACATGGAGTGTCGAATGGACTTTTTTCCGCCCTTCAAAAATCCGACTATCTCTGCCGGGTTTGAACCCATTATCTTGGGATCTGGGGACCGACACTCTACCACTGATCCACAGAGGCAGCTTTCTCTCCAGTAACAGCTCGGAACATATCGCAGAATCGAGCATCTATTCTCCTTTCTCCCAAGTCGTCCCAGCCGAAAATTTGGAACATTTTCTTGACACTATTCTTTTTTCGCAAAACACCCAGAACAAATCTAGGATATTTTAAAGTTCTGGAATCTAATAATCTTGATGAGGATTCCATACATCGTCGTTGCCGGGCCAAAACCTCCTATGTGATAATACACTGAAGAAAATGGAAATTGTAACACTCAGAAGGAGTGGTGCTACATTGCTACAATTGAACATGCAGGGCGAGTGTTTGGTTGTGCTTCGATGATTACACTTTCAGGTTCCTCTGACCGCAAGTTTGGACAACAATCAATACAGGATGTGCCCACCACGAGCTGCAATACATTGATGAATTCGTCGAGGCACGGAGTCAATAAGGCCCTGGATCGCTTCCTGAGGAATTGTGGCCCATGCTTGCTGCACTGCACGGGTCAGTTGTTCTAGAGTTGTGGGTGCTGAGGACGGTTGGCTAGTTGTCGACCCATCATGTCCCACACATGCTCAATAGGACTGAGGTCCGGGGATCTGGCGGGCCATTCTAAGGTTGTGATGTCGTGGAGAACTTCTCTGGAGATGCGTGCAGTGTGAACCTGGGCATTGTCCTGCTGAAACATCCCATTAGCAATGTTCGCCATCATGGGGACAACCACTGGATTGAGTACCCTATCAATGTACTGTTGAGCAGTCATAGTGCCCTCAACAAGCACTAATTGTGATTTCACATTAAAGCCAATAGCTCCCCAGACCATAATGCTTGGTGTTGGCCCTGTGTGCCTCTCGACGATAAGATCTGGGCGGCCCCTCTCCCCTGTACGTCGGCGAACACGATTCCGGCGATCACTGCGGGCAAGACAGAAGCGCGATTCATCACTAAAGACGACCCTATGCCATTCGTCGACCCACGTCGATCTTTCTCGACACCAGGCCAGCCTTACATGTCGCTGTTGTGGGGTCAATGGAACACCTTCTGCAGGGACACGGGCTCGTAAGACAGCTGCACGCAGGTGATTACCAACTGTTTGTTGTGTAACGTGGGGTGTCACAGCTGCTCGAATTTGCGCTGCTGTTACAAGAGGTTCCATCAGGGCCATCCGAATGATGCGGCGATCCTCTCTCACAGTTGTCTGTCGCGCTGGGCCTGTGCCAGGTCTACGAGTGTGGGTACCTTCATTTGACCACTGCTGCCATACACGTTGTACCGTAGATGCCTGTCGGCCAACACGTGCAGCGACAGTCCTCACCGATAATCCAGCCTCACACAGCCCACTTATCCGAGCCCTCTCAAACGGCGACAGTTGTTGATAGCGTGCTCTTCTCTATCGTCGAGGCATGTTTGACGGGGAACACTTCACTGCACAGACTGCAAGTCAACTACGCTAGACCAGAGTCCGTATATTGGAGTTGATTCCTCCGTGACCAATCACGTGGGAAGACCTGTAGCAACAATCCAGTGAGTCTGAAACTTTGATCGTTTACATACCTATACGGCATCGTTCCTTAACTTGAAAATCAACACAAACGACTAATGCCTTCATGGTGTTGCAATTTCTATTTTCTTAGGTGTGTTTTTTGAGATATACTGACCATTATGAAGAGCGGGAATGCACGGACAATATGTACACAATATTAAACCTTGGATGACGGAACCTTACCGGCCAAAGTTCTAAGCTAAAATATTTCAAATAGGAGATTCTTTCCCGGCAGCGGCGATATACTGGAATCATACTCTGAGGGTCTTCTCAGAGACTTGTAACACTCACCCTGATAAGCCAAGGTTACTTCCACTAGGAAACCATACAGTGTGGTCGGTAACCACATGAATCGTGTATCTGAGCATTAAAAGTTGCCTTACGTCTCACCGACACAGGTACGTCTTATGGCGACGATAGGACATAAAAGGGCTCGGAATGGGAAGGAGGCGTCCGTGGCCTTAATTAAGATACATCCCCAGCATTTTCCTCGTGTGAAAATGTAAAAGCACGGAAAACTATCTTCAGGGCTGCCGACAGTGGGTTTCGAACCCACTATCTCCCGAAATGCTTCCTCTGATGAAGAACTCTCCTCCTTCGACTAGTGCTGTCAATCCGGTCTTACACCTCCTCGCAAAGCCCATTTGAATTCCACAGCGAATAACTTCAGCAGCTGATAAACTGTGTATCAGTATGACCAACTCTCTAACGGCTCTCGGCTCTGTTAACGACGGAGGAGTTGCGAGTCTCTGAATACTGGCGGAATGCACTAAAAGCGCTATTTGCGGAGAACATTGGCATTTAAATAGCACGACCGCGAAGCAAACATCAACTTCAATAAAACGGCCACGTCGCCTCCAAGTTGGTAACGGGCATTCATCTGTAAGTTTGCACGGAGTAAATATTTAATATACTGTTGTGGTTTATAATTAATTTGAGTATGTAGATGTTATTTATAAGTAGCATAATTATCGGCTTGTGCGTCGTACCGTACCTCGTTCCGGGTACCAGTGCTTCACCTGGAGTTGTAGGGCAGTTTAATTTGAGAGAAGGCAGTAGGGGTAGAATTTTAAGTTCCAAGGGAGGAAGTAAGATTTTCATGTTATTCTTGGCGGGGTGGAGAGGAATTCATGGCTGGATTTATCCAGGGTCTCATCTACTCAATCCACCGAGGTGGCCCTGGATACTGTGAGAATTTTGAATTGAGGTGAGGTTTTGGAGTTATTTGGTTGTGCTGAGAAGATTTGAGTGTTGGTAAAGGTGGCGAGTGGCAGGGTGTAGGCAATAGTAGTGGGCGTTTAGGGGGTGTGAAGCAGAGGCGGGGGTGTTGAAGGGTCTGAGTTAGGTTTGTCGTGTGTGTGTGCTTCTTATATTTGTTAATAACGCCTTTTTAAAGTAAGGGCAACCAGGAAACGAGGCCGTGTGACTGCCGTGGCAATTCGCGCTCCTTGCCTGGTCCCGAGGCACCTTGCATTCGATGTGACGGTGAAGACGGCCACACCTATTGCAGCGGGTGTTATTTTTGCAGCGAGCTGCATTATGATCTATTCTAAGGCAGTTATAAGATAGCAGGTGCAGGGTGTGGAGGGCCTGAGCGAGTATTTGGGGGAGGGGGTGTTTTTAGTAGTGTTGGTGGGCACCTGAGGCTACATGGCCAGCAAAGTCCTTCCAAAGCAAGAGATTTATTTTGAACTGAAGGATGGACAACGCCATCAGGGAAGTCAGAGAAAACGATACAAGCTGTCAGTGCCTTGGACAGGCGAGGCAATCTAACTGATGAGCCTGGTGCCACACTGGGAGGAAACTCCGGTAATTTTTCGAGTGAAAAGACTTAAGAGCTTGAACACGTTCAATTCTTGTTCCTAGTATCTCCTTAATTTGAGAAATTAAATGATGGCTCCCTATTAGGAGAGGCAGGCGTTCAGAGCTAGTGAGGGTACGTAACTCCCCTTGTGCTCTGTGAATGCGTTAGGCTATATAGGAAGCATAAGTGGTACTTTACACTGGACATATCCCCACCCTCATAATATTTCACATCTCCCAACCCGCCTGAATCTCATAGCCAGAGAGAAGGCTTTAACTTCTAGGTAGACAGCCCCTCCACTTCAGGGAATGAAAACATTTAAACAGATAGATGGTAGCGGTGGTGATGATTTACGAGGATGTACCACCGGGTAACCATCCTCTATCAACACTAATCAAAGGATAAAAAGTTGAAAGGATGTGATACTTCTAAAAATGAAGTATTGGCCAAAGGAGGACAGGCCCACCAAGGGCCTAGGTGTCGAGACTAGGTGAAAGTGACGAGTTTCTCATAAGTGGAAGCAATGCCAGCACTCGGCTAAGGGCCCCGTCGTCACTAAATCAGGCAGAGACGGGGTAGCAGGTGTGTGAAGCGGGCCCCGCATTGGATGACACCTATTTGTGGCAAACCTCAAACCCAGAACACAAGAAAATATCACAATACGTCTGACACACCAACATCACCTAAAGTCAACCAAATTCGATGGCCAACAATTCCCTTTGTTGGACTGCTGGCACAATCCTCACGGGTAGAATGAAAGAACAACTCGAAGAAGAATAAGAATAAGAAGGAGACGAATAATAATAAGAAGAAGGTAGTCACAGCTGGTCCGTGGCCCGACAGCTCTGTATTCGAACCGACCAACCGAGCATAGGACCGGTGACCAAAGCTCTACCTTGGCTATACATCTCTACATTCGGAAACATCGGAGAGGGGCTACTCCCAAACATCACTTGTCCTCAGATGGTCTTCTGTCGTTTTTCATTCTCCTGCACTGAGGTGACTGCCGTAACAGTTCATAGTATATGCCATGGCGGCCAACCCACTCGTCGTCATCATGTGAAATCTCCCTGTTCAGTAAGAGGGCTTTACCCTCTAGCTCAGTTTCCAGAACGTTTTGTCTCTGAGGACTCCTTAGCCACTTCATTCAGTAAACAAAAACAGAATTTCGTAATGATCCCATGTTTGATGTTATTCGTACAATTTAGGGCAAATATTTACTTTATTTTAAAGTTTGATTTAAATTCATTTACATTAAGATATTTAATACGTAGATAGAAATTATAAAACAACGTGACACTTGGCTAATACTTATAGCAATCTGGATTTGGAAATTTACTTCAACAAACGGTGCTGTTTTACAAAGCGTAGTCACTCGAACTGAAGATCAGTCTCTACATTAGGTCTCTTTCTGTACTTCGTTTTCATTTGTGTGAGAGCATAGAAAGTACTATCACACAGGTATGTCGTCATAAAAGGCATTAAACTCAGTCTTTCCTTTCTAAAAATCGTAGGGTATAAGTTATGTCGGGGACCTAAAAGTCGACCAAGACGTGGAGTTGTTACACACTCATGGAACTTCATGGAGCTATCTAAGATAAAATTCTATAATAATTTAATTGTACAAAGTACACCTGTGGAGGTCAACACCGACCCAACTTGATCTATACAAGCACAGCGCTGGAGGAAGAGGAAATCCTGGCTATGTTTGTATTCTCCGTGAAGAAGTGTAACGGATTTTTCAAAACTTTCCGTTTCCAGAACATTTAACAGTCTTCACAATTTTCAAGTATTTCCTCCAGCAAATCAATAGTTGGACCCACACTTAAAACTAAATTCGTCCAAGTTTGAAGCTATGTACATTGTAAATACAGAGTTCCATTGCATTTGTTGATTGTATTTTATCACAAGTTTTTTATGCATCACTGTTTCTGTACGTCTTTCCTGTTTATGTTATTTCAGCTGATGATGACCTATAGACTAGGTCGAAACATGTCCAACGTAGCTTTTTAGACAGACCATTCATCAAGCAAACGTGTATTGAACAAGTGAACTTTATACAATTAAATTCTTTTAGAATGTTATCTTAGACATTTAAATTCAATGTGGAACCAGAATGAAGTTCATTACTTGTAATTCATGGACCTAAACACTTCACTCCATCTAATTCTCCACCCATATCACACTTCAATTTATTTTTCACTTTCTCTCTGCCAGGGTACTTCGGCTAGTTGATCTTCCTCACGGGAGGGCAGTTCATGTTCAGTTTCAATGGATTTCTGATCCCAGAGATTTTCTCAGCCAGACGCGGAGAATACGGTCTGAGTGCAGAAACTTGCAATTCCAAGTGTCTCACAATTAAATCACTTACACTGCCTTGTAGTATTTCTTCCCTTCCCGCTGCTAACTGGTATTATCTTAGAGCCCGGATTTTTATGTTTTAATAGGTTAGAATGCAAACTTAATAAAGAGAGTAGCAAGTATAGTCTACCTTCACAACGATTATGCTATGAGGTTTGCATAAACTTGAGGGTACGGCCCATCAGAACCCCTATGATTTATGTTACTCTTGCTACATTAGGGAAGAGCGGGTGGCTGACACATCCCACTAACCAAATTAGTTCGCAATCTAACCTGTTACTGCATAAAAATCCGGGCTTTAATTATCTAAGTTAAGAGATACATATACCGTATGTAAGTTTTACAACAGTTAAGAGAGTTACTAAGTTTAGTATAAGGGCCTATGAATTGTGTGTGTACAGTATAATTTATCTCTTACAATTTACATTACTAAGGCGGACCCCTACGATAACCGTTGCGATCCCTCAACGGTCCGTGGAGCACAGTTTGGGAATGGCTAATAGCGATGTTTACTACAGTATTTCTTTTCATCTGTAATCTGGAATCTGATCTCAAATTCTGCAGCAGTTCTCTCAATTAAGTCATCACCCTTTTAACTCTGATTAATTTACAACTTTCGTCGCCATAAGACCTATCTGTGTCGGTGCGACGTAAAGCCCCTAGCAAAAAAAAAAAAAAAAAAAAAAAATTTTACAACTAGTATTTTATATTCTCGGCTCCGCCCTCATCTTTTCAGAGCGACACCTACTGACGGAGCTTGAAAAGGAAATGTCATCTGCAAATTTCTCAAGCGACATCCTTTCATCTCGAATCTTCTTTTCAGCTCCGTTTTCTGCATTCAGTGTCATGTTCTCATTTATCTGGTGTATAATTATAAACCTCGTGGTTTAAAGAGCAATGAGTTTACCACTGTGGAACAAGTTGAATGCCTTCAAGGTAGAAAGTAGTAGCGGGGAAGGGAAAGAGCAAAACCGAGGTTTAGTAGTGGATAATGTGGATGCCAGGCTAGCACGCTACAAGGTTGTAGCAGTGCGTCTCACCGACTGACAAATACTCTGCAGTGCTCGAGATGTTCGTGAAGTAATGAAAATGCGATGACACTTTAAAAACCACAAGCTGGAAATTATATTAACAATTCAACAAACCAAATTTAAAATACAGTATTTATGAGCCTAACCTTAACTGGTTACGTGGCCCGTTAATATCAGCGCAATTTGATGCTTACTTTTGTTTTAAATACAGGTAGAATATCATACTCGGTTTCGGGTAAATCGAGAGTAAAATTTGGTGAATAATAAATGTTATTATTTTACGTCCAACTAACTATAATAATAATAATAATAATAATAATAATAATAATAATAATAATAATAATAATAAGAAGAAGAAGAAGAAGAAGAAGAAGAAGAAGAAGAAGAAGAAATGGCGTGTGGCTTTTAGTGCCGGGAGTATCCGAGGACATATTCTGCTCGCCATGTGCAGGTCTATCGATCCGACGCCCGGAGGCGACCTGCGATATGATGAGGATGAAATTATGATGAAGATGACACATTCGTCCAGCCCTCGTGCCTACGAAATTAATCAATGATAGTTAAAATTCCCCACCCTGACGGGAATCGAACCCGAGACCCCTGTGACTAAAGTCATCATGCTAACCATTTAGCCATGGGGCCGAACATTCATAATAATAATAATAATAATAATAATAATAATAATAATAATAATAATAATAATAATAATAATAATAATGGCGTTAGGTCCCATTAACTACTTCTACGGTTTTCGGAGACGTCGGGATGCCGGAAATTTATCCCGCAGGAGTTCTTTTACGTGCCAGTAAATCTACCTACACGGGACTGACGTATTTGAACACCTTAAAATGCCCACTAACTAAATTTGACGGATTTTGGAGAGGCCGAGGTGCTGGAATGTTTCCCGCAGGACTTCTTATACGTGCCACTATATCTACCGGCACGAGGTTGACGTATTCAAATACCACCGGACTGAGCCGGGATCGAACCTGCCAGGTTGGAGTCAAAGGCCAGCCCCTGAGCCACCTTACCCACTCAGCCGGACAAAGTTTGGCGACCATTAGTAAATATTATTATCAATACAAATATACATCTCACAACTATTTGTTTGCTTCACACACAACTTTCTTCAGTGGCATTGATTGCTCTTGGAAGTGTCGTCGTTTGTTTACTGTTGAAATTCAGCGCTGGTGCAAGAAACATTTACAACTGACTTTACGTCTCACCGACACAGATACGTCTTACAGCGACGATGGGAGAGGAAAGGGCTGGGAGTTGGAAGGAAGCGACCATAACCTTAATTAATCTATAACCCTAACATTTGCCTGCTGTGGAAATGGGAAAGCATAGAAAACAATCTACAGGGCTGCCGACAGTGGGGTTCGAACCCATTATCTTTCGAATGCAAACTCACAGCTGCGCAACACTAACCGCGCGGACAACTCGTTCGGTACTGATACAAAAGAATGTCTAGTATTATATCTGCGAAGCCTGAATATCTTTGTCCAGTTACTTTTGTTTTATCTTCAAACTGAAATGAATACATTAAATCTGACGTGGAGAGGCAGCCCATATTGGTCTCATTTTGACTTTTCATGCATATTATTATTATTATTATTATTATTATTATTATTATTATTATTATTATTATTATTATTATTATTTTGTTTACGGCCACTAGAGACCACAATAAGCAACATTTACACATTTTTATAATTCTTTGCAGCCCAAGATCGTTGCATTCTCTCTCCTTTCTGCTGTCCACCCGCTGTTCTGCCGTTCTTTTTCGCAAAAGCCCTGAGGTTATTGGTCTGGTGTCGGTACTTGGTTCTGTTAATGTCTTTTCACGATTTAGTTACATTTTCTTCAGATCTTTCCTGACCTCCCTGAACCACTTATCACATGTGTTAGGTCTACTATCGATTATGGTAAGAAAAATGTCCTAATCAACCGTAGAACTTCAGTCGTTGCTTCTTGATGGATTCCATCAGTCGTTCGGTATTAAGTTCCTCTCACCACTCGTCCTCGCAACCTGCATTGTCCAGCCACAACCCTTGGGTCTTTTATCTTTTGAAGGATCTTCCTCTCAAACTTCTCAGCTTATTATTATTATTTTCCGAAAATTGTTACTACAATTTGTGGACAGATGGATAAACAGCAAGCCCCACATACACAAGAAATGTCGCCCATCTCCGTTGATTAATGTAAGTTATCGTACGTGTTAAAATCTGCGTATGTTACATATTATGTACAATTTTACACCTTAGTACGCACGGTTACTTTTTATCAACATTTCAATTTACACGGGTTCTAAGGCCCTGAAGAGCCTTCACTTTGCTGCAAAATAACTGTAGGGAAAAACAGAATAATGAATTTTTTTCAAATAAAATTAATTTAAACCACTTGAACTACATCTAAATGTTTTTCATCCACGATATGTAGAGGTAAATCAGAGTCGACAACGGAGATAAGAGCTCACTCCGAGTTAAACTCCGATAGCGCTTGTTAGTCGTGCATGAAAGAAACGTACAAGCGATGACAGTCGTCTCAGGAATGACACCTCTCTCAGACAAGGCAACCACAGTCTAGACAAATTCCAGACAACACATAAACCTTGTTTATCCGGCCCTCATTAATACGGATCTCCGGTTGATCAGGATCGAATATAAAAAAACAAATTTTTACTTGTACAGTATTTCTTTTACGGGATCGATTCTTCTTGAATGTCTTTTCCGCCAGGGATAGTTCAGGACAGGAATTGGAAGTAGTGTTGGCTACTGAATGAATGTTTCGAAGCAGTGTATCGATTCATTCAAGTGTCCGAGTGAATCGATTCACGGGAACGGCGAGCTCACGGCACACGATTCAACTTACTCCCAGCGGACAGTGTTGAATGGCGCACTCACTGGATGTTGACGGGGAGCCGAGCTTCCGCTGCAGCGAGACAGTGAATCATGGCACATCGAAAGAATCGTGAACGAGAGCGGCTCAGTGAGACGTAAGATACACACGGCTCCTTATCGGCTCTCTGGACACACGGAGAGCCGAACTTCCGCTGCAGCGAGACATACAGTGAGCCATGGCACACCGAAAGAATCGTGAACGAGCACGGCTCAGTGAGACACAGGATACACACGGCTCCTTATCGGCTCTCTGGACACGCGGAGAGCCGAACTTCCGCTGCATCGAGACATACAGTGAGCCATGGTACACTGAAAGAATCGTATGCTATAATTGACTCTCGAGCTCAGCTCATTTGAAAATAATGCCCATTTGCATTCACTTTCCTCTTCTTACAGGGAGGTTTAAATAATAGATGGATTTATTTGCAGTGTTAAAAGGTAGTCAAAACATAATTCTGAAGTAGCTAGTAAGTAGGTAGGCTATTAGGTTATACTATTTATTAGTTTAATGAATCTGAGTATTATAACTTAGTTGACATTTGGCAATTAAACTCGACTCTAGCCTGCCCTATGAGTATGAGTCATGCTCATGACCACTCAAAAGTACCTGTTTTATATGTTTTATATTGGGAAGAACGACTCAGTATTCTCTCAGTTCATATGTCACATCGTTGCACAAGACTTCAATCATATGTTGATAGACGCAATAACTTAACCAACAGTATGTTGAATCAGAAAACCAGCGGGTTACTGTACATCTCGGGTAGCCGATACAAAATATAACGATTTAAAAAATCCTCAACTGATAGAAAAATACATATTTTCAAAAATGACTAAGCGAGTTGTCGTGCGGTTAGTATCGCGTAGCTATATCCTTGCATTCCGGGGATGGTGGGTTCGAATCCCATCGTCGGCAGCCGTTAAGATGGTTCTCCGTAGTTTCTCCATTTTCACACCAGGAAATACCGGGACTGTACCTTAATTCAGGTCATGGCTGCTACCTTCCTAATCCTAACCTTTCCCACCCTGCGTCGCCAGAAACCTTCAATGTATTAGAGTGACTAGCATTTTTTCTAAGAAAGGACTTCGTAGTATGAAGACCAAATAGCAGCTGCGAGCACTAAATGCTGTTGCTGCTGTCTTACCAGCACATACTACACAGATGCAGTAGGAGCGGTGACTAATGTGCCGTGAATCGGATCACTGTATCGATTCAGTAACGTGAACGGAATCAAATGAATCGAATGTCCCATCACTAATTGGAAGTAAGTCGCCCGCGGTCTATCAAAGGTACCGTTCCAGTATTCGCCTGGAATTGAAAATGGGAAATCGTGGAATTTTCTGAGTTCCTTGACACATTTGCACGCATTCCCCGATGCTCGGCCGTAGATGTGAACGACGTGATTACTTGAAAAATGACTGTAATACAAGCTACGGCATAACTGCAGATGAATAAATTATTGCCCCTTGTTCCTCGGCAGGTAATGACGAGAGTAATGGTGAATTCGAAAATAAATCCGGCGCTCCAACAGAAGAAACAATGACTCATGGAGAGGCAACAATGCAGCTGGACAAACTGATGGCCTATTTAGAATCCCAGACTGAAACCACACCGGCAGAGCGGATGTTGGTGAAACGACTTCGTGATCGTGTTGCGCGCAAACGCTATACAAATGTAAAAGTGAAAAAAGTCGCACATCATTTTAGTGCATAAGACAGAGTCGTAAATGTAAGAAGAGTGTTTTTATATTTTTTCACCGGGCGAGTTGGCTGTGCGGTTAGGGGCCCGCAGCTGTGAGCTTGCATCCGGGAGATAGTCGGTTCGAACCCTACTGTCGGCAGCCCTGAAGATGGTTTTCCGTGGTTTCCCATTTTCACACCAGACAAATGCTGGGGCTGTACCATAATTAGGGCCACGGCCGCTTCCTTCCCATTCCTATCCCATCGTCGCCTATCTGTGTCGGTGGGACGTAAAGCAACATTTTTTGTACAAATGAAAAATGTATTACTGTACAACTTATAATAATATATTATATAATATGTACTGTATTTTTGTAGTTTTTCCGGATTATCCGGATTTTCGATAATTCTGATCAGTTCCGGTCCCACTTAATCCGAATAAACGAGGTTCTTGCGTACTCCAAATGAACGAAGGGGTAGGTTCAAGGTCGGGGAGGTCTGTTGGTTGAAAGACAAATACTGTTCCGTGCAAAATAAAATCGGCCCGGAGGAAATCCCCATGCTGCACGAGAGCTACGCCGAGAAATGAGCAACAAACACAAACAGACCGTGGATATCAGCTGGTGTCATCGTAGCGTACTCTCACCTGGGATGTCCATGTTCAAATTTCTACCCTGGCGAAGTATTTTCTCTTCGATTTTTGCTCTCAAACCGGTCTTAAATCACGTACAGGTGCAGCAACACTGCATCACAAAGCCCATTTTCAAAATCTCCCGCGAAGCAATCTGATTGGCTAACTTCAGCACCTGATAAAATGAAAATGACGCGGTATATCAATTTCTTGTTTAAATTATGTATCAGTACGACCAATCTCCAACGATCATACACACGCTTGACGTTGTTTCCGACCACCCTGTACGTCTCAGAGCTTGGAGTCATCCGAAAATCTGTGCAACGAAATGGCGTCATGTAACAAACGGTGTGACGGGATGTCGGTGTTGCCAACTTATATTTTCAAGATCCGCTAAATACTACTAAAATCCGCTAAAATTCTGCCAAGAAATCCGATCTCAAATAATGAGCAATAATAATAAAAGTAATTGCCTGCACTCACCTGATCTGTGAGTTTCACTGGGATTAACTCCCTGCCTGCGAGCCGGCGAGTTAAGACTTGTAGTCGTTTTAGTGCCGAGTGCAAACTAAGTGAATCTCCTACCTCAAGGGCCACACACAGAACAGGCCAGTTCATTAAACGGTCTTCCTTCATAGTATAAATTAAGATAAATGCTACTCTCTCACAGTTTCATTATCTGTCGTCATTCGTCAACTAACAGAGAAGTACCGTTTCCCAACGCATTACAAAGTTATGATACCATGATCTCATAACATCAGCTCCAAATAACATTTTCCTCATGTGACTGCTTGCCCCTGACAAGAAATACGGAATAGCTCGGAGTCAGACTGGAGAACAGATTAATAAAACGTAAAATGGATAAAACACTAAATTCCGCTATAATAAATCTAGAATTCCGCCAAAAAATCCACTGTCCGCTAAATGATATATTTCTCCGCCGACAATCTTCTAATTCCGCCAAATTCAACGGAAAATCCGCTAAGTTGGCAACACTGCGCGATGTTACCTAGCAACAGAACCCTGCGAGCAGCACAGGCCATGTGGATCTGTATAAAGAGAGCTGCATAATCCATGGATCTGTATAAAGAGAGCTGCACAGAGCATGTGGGTCTGTATAAAGCAAGCTGCACAGGCCTTGAATCTGTGTAAAGAGAGCTGCACAGGTCTTGAATCTGCATGTCATGGCCATCCATCAATACTCGACATCATCAGCCTGAGCCGTTGCTAGGTAACATCACGTCACACTATTTATTAGAAGACATATTTATGATCACTTCATTTTTCCGAAGGTAAATTTACTAACATTTTTTGTTTTTTATTGAGTTTTCGCTACTTAACAGCCTTAATAGTCCCAGCATTTGACTGCTGTAAAAAGAGGAAACCACGGAAATTCATCTTCAGGACTGCCGACGTTGGGATTCGAAGCCGCCATGTACCGAATACACTTTCAGAACACGGTCAACTCGCTCGGTCGTTCACGTTTTGGTCTATTTTGTATATACAACTGGAGCGAACACCACATACAATTTATGGAATAAAATATGAGCTCTGCCGTTTCTCATTTCCGTATTCCACGAGTCTTCCGACATGACGTTGGGCAGAGTGATGATGCAGCGACTTTTCACCGGTCTTTCATAAATATGTCTGTCAGTTCCTTCTTTACTCCATGGGAGAACGCGCTAAAAGAAGCTATTTTTATTCATTTACGTTGTGTCGTTTCATTATTTTTAAATATTTTTTCGGGGAAAATACAGAACAGGACTGACTGCAAGTATTCCTTCACTTTGTAGTTTGACAGATCAAACAAATAATAGTCAAAGCCTCGTTCATAACTAAACATCGCAAGAGAATTTAGAGTATCCATTCCTCATATTGTACAAAGTTTTGATAAACTTTGTTTGTAAAATCAGGCCCATCCCTTCACACTGAACTTGGAAATTTAAATATTTGACTTTTTAGAGAGTAAAATTACTAGCATGTTTCATGTAAACTGATCAGTTATAAAAGTATTGTTATAGGCCTAGATAACATGGATATGTTTTTGGGCTACTGTTCGACTCCTTGACTGAGAGGTCATCATTGAAGCCTTCGTTCAGAGCGTCGCGGGTTCGACTCCCGAACGGAACGGGGATTTTAATCACGTGTGATTAATTCTTCTGGTTCTGGGACTGGTTGTTTGTGTCTGCTCCGACACTCTCCTCTTCTTTTTTATTAAAATCTGCTTTACGTCGCACCGACACGGGTAGGTCTTACGGCGACAATGGGATACGAAAGGCCTAGGAGTGGGAAGGAAGTGGCCGTGGCGTTAATTAAGGTACAGCCGCAGTATTTGCCCGATATGAAAATGAGAAACCACACAACAATCTTTTCAGGGATGCCGACAGTGGGGTTCGAACCCACTATGTCCCGGATGGTAGCCCACAGCTGCGCGCCCCTGACCGCATGGCCAACTCACCTCTTAAGACAATACAATATAGGCCTACTACCACCCACCACATAATGAGGCAATAGTGATTACATCCCTCCATATAGGGTTTGCGTCAGGAAGGGAATCCGGCCGTAAAACAGGGCCACAAGATGATGATGATGATGATGATGATGATGATGATGATGATGATGATGTTGTTGTTGTTGTTGTGGTGGTGGTGGTGGTGGTGGTGGAGGTGGTGGTGGTGGGGGAAGGGATGAAGAAGAAGAAGAAGAAGAAGACCCTGGGCTAAATGTATCTGGAAGTAGCCGCTTCAGTTTCCCGATGACACTGTTAACATGGCAGCCAGTGTTCGTCCTGCAATAAGAGCTTAAGAATATCTCGTATCAAGTAAACTCCGTTCTACACCTTAGTCCAGAATTAAAATCCTCGAACTGATCGGAAACGAATCCACGGCCTTGAAATAAGAGATAGTCACGCTACCCTCTACACCACACGGCTGGCTAATAATAATAATAATAATAATAATAATAATAATAATAATAATAATAATAATAATAATAATAATAAACCCTCAGGAATTGCCTCAGAAAAAATCGGCCTACAAATCTCCTTCTCAAAAACCAAGATCATGCCCAATCAATGCAACCTCCAGAATTTGAACACTAAATGTGGTACAATCGAAGAAGTAACTGAGTTCCGATATCTCGGAGAAATTGTAGTACCAACAGAAAAGAACAGACCTCGAGGTCCGTATTCAGAAAATGAAGAGAGCCCTCGGCCGAACACAAAATATTTACAACAAAAAATGACAATCAGTCTTCACCAAAATTCGGTATTATAACACCAAGATCAAACCTGAAATGGCTTTCGCGAGTAAAACACGGAATCTCACAGAAAAACAGTACTCGAAGACATTCTAAAAGAGAAACGTAAAATCATCAGAAAAATTCTCGGTCCAGAACTGACTGACGAAGGATGCCCACTGCAATCTCGTAAGAAAAACCGAGGAGCTCTCAAACCTTGCTGCCGACATCAGAAAAAGACGCCTGACATTTTACGGACGTATCAAATGCCTTCCAGAAAACAGACTGAAAAGAATCTCACTAGAGGTAACAGAAAACATCAAAACAAATAGTTGGACATCGGAAATCCGCCAAGATCTGGATAAAGCAGGAATAAATGTGGCCAACATCACAGACCGAACCTGCTACAGAACGAAAATCAGCAAGTGGGAAGTAGAGTCAGAGAGAAACCACAAGAATAAGACCGGAGTCAAGTGGACAGAAGAACTTAGAACCACGATGAGGGAAAAATCGAAGGCTGCCTGGCAAAGAAGGAAATGCACAACTTCTAAGTGCGCTTTGCGTGATCAATTTTCTGGTCTTTTTCGCATCTAATAATAATAATAATAATAATAATAATAATAATAATAATAATAATAATAATAATATGGAAACAATGCGAAAGAGGCGATTGATATTTCTTGGACATTTATACAGAATAGATGACATCAGGTTAATGAAACAGATCTTCACATATATTTGGAAAAGGATGTCAACATCAACCTGGATCCATGAAGTCAAGAAAGATTTGTAATGAAACAACATATGGGCAGACGAAGCAAGAGAGAGGGAAAGAGAAAGATTTTTAGAAAGGAAGTGTTAAAAATGGAATGATTCCAAGGTCGAGAGGGAAAGGAAACAGGCTCAAAATGGTCCTAGGAGAAGAAAAGGAGACATAGAAGATGCAGGAGTATTGGTGGAAGAAGAAGGAACAACAAAGGGTGAAGCATTGGAATTGTCACGCGGTCCCTAGAAGGCCTTAACAGAGAAAGAAAGAAAAATATTAATATATTTACGAGGTCTAGAATGTCATTCATTTCCTCACAATGCACAAGCCTTTTATTGATACTCTCATGTTTGTTTCGATTTATCGAAACTCTCTATCTCCCATGTGGGGTGGAGTCAAAGGATGCACTATATGTATTACGTGCATGTCGTAGAAGGCTACTAAGAGGGGAAACAACCAAAGAATCTATCCTCGTTCTCAAAGTACATGATTCGACGATTTTCCGTGTAGCGGAGAAAATGTACGAATGCGGAGTTTCCTGGGATACAAAATCCTCAGTTTAAAAAGAAATCTGATGTAGCACGAAGAAAAACCCACAAAGGAAACGCAATAACAATTGAACCTGTAATTTTTATTTTGATAGGGAAATTAGACTGGAGAGAAGGTCTGATTGTATTTTCCCTCGTCGGGGAGGAAGAGGGTGATGCTTGAGGGCCACTTGTTCACGCTCTTCGATTGCAGCTAGTGCCCGTATATGATAGACGTCAGATGGAGGCTTCAGTGACGGTAATTGGGAATTAGAAGGAAGAGGGGGGGGGGATTGTACAAAACTGAAAAGAGGCTACATAATGGTAAAAATGTTTATGCTCTCAGAGCGAATTTCGACAGAGAGCTAAAGGTTGACAGTCTACCAAATTAAGTGCGGTAATAATCTCTGACCTTACGCAGCCCCCGCACGGGTTTCATCTCCCGTGGAGTGTATAGGTCCCCCTAAACAGAGTGTGCACTTTGCATGGAACAAGCGGCTCTGCGATGCATTCTTAGGGCCTGCCACCCTCTCCAAGCTGTGACTGTGGTGAAGAACTCCAGACAATGCGACACATCACCTTCAGATGCCCACGTGGAGCCTTCCGTGGAACTACCGACGACCTCTTGACAACTTCAACAACGGCTATTCATTGGCTGCAACAACTGGACATCCTAGTTTAGTATTCATTTTTCATTTGTTAATTTATGTATTTACTTATATTTTACATATTTTTGTGTTTTTGTACTTTTTCTCTCTATTTTTCTGTATTGTACATATCTCTCTCGATTTCTACTTTGTGTTTTACCTTGACTCTTTCTATTTTGTAAATTATTTGTTGCTTTCACATGTCAATCAATTTGTGCGCGGCTCACTTGTACCGTAAGATAAATAAAGTAAAAAATCGTTTTTCTGAGATATTGATTCAATGCTGTACAATAAAAGTTTCACCAAAAGAACAATATTACACATGTACTACAATTTTTTTTTTTTTTGCTTTACGTCGCACCGACACAGATAGGTCTTATGGCGACGATGGGACAGGGAGGGTCTAGGAGTGGGAAGGAAGCGACCGTGGCCTTAATTGAGGTACAGCCCCAGCATTTGCCTGGTGTGAAAATGGGAAACCACGGAAAACCATTTTCAGGGCTGCCGACAGTGGGGCTCGAACCTACTATCTCCCGAATACTGGATAATGGCCGCACTTAAGCGACTGCAGCTATCGAGCTCGGTTGTACTACAATTAAAGGGAAGTACGGTGTGATTATACAATTAATAATCATTTAGTATCTGACTACACACTAAGAAACTAACAGACACTAAA
This sequence comes from Anabrus simplex, assembly GCF_040414725.1. NCBI lineage: Eukaryota > Metazoa > Arthropoda > Insecta > Orthoptera > Tettigoniidae > Anabrus > Anabrus simplex. The sequence continues at coordinate 39,310,856 of NC_090265.1, read as the reverse complement.
GAGACTGCCAGACTGACGGTGAATCATACCTCAGTGTCCATGACCTTGGTGATAAAAATACCCCTGCAACTCTTCCTCACAAAACAGCAAAAACGAAAGTCATCTCCGTACAGGCCATGAAGGCTCTTGGAAGGGTGGAAGGTAAGGCTTCCACTATCCGTAACCTCGGCACTTGGTGGGGTAGAGTGTTTAGCTCTACGCCCGGCCGCCTTTGCCCCCAGGAATTAACCTGGTACTCATTTTTGGTGTAGGCTGAGTGAATCTCAGGGCCATGTGCACCTCCGGAAGTGGAAATCTCGTGTCTTAAATTTTACGACTTCCTGACGGGGATTCGAACCCTCGTCCTTCCGGGTGAACCGAACACGCCTTTACCGCCTCGGCCAGACGGCCCCTAACCCGCCCTCGCAGCACACGCACAGTCTCCACTTCTTGCTGTGGCACTATACAAATCGGTTAACCGCGACGAACGATATTTTGTGCTTATTACCGCTAATAATTTTTTTAATAATTGAAAATAAAGGAAAGAAATGGCTGATAAGACAACAGGTCATATACAAATTGCTTTACCGAGAAAGTGACCGTGCGGTTAGGGTGACGCAGACGTGAGCTTGCATTCGGGAGACAGTACAGTAGGTTCGGGCCCCACTGTCGGCAGCCCTGAAGTTGGTTTTCCGTGGTTTCCCATTTTCACATCAGACAAAATTAATAAAGACCCGGCCACATCTGTCCCGCTCCTAGCTCTTTCCTATCCCATCCTAGCCGTAAGACCTATTGGTGCGGTGCGACGCAAAGCAACTTACAAACAAAAGCTTCCTTTTTTATAATTCCTACTTTCAGCCGGCTAAAATGGAATAAAAATGTAATGTTTTATGCACAAACTGTGGGGCGGGAAGCACACCTCCCACCCCTCGCCGCCCTTAATCGCCACCACTGCGAGGATTTACCGTCAGTTTCAGCGCCTCGTATTACTGTTCAACCAGCACGGAAGGTCGAAGAGCCGTAGGATGACTACAGAAAAGAAAAAGATTGGAATGATTGCTGCTTAAGACGCTGGTGCGTTCACTTCCTGTGTGCGTGGCAAGACTGACTCATGACATCACCAAACGCCACCCACTGCCGCCCTCGGCGACGACGTGCAGAAATTCCGTATCGCCACAGCAGCGTTATATCTTTACTTGCGACGTGATGCATGTAAAGGCGTACGAACACTTCATAATTCAGCTGCAGTCCTGGCGAAATGACACTGCGTTCCCGTAACAAATAAAAATTACTATCACAATTACAACAATGGTCATTTAGAACATAAAAATTTTAGCCTCGCCCATACGCGTTTGCCATTTTCTTTTTCTTTTTTATCTGGTTACCCCCCAGGGTTGGTTTTTCCCTCGGACTCAGCGAGACATCCCACCTCTACCGCAGTGTCCTGGAGCTTCAGACTCTGGATCGGGGATACAACTGGGGAGGACGACCAGTACCTCGCCCAGGTGGCCTCACCTGCTATGCTGATCAGGGGCCTTGCGGGGGGATGGGGAGATTGGAAGGGATAGACAAGGAAGAGGAAAGGAAGCGGCCATGGCCTTAAGTTAGGTACCATCCCGACATTTGCCTGGAGGAGAAGTGGGAAACCGTGGAAAACCACTTCCAGGATGGCTGAGGTGGGAATCGAACCCACCTCTACTCAGTTGACCTCACCAGGCTGAGTGAACCCCGTTCCAGCCTTCGTACCACTTTTCAAATTTCGTGGCAGAGCCGGGAATCGAATCCGGCCCTCAGGGGATGGGACCTAATCACACTAACCACTACACCACAGAGGCGGACGTTTGCCATTTTCTCTTGTTCCAAACGTGTTCCTCTTCTTCACTGTCCGGCACGATGGCTAAATGGTTAGTGTGCTGGCCTTGGACCCAGCAGGTCCCGTGACCCTAACCGTACGACCAGTTTGCTCAGTAATAGAGCTTTAATGGTTGGAAAAGAGTTATATGAAGATAAATTTGGAATTCAGGAGGAAATATTGCAGCAAAATATTCGTTTAGAGGAATACAAGCTCTGCTTTTGTCTCCCCTGAGATTGGTTTCCCATTTCCACTTCCAGGCAAATGCTGAGACAGTTGCTATTCTTAGGCCACAGCTGATTCCTTCGATTTCCTTGCGCACTTTCATTCACCGTCACTGATTTCATCTTCATTAGCTCCTGAACTGAGGTTGGCGTCAGGAAGGGCATCCAGCCGTAAAATATTATTATTATTATTATTATTATTATTCCACCGCTTTTCCCACATCTGTGGAGTCGCGAGTGCGAACTGTGTCACACATATGTGGATTTGACACTGTTCTACGGCCGGATGCCCTTCCTGACGCCAACCCTATATGGAGGGATGTAATCACTATTGTGTGTTTCTGTGGTGGTTGGTAGTGTAGTGCGTTGTCTGACTATGAAGAGGAAATTGTTGGGACAAACACAAACACCTATTCCCTGAACCAGAAGAATTAATCACACGCGATTAAAATCCCCGACCCGGCCGGGAATCGAACCCGAGACCCTCTGAACCGAAGGCGTCAATGCTGACCACTCAGCCATTGAGTCGGACTCCAGCCATAAAATCATGCCACATAACTCCATCTCACTTCATCCCCGACCCTGTATCAATAAACACGACAAACAGATATATACATTCGTTTAGGGGAGGAGGAGTTAAGGACTGGAATAATTTATCAAGCTAAACGTTCGACAAATTTCCAAGTTCTCTGAAATTGTTTAAAAAAAACTAGGTTGGGTTGCCAGGTCTCCCCCGGATTTCAATGCCCCCAGTTAAATAATTTAGAAAATAGGAGAAAATGCCCGGTTCCTATATACCTACGTCATCTAGAGGATAGAACTTGACACTGGCACTCAATATCGATTAGCTGGATTGGTAGCGATGCAGTAATCTATTTCAGAGTTTACTTTCGATATACTGTACATTCGGTAATAACTGTACTCTTATAGGCGAGTTTATTTTTAGGTATGCATTTATTTATGTTCTGTTGTGCTGTAAATAATGGCGTGTGGCCTCCGAAGAGTTCTGGTGCAAGTCTTTCGAAATGACGCCTTACAGGTGACCAGCGCGTCTGTAAGGATGGATTATAATGCTAGTGACGGCATACACACCCAGAAACCCGAGCCACTGGAATTAACCAATTAAGGTTAAAAACCCCGACACGGCCGGGAACCGAACGTGGACCCTCTGGACTATAAGCTATCACGCTAACCATTTAGCCATGGAGCCGGGATAACACTGGACAATGTCCAAGGAAAATGTTAAGAGCAAATTTAAAGAGAGTTAAAAATGAATTCCCATTTGCGCGAGAAGGAAGAACGGTTATGTGAATAAAGATATTCTTCAAATGTCATGATAATTACCATCTTCAATGGAAGACGACAATAATAATAATAATAATAATAATAATAATAATAATAATAATAATAATAATAATGTCCGCTTCTGTGGTGTAGTGGTTAACGTGATTAGCTGCCACCCCCGGAGGTCCGGGTTCGATTCCCGGCTCTGCCACGAAATTTGAAACGTGGTACGAGGGCTGGAACGGGGTCCACTCAGCCTCGGGAGGTCAACTGAGTAGAGGTGGGTTCGATTGCCACCTCAGCCATCCTGGAAGTGGTTTTCCGTGGTTTCCCACTTCTCCTCCAGGCAAATGTCGGGATGGTACCTAACTTAAGGCCACGGCCGCTTCCTTTCCTCTTCCTTGCCTATCCCTTCCAATCTTCCCATCCCCCTACAAGGCCCCTGTTCACCATATCAGGTGAGGCCGCTTGGGCGAGGTACTGGTCATACTCCCCAGTTGGATCCCCGACCAAGAGTCTGAAGCTCCAGGACACTGCCCTTGAGGCGGTAGAGGTGGGATCCCTCGCTGAGTCCGAGGGAAAAAGCCGAACCTGGAGGGTAAATAGATGATGATGATGATGATGATAATAATAATATAAAAAATTGAAGGGGGTCCGCTGTCTGTAATTCCGTTTGTTTTGCCAATTTTTCAGATGTTTATCCGTTTTAGGCCAACTCAAGGCCGTATCAGTGATTTTTATTTTTCGTGTCTGTCTGTCTGTCCGTCCGTCTGTTTGTTTGTTCCACCATCACGGTGAAATGGCTGGACAGATCTCAACCAAACTTCATATTTAGAGTATACTCTTCTCGAGGAAGGTTTTGATGTGCATATGACTTTAAAGTGTCTGAATAGACGGCGGGTTTATAGGAAAACCAGAACAGTGTTCTTCCATTTTCTTTTACACTATTGATTTTCTGTAAAATTCGTGGACTATATGATAAACATACCTTCATTATAAACAACTTTTGTTATGAACATAATTTCGCTTACTCTTCAAATGACGGAGAAACCCACTATTTTCTGCGGGTTACATGCTCTGCATTGTGTACCCGACAGACAGAAAACGGACCTACAGGTCACCATGGCAACGTCTCTGACTGCCTGCCCGCAGGGAAGTAATATAAATTTTCGTCATCATTCCTGTGAACTCGTGGTTGTTCCTTGGGGAGAAAGCAAGAGAGACGTTAATCGGCCATTTTGCGGGATATTGGCGAAATACCGTTGGAGGTTACAATTGTCCTCGGATAGCACTGAGGGGCGTTGTTAATAGTTGAACAGTACTGCGGAGTGTAGCCCATTATTTCACAGCGTAAGGTGTTTTCTGATATTTGCTGTCATTTTTACAGTATTTCTATTCTACTTCTGTTTTCCGCTTTAATTTCTTGCCTCTGCCTTGCCTCTTTAGGCCCTCTTATCTGTTTATCGAAGAATCCATGCGCCTAAGTTTCTCCTCACCGGGCGAGTTGGCCGCGCGGTTAGGGGCGTGTGACTGTGAGCTTGCATTCGGGAGATAGAGGGTTCGAATCCTACTGTCGGCAGGCCTGAAGATGGTTTTCCGTGGTTTCCCATTTTCACACCATTTAAATGCTGGGCTTGTACCTTATTAAGGCCATGGCTGCTTCCTTCCAACTCCTAGCCCACACCAATATATGGTATTTAACTGTTTGATCGGTGCTGACAATAACTTAATAAGAACGGTTTTCCAAACGCTATTTCAACTCGGATAATTATAATTACTTAATGCCAGGTTACTTTTACTTTGGTTTTTGAGGATTATTATTAGTAGTATTAGTAGTAGCAGTAGTAGTATTTAACATGGCCTATATTAGCGAAAATAACGGTCATTCTTTCTTACAGTGGTTGAGCACGATGCCATTTGATAATGAAGTCATAGTCGAGACCGCGAACATTTCATCCAGACTTCGCACACAAGAATTACAAACAAACTGGAGAATTTGACCCTCAATGAGTTGACATACAAATAACTTCTGTTGCCTTGAAGGAGCTGTGTGGCTCCTCCCTTCATTACCCCTCTCCATTCATTGTCAAGCGAGTGGGACGTGTGCACAAGCGCGGACGCAAGTATCTTCCCCTCCACGTGTGTTCCGTTCATGCTATTTATACTCGTACTTCGTTTTCTCCACCTCCCCTCACTCTTCAGGTAGGTGCATGTGTTAACGCGTCTAATGGATGCGACCAATGAGGGAGAGTGTGTAAGCAGATACTGGGTGGTTCTGAGGGCTGTACTGATTTCTTGCCTGAAAATGAATACTTCTGGCCACGACATACTACAGATTTCGAGTGTACATCCTCCGCATTCATGCATAAACAGGTAAGAACTGACCCTTTTCCTTGTCGCATACAGAGAATGTGAATAAGCACATACAGTCAAACCTCGATATGTCGAACCTCCATTACTCGAATTTTAAGTATCTCGAAATAACTTAAATTTCCCGGCCGTCTCTCCTACTCTCCACGTGTATTTATTTCTCTGTTACTCGAAATTCGGTTACACCAATTTCTCGATTTCTCGAAGCAAACATTTCCTCCAGAAAATACTTCTGTAATTCGAAATTTGTGCAACATTGACTGTGAAATACAGCATTTTTGGTATGTGAGGAACAGTTAACAAGTAAAGAGCTAATATGACGGGAACCGAAAAAGTAAAACGTCTAACGATCGGAATATCGGCGAAGCCTCGCTGTTTCCCGAGCGTGAATTTATTACCCGTCACGTACGAAAAAACCCTCGAAGTCAAGGATGACAAGCTCCATTTACGAATCTCAGCTGCGTGGTGTTGATAAGAAGTTACAACATGAAGGGAGGAAAGTTAACAGTAACAAACAGAAGAGACTAACGGATTTTTTTTCCAAAGGTGTTTACGGAGGTACGTTTCTTGTTTCACTACAGTATTGAACCCTTGAACTTACCATTCCATCGTTGGTCGGCCACGGCTGCTACAGTAGAACAATATTGTAACGGTTCAAATCCCGTTACCAGATGATATCTGTATTTGTATTATTGTATGATTTTATCTGTATTTTATTATTATTATTATTATTATTATTATTATTATTATTATTATTATGTCAGTATTATTATTATGTTATCTGTGATGTTGTACTATTATTGTAATTATCCGTTTTATTCAATTTTGCAATTGCCTGTTGCTTGCAAGATTGCACTTAGATGTATACATATATACGTATGTGTAGTATAACACTCAATACCTGTACAGTGAGAATTGTTGTATATGTCAGAGATTGGAAGTGACGTTGTTATATTGCGACACCAGTGGAGATTCTGCCAAGTCATCGCCGCGCCATGGCTACGTCATTGTATTTATTTAGAATATGCGCTCAGAGAGTCAGCCTCCGGGCTATTTCACCACTGGATGTAATATCTGTCGCGTAGGTGGGAGTATGTCATTGTTATTTCTGGAGATTACGTAGCTGTGTCAACCAAAGTCTATATAAGGTGGGTGCACATTGTAGCGTCAGTCATTACTTATACGGATGCAGTACAGTGAAGTAGTCTACTAGATCAAGAGGCCTTAAGTGGTCAGCCAACCAGTGTGAACGAGAGATGGTGAAGACTCAGTGAGCCATTATTGGTCATTGAGAGAGTGAGACCAAATGGTTGGTCCGTCACTTAGTGGAAGACGCGGACGCAAGGCTTACCAAGGAGTCAGAGAGGGCAACCCTGGACCTACCAAGAGGTCATACCATATTGACTTACAAAGAAGTCAGATGATATGGAGAAGAAGCAGTCTCAAGGATGTATCACCACGTTAGGCGTGACACATCTACAGTAAACACCAGAGCAATGGATTACGTCGCATTTACACTCAAAGTGTTGAAGGTACAGTCAAGTGAATCAGTGAGGGAAATATTTCGTATAAATTGTTAAATGTCCGGTCAAGAAGAATCTAAATTCATGCCTAGTTTCTTTCAGTTGCAATGTCATAATTTCATATTTTCATCTGTTTTATCGCAACAAGACTCACTATTTTTTGATATATTATTTTAAGAATATATATTGTTCTATCAAACGAATTCAGAGTTTCATTTCATTGACAGTAAAATATCTTAACCTCAAAATTAATGGGGAAACCGAACGCCAATCTCCTTTTCCCAGAACTTATATGGTATGTTGTCAAAAGTAAGCTTATTACCCCACACCCTAGAGATGGTCAAGAGTCTCATTCTATTATTGCTGTACTGAGTGACAGCTGGCGCCCTTCAAATAACGTATGTGTAAGTAAGCAGGTAACAAGTAAGTGTGAGTACAAGGTTCGACGAGTGTGTATTTTATTTAATGAAGGTTAATTTTCATAATTTCCATTTTAAATGCAGATATTCAGATTTTTCAAGTTTAAATGCAGTTTTATATGTTTCAAAATTCAGTCAGACAGTTAGGAAGTTCTCAATATAGAACTCTTAAATCATGGGTCGTTGCGGGAATAAATTCGGTCACGATCTTAACCAAACGATGGGGTTCAGAAGAGAGCCTAACTATTTGAAATGAGGAGCAAATATGTGCTTACTAACTTTTATTAAAATCAAAATGACACGACAACATTGTTATTTTAATACAAATCCTTGAGGAAAAAAATTATAAATGATTTATTATTGAATGTTTCAAACGCAGTCACATTGCATAGCGTTGATTTATTTCTCACAATATCGAAGAGTTGCTTCGGAGAAATTAGTACATTAGTGGACAGCGAAACTGAAAAACTGAAAAAGGAAAGACCTGAAAACCGGGCACCTATTACTCCAAACGAGAACTGAGAATTAATCCACACGATCCGTGGAAAATCTGACTTTCAACAAGTAGAACGCCTGGTTTCCTCTTAATTAAGGTTATCCACCAGTCGAATACCCTTTACGGATACGGAACACCCGCCGAATGGACCCTTAATCGAACCAAATTGACTATCAGTTGCTTTGGATAGGTTGCGAATATTGTGGGAAAGCATGGTGTTCACTACAAGTTAACAGCATCATTCACAATTGAAATAAAATTCCACCATGTATTTGTCATTCATGACACCCTTAAGTGATAAGGTAATCCCGATGCTAAATGTGCATCACCCAAACGGCTGTTCGGAAGGAACCAACAACAACATAATCCGCGAGGATCTTACGTTACGTCGTTCTAAAGGAACAAAACTGCGAAATGCAGGAAACACTTATTCATCACGCATTTAGAAGAAATGCCAAACACTGAAGTTAATTAAAAGGTGGTAAATCACTTGAAAAGTATTATTACCAAACCGATTTTCAGCTTAGAAATGGTTATGTTACGCTTAATGAAATTACCAGTCCACATTAAAAAAATATTACAACTTTAAGGAATTCATTCCTTTAAAAAAACAATGACTACCTTTACAGATCAGTCTACTTATTGTCTGTCCCAACACATTACCTATAAAATGATTGCTTAATCGAATTCAACTACGAATAAAGTGAAAGTACGACGAAGATTGAAAATAAAATAATATTACTGGCTGACGAATCGAAACCACATTCGCAACTCAAGTCTCACGCTAATACACTGAGTGTCAATATGCACACTATCAAAACGAAACGGACGTCAGAACGACAAAACAATTAAGTCCGTAAAATAAAATAACATATCGAAGTCATTAAAACTCAACACGCATGGAGAATTACAGTAAAAATATTTAGTCTCCATCAGATCGATATCCAATATTTGGGCAACCCACATTCACCGATAGCGGCCCCGTTATCTCAAGGAACACCCTTCAACTGTTGGAGCTACGCACTAGTTGGCCTCATTATTGTCGATCTAACCCTCTTCATATTTCATATTTTACTGTAGAGGCTACCTTCGCCCAAGTCACTTCGCGAAAACAAAAGAAACATCTAATCTGAGACTTGAGTATGTACAGCTGACATCCCAGACCTATCGTCCGGCTCACTTAAAATCTGTACATCCTAACACTAATCTCTATGTACATGACACCTTCCACCATCTCATCATCAGTAACTCCAAGGATAACATGTGACGCCCTAAATCTATTGTCGGGCGTCAAAGTGGATCGTACTACGTATCCCCTAGCATATCAGGCGAACTAACAATTCCAAACCAACTCTGACATTTCAATACACATGGGACCGCGTCTCTTACTATTAAACGAATGCAAGTCGAAAACTGCAGTAAGTCTCCATCTCGTTACAATACGTGAACTCGAAAATAAATATACGTGACGAACAATTCTCCAACTCAAACACAATCTCAGCCTGTGCAATGAAGTTTTTAGGGAAGCAATGATAACTTCCAACACACGTCTACCATTTAGTGGATGTATTCAAAATAATAATCATCACTACCGCATTAGAAACTCTCAAATCGCCTACCGTCAATTCCAAATATTTATATCAATGACATATCCAGTGAAACGAAATTCAATACAACACCAACCATGTATTCGAAATGCTCTTTTATCCTTGAGGTCGCATTATCTTAATATTCATACGGGCTTTACGTAACTAGTCACTTGACTTTTACTACCAAGATTTTTAACCTTTTACTAGAGTCGTTTTCTCTTGGGATCTTACTAGAAATCTACGATGACTCACACAGTAGTCGTCTCAAATTTCGGATTGGTAGCGGAATACTCTACAGCCTGTCACAATACAGTCTGTTTCACAAATACTTCCTCGGCAAACCTAGCTTGTCTCAAACTCATTCTCCTCGCCTTATCCCAGCGGTATCACTTAAAATCCAGGCTTCATTTCATCTTCAATATTCCTATCCCTCTCATCTCCACATACATAAATTCCTCGCTCTCAACCCATTTTTCTTATATTTCCAAGACCCCTTTCATTTTTCAATCCTCTAGTGAAAACGACAACCATTAGGAAATACACCTCTTTATTTTACTATTACTACGACTTTCGGACCTCGAGAATCCAAGAACACACCGCGACTTTCCGTATCACTGATATACACGATGTCCCAAAATTTTTATACTTCCCATGAATAAATATAACTCTATCGAATTTCACTGAAATATTCTAAGTGCCTGTGATCCTTGTAAAATATACAGGTTAAATGCACTTTTAACATAGAAAAATTTCTTTATCCTGCGGTAGACATTATTATTATTATTATTATTATTATTATTATTATTATTATTATTATTATCGACAAACATTTCTGAATTCAACTGATATTTGAAATTAAGACACTCTTCACGACTATTTTACAATTATAGCTTTCCTAAATTTTCTCGCTTTGGACAATATCTCATAGAACATTAACACCAGATTTAAACGTCGCATTTTTACAGTTTCTTGACGTGAAATTTTCAAACTAAAATTTTCACACGCTGACCAAAATTATAACACATTTCGCCTGATAATTACAAATATCAACCCGACAATCATCTTGAAAAATTGTTGGGACAGAACAAAAAAAATCTAACTACAACATAATACAAATATAGACAGACCTGCAAAATGGCGCCATCCTCAGTATTCTGGCTACATTGTCGCCAGATGACCTCGTGCCTTTAGCCGTACATTTGCACAAATAACATCATCATTTCCAACATATCACTCTTACAAACACTGCCTTTTTCACACGATATTAAATTACGACACCAATCTCGCACTTTCCTCGTTATAATGTGTACCACGAACCTCCCTCGTTCTGCAGTTCTGCAGTCAAGTGCTACTGTCTGCTTTATCCCAGAGTTGTCTCTCTCTGTCACCCACAAACACACCAGGTGTTCAACAGATAACGAAATCAAAACTACTCTGACTAGCTTCCCAATTCTCTTACCACTTTCAATCGCACATAAGGTGCCAGTAACATTTGCTGTGTACTTTAACAGACACCTATACTTTCACAATTTGTCGGCAATAGTTCAGAAATTTTCTGTCACCTTCCCTTTCTAACCGACTGGGTGGACCTCAGCCACGAACATGTACTAAGTCGTTTGTAGATCAATCTGGTACAATTTTCTGCTGACGACGGGCGTAAGCTACCGCCGCTTCAAAAACCAGATCGACACTGAAAAATATGCAATGGGGGGTTCCTCTTATAGTCTATAGGAGGGACGCTACACACACTACTAAGCTTTATTGCGTAATCTGCTAATTTCGCGTCCAATAGACCGATTTTTATGAGACTTGTCCCAGAATTCCGGACAGACTTGTAATTATTTTTGATGTTAATCTCATAATTTTACCACACTCACAACAGGTGAAATAAATTATTTCTGCCCGGACGTTTCGCGCGTTTTCTTCATCCCTTGACCTTGGCACGTGGAGCTAGTTCACTGATCTGACGCTGACCTGTACCTAGGCTTAACTGCATTTATATTTTACCCTGGGGGCTCTGTCTTCACGTAGGGTTTAAGAATAATTTAGATTATTTATTTCTTTATTTACTGTATTGCCAAAATCCCTCGTTACGCAGAATTCCGTGAATTTAAAGAATTATCGGGCGCTCGAAGTCCACCGAGGTGTCACGGTATTTCACGAGCCTGCCACGGGTAAGATCCTTCCCACGCGACATCGAGGCTCTTAGGAGCGCAACATGGCTGCCCTCAAAAATAAAAGTAGCTTGTTGATTTGAAATAAATATTGAGAAAATAATAAAATATTTTTCTCATCGTGGAATTATGGGTTCAGTATGTAGGTCTACTGTATTCTGTCTTCTAAAAAGTTACTCTAATAAGGGTTATAATTAACGTGATACCGTAAAATGAAGTTCGTTCGTTCGTTCGTTCGTTCGTTCGTTCGTTCGTTCGTAATCAGTTTACCCTCCAGGGTCAGTTTTTCCCTCGGACTCAGCGAGGGATCCCACCTCTCCCGCCTCAAGGGCAGTGTCCTGGAGCTTCAGAGTCTGGGTTGGGGACATAACTGGGGAGGATAACCAGTACTTCGGCCAGGCGGCTTCACCTGCTATACTGAACGGGGGCCTTGTGGGGGGGATGGGAAGTTTGGAAGGATAGACAAGGAAGAGGGAAGGAAGTGGCCGTGACCTTAAGTTAGGTACCATCCTGGCATTTGCCTGGAGGAGAAGTGGGAAACCACGGAAAACCACTTCCAGGAAGGCTGAGGAGGGAATCGAATCCCCCTCTACTCAGTTGACCTCCCGAGGCTGAGTGGACCCGGTTCCAGCCCTCGTACCACTTTTCAAATTTCGTGGCAGAGCCTGGAATCGAACCCGGGCCTTCGGGGCTGGCAGTTAATTACACTAACCACTACACCACAGAGGCGGGAGTTTGTTCGTACATTTTTAAATATTTTTAAAAATAACGTATTCAGTGTAAGCCCGTAGATACATGTGATTCAATTATGTGCTGTCCACCTCTGTAGTGTAACGGTTAGTGTTATTAGCTGCCGTCCTTGGGGGTCCGCGTTCGATTCCCGGTACTGCAACAAATTTAAGAATGGCAGGAGGGCTGGTATGTGGTTGAAATGATACCTGCAGCTCACCTCCATTGGGGGTGTGCCTGAAAAGAGGTGCACCACCTCGGGATGAGGACACGAGTTTACTTACTAATTATGTGCTGTACATGCTCAAAATGGTATTCTCTTTATCTCTTTGGTTTTTTTTTTTTTTGCTAGTTGCTTTACGTCGCACCGACACAAATATGTCTTATGGCGACGGGGGGAAAGGCTAGGGCTAGGAGTGGGAAGGAATCGGCCATGGCCTTAATTAAGGTACAGCCCCAGCATTTGCCAGGTGTGAAAATGGGAAACCACGGAAAACCATTTTCAGGGCTGCCGACAGTGGGGTTCGAACCTACTATCTCCCGAATACTGGATACTGGCCGCACTTAAGCGACTGCAGCTATCGAGCTCAGTTCTCTGTATCTCGAAATGTACATAACTTGAAATAAGATTTAGCTTCCGAGGTGGTTCGAGATATCGAGGTTGCTCTGTAACTACATTTTGAGATTTCTGATGATGTGTTTAACCAGATAAGTTCATGTTATGACTTATCAGCAGAGAATTATACAACAGATCTGTCTCCTTTGGTACGGTGTTCTGCTGTTAACAGGGGCATTCGGAAACTTGAGCTCCACTTAAATATTACATCCACAGAGCCTAGTAGCAGGTGTCTGATCGCAGCACGTCGAAGACAGGAGTAGCGAGCAGACAAAGTGAATCATCAGTCGGAGGTCTTTGTCACCAGTTCACGTGCAATAGACCGCTCACTGTGAACGTGTGCCTCCACAGCTGCTGCCGACAGCTCACGTGCGGCGTGTAGATAATATAACCTGGAAAACGTCTGTACACCCTCCGAGAACCTAGACGAGCTATGTGTGGAGTGGGACACGGAAAAATCATTCCGATCGAAGAGCGAAGATCTTCAGCTTCAAGGGAGAACACGCGACACTCAACAACTGAGGAACACAGTCTAACAAATATAACCGGGCGAATTGGCCGTGCGCATAGGTGTGAGCCTGCTTTCAAGAGATAGTGTATTCGAGCCCCAAAGTCTGCAGCCCTGAAAATGGTTTTTCGTGGTTTCACATTTTCACACCAGGTAAATGCTGGGGCTGTACTTTAAGGTCACAGCCACTAGGCCTTTCCCAGCCCATCGTCGCTATGGGACCTATCTGTGTCGATGCGACGTAAAGCCGACTGTAACAACAACAACAACAACAACAACAACAACAACAATAATAATAATAATAATAATAATAATAATAATATTTGTTACGGAGATATCCGTGGGGCAGAAAGAGGTGAAAGAAGGTGCTGGGTTTGAATGGGTCTAACTACGATATCAAAATTGAATTAAAACTGTATATTTCTTTTCAAAAAAAGAACATAACAATATTTTTCACTGAGTGAACATAACAACACGACAGGTACAAATAGCAATCTTGAAACAAGACTTGGAAAAGCCAAGATTAATGAATTTTTTACTGATTTGGGGCTCCAAACCTTTAGTTTACAAATTCTGAGGTACCGGACCCAGTTTACAGAACTTGTGAAATCTCAATGTTTAGACAAGGACGGAAATATCCCAATTTAAGAGCGCTTGCTCAAAAATTACAATATTTAGCCTTCCAGAGGCACCCCTCACTATAACAAAAACTTAGAAAAAGAGTTTACATGCTCTCAATTTGTTACAGCCTACTCAAGGCAACATTACACAAACATTTAAGATCTCTGGCCATTTACAATGGAAATAGTTTTACACAGCGGTATCTAGTGCGCAACCTACTGGGCCTTCGTGGAAAAAGAATAACAGTATAAATTAATGGCCCGAACACAAAATGAATGGAGGCGTATTCTTGCACTCCTAAATGAAGAATAAAACCCTAACGGGGCTCTCGGCCCGATGGTACAGGGGCTAATCCCAAGCTACAGAGGTGACTCGAATGAAAGTTAATTTAATACATATAGGAAAGAAAAACAGTACTGAATCGTAGTCACCTCAAACCAAGTTGAAGGGGAACTCGAGAGGGTAACGCACTCTCTATCCCCGATTTACAGTTTTAAGAATTTATAAAATTTTACATGAAATGGAAGAAGTTTACATCAAACGGTTTACATAGTCAGTAATTTGGACCTTTCCCTCGGAGACGTTTGCGGAGACACCTAGAAAGATAGAATTTATGTGGCCATTACCTGGCTGATGTTCTGCCTGCCGGCAAATGAGGCGTCCCGCCTCCTTCCTTAACCCACACACACTCAGAAAGACGACGATCAATAAGACAAGATAGCCAGAACAGCCTCAGCTTATATACCCGAATGGGAGGTTCGAGAGGATTCTGGACTAGTCTGGACTCAACCTCTCGCTTTTATTGGTAAATTCGAAAGTTACATCAAAAAAAAAAAACAAGAAGAAGCCTGTGATAGTCTGAAAGTAATTACAGAAAATTCCCATTGGCCAGATTCAAAACTGGCGGAATGAGAAAGAAGTGTTGCAAACTTTGAAATATATACAAAAACAAATGAAAGTTGATTAACAAGAGAAAACCCATGAACACAAAATTCCTTTCCGTAACAGCTTCTTTACCTTGCACCAGAGTGCATGACCATAGTGTTTGGTAGTGGTATCTATGGTGAAATGTCCAACCTTCTTGTAGTAAACAAATACAATGCAAATAAATCCAGTCAGTTTGGGCAACTTCACAATAACACAATAATTAATATTTCAGTAGTGACATCTTCTGATTAAAGTTCCGACTTCACGTAGTAGCAGTTTCACGTTTGCTTAGATAGATAGAGTTCTTTAAGGCGCATCTTTTGAATGTGCGGAGTTGAGGTGTACCTCCCGGTACAATGTTACTGGCTTCACGTACCACGAACTACTTTTACGGTTTTTGGAGGCACCCAGGTGCGGGAATTTAGTTCCGCAGGAGTTCTTTTACGTGCCAGTAAATCTACCGACAAGCGCACCTTCAAATACCACCTGGGAAAACAGGTTCCTGCTGTGCAAAACATCCGTTCGGCCAATCCTCGAATATGCCGGTCCTATCTGGGGGATCGCTGCCAAAACGCACCACGACCGTCCAACGAGTCCAAAATCATTGTCAATGGTTCGAAAGGAATTGAAACATCCACAACGAACTTCATATTGATGATATCTATATCAGAATACAGAAGACTACCGGGAAATGCTATTCTGGTATAGATTCCAGCTCTTTCTTGGTCAGATATAACACACAAGGTCTCCGATACAAAAGACCGAAGTCTCTTCTAACGTAATCAACCTCCGGTCTGCGGTTTATATCCTAACCAGATCGGTTCCGTTCAGCAAATACCACCACTTACCAAATCTATGCAGTCATCTTTAATACCCTGTCGGAAAATATACTCAAGGCCCCCAAGGCCGAAGGAAAATAATCTGCTCAACGGGAATGGGCTCTGCCGATAATCCGTCGAGACTGCGTGGTCTATCTGAGCTAGGATCGAACCTGTCAAGTTGGGGTCAGAAGGCCAGCGCCTTAAATGTGTGAGCCACTCAGCCCGACCAACATCCTACCTGATTGCAATGATGCGTATTCCTGTGGTGGCTGGTAGTGTGGTGTGTTGAATGTGGATGAAGAGATCTCTATTAGAACAAAATACACCGTCTCCCCGAGACAAAGGAACTAACCGTATGCAGTTAAAAACGAGACCGAGTCCTCTGAACAGAAGACCATTACGCTGACTACATTTATTCAGCCTGGGAGTCGCAAACATAAGATGAAATGAATGATGGTGAATGAAACTGGGTAAGGGGATGGGAAGAATGTTTTGTGGTCTGTGAGTAGGAACTATCCCGGCACTTGCCATGAAGAGAAACCATTCTCAGGACAACCGACGCTGGGGTTCGAAACCTCTCGTCTCCCAAATGTAGAACTTGGCTCCGTAGCCATAGCGCGTTAACACGCGCGGCCACTCCACTCGATGATACTGAAGAAGAAAAAGAAGAATAAAAAGAATACCCCGGACTTTTATGTGTGTTTCCATGACTGCAACTCGTATTTCCATGGTGCGGAGTGACAGTAGTTGTAGGGTGTGGCAATCGCTTCGTAATTCTCAGACCGAGCAAGGCGGCCGTGTGGTTAGAGTCGCGTAGCAGTGAGCTTGCATTCGGAAGCCTTGAAGATGGTTTTCCGTGCTTTTCCATTTTCACACCAGGCGAATGCTAATGCTGCTCCTTGATTACAGCCACGGCCGCTTAAATACTTTGCTATAAGTCATATCAGTGTTGGTGTGACATAAAGCAAACTGTTTTTAAATAAAGTGCTCATTTGCATGAAGTAACTATTTTTTTTTGTCCGGCCCCGCGTTCGATTCCCGGCCTAGTCAGATTTTTAAAAATTGTAAATGATTATTATCCCCGGCCTGGGGACTGGGTGTTTTTGTGATCCTTAATGTTCCTTTCCTCACATTCAACACTACACTTCCGCAATTCCAATTACACGCAGGTTCATATCATATGGTGCAAGTAGGGGCGATAGATCTCTGGAGGTCGACGCCACGATCAAATACATTTTTTTAAAAGTGAAAAGAACTGTAGCCTATATATTATTCATTTTGAACAATGATTGCACTCATTAACTTACAGTAGATTTATTCGAATTTCACATGAACATCTGAATGTTGCAGAACAGATACACGATTGGCAGTCTGACACTGGAAACAATCGGAAATTGAACAACGTTTTTCCGGCTGCGTTACGAACCTATGAAGGATGGTACTAAGTTACGGGAATGAAAATTGAACATTCAATTCGTGAATACAGTACCATCTTCTGTAATATTAACAGTGAACTCTATGTTAATGTCCGGATACATGACTAAATAGTTAACGTGCTGGGCTTTGGTCAGAGGGGTCCCGGGTTTGATTTCCGGTAGGGTCAGGAATTTTAACCATAATTGGTTAATTCCCCATGGCACGGGGGATGGATGTATGTATCGTCTTCATAATCAATTCATTCTCATCACGACCCAGAGGTCGGCTACATGCGTCAACCGAAAGACCTGCATATGGGGAGCCGAACTTGTCCTTGGACACTCCCGGGACTGAAAGCCGTACACCATTTCATTTTTGTGTCTGTCTATAAATTGCACTTCTGTTTTTAATAAAATGGGGAAAAGGGGGCCGGTACTGCGTACCGAAAGAGAAAAAGAAGCACTGTATATAATAATAATAATAATAATAATAATAATAATAATAATAATAATAATAATGATAATAATAATAATAATAATAATAATAATAATAATAATAATAATAATAATAATAATAATAATAATAATAATAATGGGAAACAAAACAGCATGCATACAAACGTCTATCATAACAACGTACAAAGAGGACAGGAACAAATTCCTGGTATTGACACAACGTGATGTAATCTGGTATAATCGCAGAATTACAGTTCTCGTTATTAGTCGGTGTTGTTTGTGTGCTGTATTCAGTGTTCTATTCTCTGCTTCTCGGAACATATTTGCACTCCATATTCAAAACATTAACGCAGCTCCATTCATTGATTCTTCGTAGAATGACGGCAAACAGAGGAGATCATTCTGGAAAGTACATACGGTAATTGCTGAACGCTTCTACTTCCTTACCTGAATGGTCAGGATATTGACCTTTACTTCAGACGACCCTGGGTTCGATTCTAGTCAGGGTCAGTGATTTAAACGCCGTATGTTTAATTCCTCTGCCTCAAGGAATGAGCATTTCTGTTCATTTTATATATGACGGTAGAGCACTGGCCTTCTGAGCTGAAGTCCGGTAGATTTATTGGCAAGTGAAAGGAGTGACGAAATTCCGTTACCTCGGCGTCTCGAAAAAGTAGTTAATGGAACTTAAAATTAATAAAGTTATTATAATAATCATGCAATAGCGAATATTTCTATCCATACATAGAGGTGGCGACAGGAAGGACATCTAGTCGTAATCCTAGATCAAATCCATATTAAGTCTACTTCCAACGGAATATCGAAGGCCAGGATGGAGAAGGAGCAGAAGAAGGAGAAGACAATGTCTAAATCTTACAGTTTAAAACTCTTACGGACTTAAAGAAGAGTCTAGTATTATTAGGCGGGGAGAATTTCTAGGTTTTTTTTCTAGTGGTTCAACATCACACCTGATCACATGGACTCGAGTAGGTTTTTTGGTAACGATAGATTTGGGCTGAGAAGGAAGCAACTGTGCTTACTGTTAAAATAGGAAACCACGGAAAGCAGTCCTGAGGACTGCCGATAGTGATATTCGAATTTACAATCTTCCGAATGCAAGCTTGCAGCTACACGTACCCGAATCAGGCATCCAAAGCACTCGGAACTTTCTGTAATGTTTTACGCCACATCTATCAAAAAAATGGCTACAAAAATTCAAACCTTAACGTAATGAAGTGTTCGCCTATGGACTCATTGCTTAGGAACTATAAATCGAATCTGAATGGTTGAGGTACTGTTTGGTATCAAATGTGGGACATGAGAAAACATAGAATATTTGTGGGCCACAGGAAAAAATACGTGGGGCGGGTAGAGGAAACAGAGGATCTTTAAAGAAAGTTACTATTTGGATTTAGATGATCTAGTTTTGATTTAAATACACCGAAAGCACAAGATGTACGAAGGTGATTAAGATGTACAGGTTGGCCGGCAGGTCCGTCCAGCTTATCTGCCTCCCATTGACTCATCACTCCCCGCTCTGCAGCATAGCAACAAGCACAGCACTTCGGTCACTTCATCCGTGCAAGAAAATAAGAATTAAGAAAAGAAGCTCTTGGAAATGTTCTCTCCTGCATCCACACATTTCTGGCATCGTTTTAGGAAACTCCGATTCACGCATAAGTCCGTCTTCCGTAATTGAGGATGTTTCTCTCCGGGTATGTTCTTTCATTTCGTCCAACGTGTGAGGGTTTCTTGCATACACTTTATTTTGTAAGCTTCCCATACATAAAAGTCACAAACAGTTAAATCTTGGGACCGTTTTAGAATTTGAACATTTTCGTAGCCCCCATGCTGAGCTCTTCGAAACCCCCGCTTCTCGTCCAAACCTTCTAAACATTCTGCGATTTCATTTACTTTTTCCTCATTAAGTACACGTTTTTAACACTTCGCTCCTTATCGAATAAAGAACTAGTTTCTCTCAATTTGTTTACGAGTTTCCGCATGGTCTGTCTTTGTGGAGGGCGTAACCTGCAAATTGTGTTAAAAATCGCCTTATGGCTTCCCTGCAAGACTCAGTTTCATATAACGGGTAGGTAGGAGATAGGGATCTTCGCTCAGATGGCCTTCAACCGCAGTGGTACGTATACGTTAGGAAATTTGCTTAGAAGGTTTATAGGGAGGTACAATCAGGGAAACAGGGTGTTCTAGGTAGCGGTGCTAAGGGTACAGGGAAATGGAAGTGAAGTAGGGATGACATAAACGTGTTAGTGTTCAACTGTAGAAGTATTGTAAAGAACGGAATAGAATAAAGTAATTTAACAGATATATACTTACCAGGTATTGTAATAGGAGTTGAATCTTGACTGAGAAATGATATAATGGATGCAGAAATATTCTCACGGAACTGGAGAGTGTTTCGGAAGGCTCGTATCTAAAGATAATGGGCAACTTGATGTCTTTGGAGTGTATAGATCGGGAAAGGGTAGCCTGACGCTGATTCAGAATTATTTGATAAGATAATCAGCTATGTGGGAAACGATAAGGAAAGGAACGTGGTTGTAGCGGGTGATCTCAATTTACCAAATGTTATTTGGGAAGGTAATGTGAACGACAGGAATCATGAACAACAAATAAGTTAATATGGGAAGGGCATCTAATTCAGAAAGTGATGGAACCAACTAGAGGTAAGAATATACTGGATGTGGTACTGATAAAACCAAATGAGCTGTATGGAGGAACCGAAGTAATAGATGACATTAGTGATCACGAAGCTGTTATTGTGTTACTTAAAAATAAATATGAAAAAAAGGAACATATTAACATCAGGACTATTAGGCAGCACCATATGGCTGATAAAGCAGGCATGAGGGAGTTTAAAAAAAAAGTACGTATGATCGGTGGAAGACGGTAAATAAAAATGTAAACATACTCTGGGGTGGGTTTAAAGCAATTGTTGAGGAATGTGAAAATAGGTTTGTGCCTTTAAAGGTGCTAATGAATGGAAAAATACAATGTATTATAACAGAGAAATAAAGAGACTAAGAAGGAGGTACAGGATGGAAAAAAAGAGTTAGAAATGGCTGTGCAAGTAAGGAGAAATTGAAGGAACTTACTAGGAAATTGAATCTAGCAAAGAAGTCAGCTAAGGATAACATGATGGCAAGCATAATTGGTGGCCACACTAATTTTAGTGAAAAACGGAAGAGTATGTATTGGTATTTTAAGGCAGAAACAGGTTCCAAGAAGGACATTCCAGGAATCATTAATAAATAAGGGGAGTATGTGAGGATCTCCAAATGGCAGAAGTATTCAGTCAGCAGTTTTTAAAGATTGTTGGTTACAAGGATAATGTCCATATAGAGGAGGAGGCTAATGCAATGGTAGCTATAAGATACAAAAGTTGAAAACTAGAGAAGCGGCTGGAATTGATAAGATTTCTGGTGATATACCAAAGACAATGGGTTGGGATATAGTACCCTATCTGAAGTAATTATTTGATTATTATTTGGTTAAAGGAGCTATACCAAGTGAATTGAGAGTTGCTATAGTAGCCCCTGTGTATAAAGGAAAGGGTGATAGACATAAAGCTGAAAATTACAGGGCAGACAGTTTGACGTGCATTGCATGTAAGCTTTGGGAAGGCATTCATTTGGATTATATCAGACATGTTTGCGAAATTAATAAGTGGTTTGATAGAAGGCAGTTTGGGTTTAGGAAAGGTTATTCCACTGAAACTCAATTTCTACGATTCCAGAAGGATATAGCAGATATCCTGGATTCAGGTCAAATGGACTGTATCGCGATTGACCTATCTAAGGCATTTGATAGGGTAGATCATGGGAGACTATTGGCAAAAATTAATGCAGCTGGACTTGACGAACGACTGGCTGAATGACTGGCTATGTTTCTAGAAATTAGAACTCAGAGAATTGGAGTAGGCGAAGCTGTATCTATCCCTTTAATAATCAAGAGGGGAATTCCTCAAGGCAGTATTACTGGACCTCTATGTTTTCTTATATATCAATGATATGTGTGAAGAAGTGGAATCAGAGATAAGGCTTTTTGCAGAAGATGTTATTCAGTAGGCCTACAGAGTAATAAATAAGTTACAAGATTGTGAGCAACTGCAAAATGACTTCGATAATGCTATGAGATGGACAGTAGGCAATGGTATGATGATAAACGGAGTTAAAAGTCAGGTTGTGAGTTTCACAAATAGGAAAAGTCCTCTCAGGTTTAATTGTGTGGATGGGCTGAATGTTACTTTTGGGGATCATTGTAAGTACCTAGGTATTAATACAAGGAAAGATCTTCATTGGGGTAATCACATAAATATGATTGTAAATAAAGGGTACAGATCTCTGCACAAGGTTATGAGGGTATTTAGGGATTGTAATGAGGATGTAAAAGAGAGGGCACATAAGTCTCTGGTAAAACCCCAACTAGAATATGGTTCATGTGTATGGGACCCTTACCAGGATTACTTGATTCAAGAGCTGGAAAAAATACAATGAGAAGCAGCTCGATTTTTTCTGGGTGATTTCCGACAAAAGAGTAGCGTTACAAAAATGTTGCAAAGTTTGGGCTGAGAAGACTTGGAAGAAAGGAGACGAGCTGCTCGACTAAGTGGTATGTTCCTGGCTGTCAGTGGAGAGATGGCGCGGAATGACATCAGAAAACAAATAAGTTTGGGATTGAAATAACTTACCAAGGGATTTGTTCAATAAATTTCCAATTTCTTTGCAATCATTTAAGAAAAGGGTAGAAAACAACAGATAGGAAATCTGCCACCTGGACGACTGCCTTTAATGCAGATCAGTAGTGATTGATTGATTGATTCATTGATTGATCATTGTACATAAATACCCTTTCTTCTACCGTGTACACATGGGGAGGCATTACGAAAATTACACTTGGAAGTAACACTTCACAACTCGAGAACATTTGGAGCGACAGATCAACTCTTACTACACGTTCTAAGCACGGACATGAACTGCGAAGTGCGGGCATTCCCGTGCTGTCGCTGCGCTGTGTAACGGGAAGTGATGCGTCAACGGGTGCGCCTGCCGGCCAACCGATGAGAGAAACAATGATTGTACACGTGAACACATATGTTCTCTTAACAAAACAGTATGAATTCCAAAATAATTTGGTTTCTTAACATCGACTGAACCCCTCATGTGGGGTACCGTTAAGAATCTCTCTCTGAGCTCGATAAGACTGTAAGATAATAGTTTTCCTACTGTCCTTACGGGAAAATTAATGCGCGAAAAACTGTGAAAATCTACTTCTGAATGTAAATTCGAATCCAAGATATGAATATCACTCTAGAGAGAACGGTGCCATTCCGTTTGGGCAGAAGTTATGCGTTTTGCGCAATTTCAAAAATGACTAAATGATATAAAACATAATTGTGTTTGACATTGTTGGAAAGAGGAATTCTAGCAGGATTTAACTGTTCCATAACAACTCTTCTAAGAATTCAACTTCGCAAATTAAGTCGCTCAGAATTACATGACTTGCACATCAACTGTTGCGGAATGATACGTGGTGGAACAGTTCGCGCACACTCGAGCTATAAAATTAGCCATCCGTCTCAGTAGGCGACGAGCCAGTTATATTCAATCAATAACCACTGGTCTGCATTCAGAGCTGTCGCCCGTGTGAAAGAACAGCACTGTCCATCTCGATCGCTAACGTCCGGGACACTGGGCACGGCATACAGAAGAAGAAGAAGAAGAAGAAGAAGAAGAAGAAGAAGAAGAAGAAGAGGAGGAGGAGGTTGGCTGCCCGGTTGTACTTCCCCTAAAACCGACGACCACCAGCACTACAATTACCACCACCTGCAGACATTTTATTATTATTATTATTATTATTTTATTAATGTCATTATTATTATTCTTGGGTCGGCAATTCATCTAGATATGGTCCTGTTTTACGGTAGGGTGCCATTCCTGGCACCAAACGTATGTGAGGGGAGGTTCTTGCGTGTTTTTGCAGTGGTTGGTAGCGTGATGTGTTGCGTGTATATGAAGTGGTATGGTCTGTATTAGGATGAACACTAATACCACATCCCGGAGCTAGAGGAATTAATCATAAACAGTTAAACATCCTCCTTCGGGTCAGGAATCGAACCCGGCACTGACTGAACTGAATGCCACTTCGCTGATCATTCAGGAGCTGGACTCAGAAGCATGTATCTTAAAAAGCTAAATTAACTGTTTACCTGATAAACTTAGCGAGTCATTTTGTAGGGAAAAAAAAGATATTGAATTCTGAAATTCGAGAGTCCGAAGCAGGTTGATAAAGAATAAATTGGCTGTGTACCCCTTGACAAAGCATAATAGTCTCCCTGAATTTACTAAGATATTAATCATTTCATAATACTATCACGAGAGGATGTAACCCTCCCTTACTGAGATTTAAGTCGCGGGGAGAACACATCCAGTAATTACTTCCAAAACAATGGTATGTGTACACAATAGCCATACGCTGTAATATTGGTCGCTTTTACTCTGCTGCTGTCGGACCGCTGCAAAAGCTTGAAACCTAAAGGGAATGGGTTATTTACTAATCCCTCAACGAGAGTGAATATTTCTCCAGAATATATTGAATAACTGATGAGTTTGATTCCATAAATAAAGCCCGGATTTTTATGCATTAATAGGTTAGAATGAAAACTTACTGAAGCGAGTAGCAAGTATAGTCTACCTTCGCAACGATTGTGCTATGGGGTTTGCATATATATTAGGGGTACGGCTTATCAGAACCCCTATAATGTATGTTACCCTTGCTACACTCCTGAAGAGCGGGTGGCCGACACTACCTACTAACCAAATTAGTTTTGCAATCTAACCTGTTACTGCATAAAAATCCGGGCTTTATAAAGCACAAAGTAAAATATTACTTTTTCTTTTTCAAGAGAATCGGTTTCCTTTATGTGTGTTCTTGGGTACCAGTGAATAATTTATAGACCAAATATATCAATATGAGAGACAGAATAAATAATGTGTATAAAGATCACTACTACAATTTTAGAAATGTTCATTCGACAATGAACTTAAACATACTGAGTGCATGTAAGAAAAAACTTGTTAAGTATACATATTCCAAAAACGAAATGATTCCCGTCTAACAGATTTATCTGAAAATAAACTGACAACATAGCCAGTCGTTTCTAGTGACATGGATATGAATATCTGAGGGTTTTCTTGTTTCTTTTTTGTTATTTAATTTCTATTGAACTCATTAATATTAAGACCACTCCTTGTTATCGTTCATTGTTTATTTTTCTTACTTCCAACTGTACCAATATCAACTGGGGGTGGGGGCGAGATATTTCGTGCCCACCACTTCAATTTTTCACGGTTCAGTTATCCCCTCCCCCACGTTGCTAGTTTGTGTGTATTGTAATTTTGTCTGGTGGTCACAAAATACTCCCACCTCCTCCCCCTCCAATCTTGTTGGTAGCTAGCGCTTGGAAAATAATTTGGAATTGGTAGGATTAATATTTAATATTCTGATACCAAAACCTAAACCTCTTGGCCCAACATCCCCGAAAGGCCATGGCCTACCAAGCGACCGCTGCTCAGTCCGCGGGCCTACAAATTGCGAGGTGTCCTGTGGTCAACACAGCGAATCCTCTCGGCCGTTATTCGTGCCCTCCAAGACTTTAGCCGCTATTTCACCTCAGATTCAGGTAAAAATCCCTGAACTCGGGGCCTCCGGGTAAGATGAAGGCAAGCTACCGCTACACCGCGGGGCCGGCATTATATTCTGATGCAGTCAGCTAACATTGTAAAATTCGTATATATATCCCATTATAAATAAATAAATAAATAAATAAATAAATAAATAAATAAATTTCAGTTTCCAATAAGGACCATTCCGAAGCTTCAAAATGCTGTTCGTGAGGATAGGAACAACCTCAAAGGGAATATATATATATATATATATATATTCCGTCTTTCCAAAGGGTGTGTCAGTTAGTGGTATCCACTCACCATATTAGCTACTCTATTCTATTAAGGAAGTGATCTTAAAATTATATTACCTACTTTGCAATAATTGCAATATTTTTCCATTTTAGGTAACTTTCTGATTAACTTCCACTATTCTGGAAACTCGTAATATTTTTTTTATTTTTTTTTTTTTTTTTTTACACTTTGCTTAAAGTTGCATCGACACAGGTAGGTCTTACGGCGATGATGAGATAGCAAATGGGTAGGAGTTGGGAGGAATCAGTCGTGGCCTTAATGAAGGTACGGCCCCTGCATTTGTTTGGTGTGAAAATGGGAAACCACGGAAAACCATCTTGAGGGCTCCCGGCAGTGGGATTCGGACACACTATTCCCCCAATGCAAGCTCACAGCTGCACAACCCTAACCGCACGACCAACTAGGTCGGTAAGAATTAATTAATTCAGTCGTTCATTTCTTGCTCTTATAGCCAACCTGAGTGGCTCAGACGGAAGCGCGCTCACGTCTGACCCCAACCTGGTGGGCCGACCTCGGTTCAGTCTAATGGTAATCGAAGGTGTTCAAATAGGTCAGCCTAGCATAAGTTGGTTTAGTGGCACGTAAAAGAACTACAGCGTAACAAAATTCCTGCACTTCAGCGTCTCCAGAAAGAATAGATCTAGTTAGTGGGGCATAAATCATAGGTCTACTTCATTATTATTACCATCATCATCATCATCATCATCATCACAGTAGAAGCTTGATTCAACGCGCTTGTGTCAAGGTACATACTTTTAACCCACGTTAGGCCTATACCTTAACCGCGGTGCATGAAAAATGACCTCTAGTGCGACAGGTGTTTGGGAAAAAATAGTAGGCTACAAGAGAAAAGTTTTATTTGAAAGACATTTGTCATTGTCACTGCCTTTGTGAAGTACAGGCCGTACTGTAGCGAGCGCGGGAAAGCAATCAGCTGATCGTTAGGGGGGAAGTTTAGCACGTGAGCTAGTTGAGTTACACGTGAATTCTTCGCTGTTTTATTGGAATTGTTAACGTTGGCCGCATGTTTACTCCGATATATATCAGGCTGAGTCGTTATCGACTGCATTCATAAATAAAACGTTCAAAACTAGTGAATAAAACTTAATGTGAGCGCATATACATGTGAGGCTTTAGATTAAGAATATTGCTCTGCAGTGTTTTAATTTTGTAGTTTATTTGGGTAATGTTATATCCATAGTGCAAAATGAATTGAGTTTGTGCATTCAGCCGTTTATTATCAACCACGAGGTGAATATAATTGAATTAAGGTTATCAGTGAGAAAAATCGCCATGCTAAGAGTTGCCGTGTACCTGAGTGCAAAGCCAAATTATAAACGAGGAGAGTACACTCCAGTTAGGTTGTCGAAGAAGGCTACTCCTAGGAAGAAATTAATAGTTAATCACCACATAGTTGTGTGTATCAACCACTTTCCTGAAGATTAAGTCCTGAGGGAAATAAGAGTGTCTCGTCAAGATGGTGAGTTAAAATATTATGTCAAAAACATTGATAACATTAGATATATTTTTATGTAATAAAACGGATTATTTGAATTCGGTGTATTTGAAAATTCAAGTCCAATTTATGCATTTTACCATTATAGGTAGAAATGTATTGTGAAAAAACACTGCTGAGATTTTTCCCATCCAATTTCATATCATAGGCAATGGAACAGGGTTATTCCATGAAAACTGAATATGAAAATTTTTGTGTAGGTATTATTTACTACATTTTTAAACAATAACTGAATGTTATGACAGTGACAGTAAATGTTCTGATATTCTTGGAGGTTAGCTTACTCGTAATCTTTCTTGTAGGTATCCGGTATTAAATTTGTGGTACAGAAATAATTTACACTTGTAGTATATTGTATTGATAACTTGTTGCTTGTTTTCTATCAGTGTGTATGATGTGAATGTTCCAGCTGACTAGAAAATAGATAGAAATCGCAAGAATATGTCCCAAAGCGGTAGCCTGTTACTCACAGAAACGAACGGATATACGCCAGAAATAGAACATTGCCGGGAAGAACTAACAATTATTTATGAATAGGTTTTGTTTTATAAGGTGTTAACAGTCTCTTAAGTAATTTAAACGAGTGTGTTATTCAAGCGGATGCGTATCGCCTCCAAAGTGTGACGTCATGAGAGCTACAGCACGGCCTGAATATCACGAAGGCAGTGACATTGCATTCTTTACACGATCGCGCTCAGTTTGTCGTTCACAGAATATGATTTTCGTTTTTGTGTGGCTTAGCAAGGAGACTGAAAAAAGCCAAAAACCAATACTGTCACTTGTTTTGTAAGTGCGAGTGCAGACAAAGTGTTAAAGTTGTTTAAGGGGATGGGAGATCACTTTAACTTTCTCCTGTGTACACAAACGCTTTGCCTATTGTTCACCACCCGTTATTTCTGTGAATAGACAGGCACGCAATTTCTAAAACCACGTCCAGTCATCCCTTGAAGTTCTGTTTAACGCGGAGCCGGTAACAGTTAAAGACTGTATTGTAGTTTGTAACTACATTTACAAAGTACTAATTTTATTGACGATTCCTTTTTTCGGAGACATACAAATCAGAGTGCGTTTAACGAGGTTTCCGCTGTATTATTATTATTATTATTATTATTATTATTATTATTATTATTATTATTATTATTATTATTATTATTATTATTATTATTATTAAAGCTCTCTCCCCAGTTAGTGATTATCTGTGACTGGGAGAGAGACTTTTTTCATTCATGCATGAATTCATTCATTCATTCATAATGTCTATTGAAAGCTAAGGATTACACTGTTCAGACTCGTGATACAAATAAAGACTAACATGAATTAATAGGGGTAAGATACATGTGGTCCTAGACCAGTGGCGTTCAAACATTTTGGTTGGTGGACCCCCAAAATCCAATTGCTTTACCTTCGAACCCCCGGAGTATGAGTATATTGCGATTATAGCAACAATAACAAATTATTGTTGCTAGACGATAATAATAATAATAATAATAATAATAATAATAATAATAATAATAATAATAATAATAATAATCACCATCGCCATAATCATCATTATAATCATACTAATCAGCACTATAATCATCATAATATTCATAATCATCATCATCATAATCCTCATCATCATCATCACCATAATCATCAACATCATCATCACCATAATCATCATCAACCGCATCTTCTTCCGCCTGCTCACGGTCCCTGCACGCACTGACGCATTAAAAAAATTTTTCCAGGGATTTCAGATCGCATGCCCTTCCTGACACCAAGAATCAAACCACAGTCGCCGGGATGTCAGCCTAAAGCGCTACACCACCCTGTACATCATTTACGTGCCATATATTATAAAATACTGTAAAAAACACGTTTCCGTCAATTTCAATGCGATTGGACTATACAAAATGGCGGTGAATTGACATGTCTACAATTGGTCCTAACCTGTCACGTTTTCTGTGATACCGCGTCCACCCTTTTCTATCAAAGCAAATGGCCTCGCGGATACGTCAGGTGCACAATTCCCTACCTACAACTATGGAGTGGCCACAGTTTATACACTACAGTAACATTTCGTAAAAATGGCTAGAGTATTGAGTGTTTTTGAGATGGACCTCACTTACTGCCTCTTGTACCGTTTTTGCATTGTGTCGGGGAATTCTATATCAGGCTAACTGCACATGAAATTGCTGTAAGAGTTGGGCAAGATGGGACTAAGAGACATTTAATTCCTAGCTGGTTGCGTATGTTCGGGAAAAAGTATGGGCTGCTGTACCACGCTGTATATATATATATATATATATATATATGTGTGTGTGTGTGTGTGTGTGTGTGTGTGTGTGTGTGTGTGTGTGTGTGTGTGTGTGTGTGTGTGTGTGTGTGTGTGTGTGTGTGTGTGTGTGTGTGTGTGTGTATGTGTGTGTGTGTGTGTGTGTGTGTGTGTGTGTGTGTGTGTGTGTGTGTGTGTGTGTGTGTGTGTGTGTGTGTGTGTTATAAGGAATTCGATTCTTACTAAGAGTTAACTCTTCCTAGGTAGATTCAACTCTTACTAAAATTATCAGTAACAGTTGATTAAAAACAAACAGATCAATTTTTCCTAGGAAGAGTTAACTATGCCTGCTGTGGTTTAGTAAAACTTGATTCGCAGATGCTGCTCTGGAAATGTAACCGCGCGCCATACCTTTATTATTATTATTATTATTATTATTATTATTATTATTATTATTATTATTATTATTATTATTATTAAAACATTTCATTTCTTCTCTCAATCATTAATCATTTCCCCAGAGGAGTGCGACAGTCTTCGGCAGCCGGCACATTTCCTATTCGCACCGCTAAATGGGGGCCTCGTTCATTCCATTCCTGACCGGGTCGAATGACTGGAAACAGGTTGTGGATTTCTTTTCAAGGTAGTAATAGATAAATTGTAACAAAATCATGCATGTATCAAAATTATTTGGATTGCAATAAGTAATTACGCTCTCTCCAGTTTCTGGCGATCTGGAATTAGGGGATGGGATTATTATTATTATTATTATTATTATTATTATTATTATTATTATTATTATTATTATTACCGTGTTTTTGCGGTAGTTATGCGTGAAAGAAGGTGCGGGTGTGAACGGGTCTCAAGCTACGAAATTATAGTGCATGGAAAATTAACAAGGTTATATTTTATTTTCCAAATAACGAAATAACAATCATGGCAGGTACAGAGTAGCAAGGCAATAAAAATACAATTACAATATTTACAGGATTTGGGCTTCGAGCCCCAGCCTCATACTTCTTGAGCAATTAGCCCAGTTTTACCCCAAAACACAAGTTTCAACAGAGAGGCAGAAAACCCCATTCATGCTTAGGAGCACTTGCTCCAAAATACACAGAAAGGCCTCCTTGAGGCGCGCAGAAAACAAAATTTTCGGGAAAATAGCAACTTGCTCTCAAGATTCAGGCCTGTCAAAGGCCACACCTAATTCCACCTTCAAGCTGTCCTCCAAGGACATATACACAGGGGTAAAATACCCAACCTACTGAGGTCTATTAAATGAGAAGAAGGTTAATTACATGACCTCTAAAATAACAATTAGAGAGGAGGCGATCTACACTCCTAATGCATTTGTTTTTAAAACCTAATCTGGCTCTAGGCCACTAATACAAGGGCTAATCCCATACTACAGAGGTGACTTAAGAAGGACACAATTTACATTACGTTAAAGAAGAATAGGTAGAGAAAAGAATAAGTTCACCTCAAAACAATATGAGTGGGAGCTCGAGAGGGTTAAGCACTCTCTATCCCAATATGTAGTTTAAAAGATAGAATAGATACAAGTTTCTTTACATTTTAAGGAAGGTTACATAATGGAAAAACTTCGGACCCGCCCCGAGAGTTAAACTGCTGAGCTAGCAAAGAAAGAAGTTATTAATCGGCCATTACCTTGTTGTTGACCGCTGCCGACGAAAGAGGCGCTTCCCGCCCCCTGCTATGTACTTTACACACTGAAAGATGGAACAGAAGTGGCCCGGAGACCCTAAAATCAGCAGTTTATATACTCTCGCGGAAAGTTCGAGGCGTTTGGGGAATGAGAACACCCTCCCACAAAAAACTTTATTGGCTAACCAAGAAAACCCCTACACAATATGAAGAAGAAACACCTAATTGGTGGAAAATTAATTCAAGAAATTCGGGATTGGCTAGATACAAAACAAGGGGAAAGAAAGGGTTAATATTGCCAACTTAAATAATGACTGAAAGAAATTTAGCAAAGAACAAACTTTTGAAATTAAATTTTCTCCAAAAAAAAACAGTTCTTTCACTCCGCACTAGGGTGCACTATTGTTGATCTTCAGTAGTGTCCTCTAGAAGAGAAAGTTCACACTTCTTACTACAAGCAAAACAAAAATACGTCGAAAATGACACAGTTCAAAAACTCCAAAATTTCCAGGTAGTGACATCTTCTGAGAAAGTAGAAAATTAATACCGTAGATAAAGTTCAGACTTCCTCCAGCAGAGGAGTTTCAATTGGCGCACATTTTAAATTAGCCCGGTACAGTTATTATTATTATTATTATTATTATTATTATTATTATTATTAGTAGTAGTAGTAGTAGTAGTAGTATTCCACTTCTTTGCATTTTCCCCATTTATGTGCGGTCTACCTTATTGCAATGTTTTCTCCACTTCAATCGAACCATAGCGTCCCGAGGGCTGAGTTTGGTGAGACCCATGTCATCTCTCACCCTATCCAGCCAGCGTCTTTGAGGTCGTCCTCGAAGTCGGCGACCCTCCACGTTCAGTCGAAGCGCAGTCTTTGTAACTGAGGTTTCACTACTGCGGAGTACCTGCCCAACCCATCGCAGACGTGTTTCACGCATTTTCTCTGGGAATGGGGCAATTTAGAATTTCTTCCTCACAGCATCGTTCCTGATATGGTCTAGCCGAGTCAAGCCATTGGATCATGCAGGATCTTCATTTCCACTGCATGAAGTGCCTGTTCGTGTTTCGATGTTGTAGGCCAGCATTCAGATCCATAAACGGCCACCGGTCTAATCACTGTGCGGTAGACTTTAGATTTTAGATGCAATGGACTTTTCTTATCACGCGGGACTCCAGTAACTTGGCGTCATTTCATCCATGCGGCGCTGACGCTTATCTTGATACAGGAATCGTACTGCAGTCTGTGATGTATGAGCCAAGGTATTTGAAATGGGTCACTTTATCAAGCTGAATCCCATCCACAATGTTCGTGCCATTATTATTATTATTATTATTATTATTATTATTATTATTATTATTATTATTATTATTATTATTATCACCTTTGTTATGCTTAACTTTTGTACATACATGTAGATGTAGATTAATTGACTAGTGAGATTTAAACTTTGTTAGAGGATGGATAATATCAGATTCAGAAGAGTCCTTACGAAGTATGAAGTAGCGACATTTTAAAATGTTAAATGTCGTACAACTTGTTCTCCATTTGTGCCTGGCCTTTTTATTTCACATCACTTGACTTCCTAATACAAACCATACTTCATGGCCTGCTTTATTCTGGACATGATCCCGCTTTAAACGTCGGCAGTATTTGCAGAGTCCAAGAGATGAGGAGCTTTTTTGTCCGACTGTCTGTTCGTCTGCCGCTGGCCTGCCGTGACCAGCAATCTTTTGGTGGCTTAAAAAGAGTCTTGCTAGGAAGACGCAGCGCTGGACATAAATCTCTCCCGCTTTTGAAAGCCACAGAACGGAGGCAGCCCTGCCCTACAGGGCCGAAAGGAAGTGTAAATATTTTACCACAGCTTCTTTTATGTGTTGTGTTTCCTATCATAACACATCACCATTTATATTACGTTGCTCTTTATTGATCTAGTTTTTACTTCAGTGACGTTATTACTGGGGCAGAAGAATTTACTGTACGACCCTCTATTCACACCTCGTATTTCACAACTTTAAGCCTAGCCGGGACTATACCATATTCATAGCCGTGTATCTCCCCATCGCGTATATCACGCTCCCTAATTTTTGATATGGAATTGAGGGAGCAAAATAAATCATGCTTATACTCGTATCTCACATGGGTTTTTCTTCATGTGCCAGTATAAATACAAGATTCGCCTTCCGGCATGCATTCCTGCTCACAGCTCAAGGTCGAACTGTATCCCTTAGGGAAGAATGGAATTTTGCAAAAGAGCAACGGGGAAAACAATACGCTGTAGTACAACCATACTCTCCTCACTCACCTTGGTTCTCCAAATGGAATGCTTGTTGAGTTCGCATCCGGGAGATAGTGGGTTCGAATTCCACTGCTGGCAGCCCTAAAGATGGTTTTCCGTGGTTTCCCATTTTTACACCAGGCAAATGCTGGAGCCTACCTTAATTAAGGCCACTTCCCTCTTAATCCTAGGCCTTTCTTGTCCCATCGTCGCCATAAGACCTATCTGTGTCGGTGCGACGTAAAGCAAATAGCAAAAAAAAAAAAAAAGAAAGAAAGAAAGAAAGAAAGAAAGAAAGAAAGAAAGAATCCCTGTGACCAACGGCCAGCACGCTAACCATTTATCCATGGAGCCATACACGTCAGAATATGAAGAGAACAACCGGACGGTCGCTCGCAGCATTTTCCTAAGGCCTACCCGTCTAATGCAACCCCTTGGCTTATTAAACCTCCTTTACGACCGCATACGGCTGGTGTATGTACTAGTGCACATCAACACGGCATTTGCTGTTTGCATATCGGCAAATGGCTAGTGTGTTCAGCAAACAACGAATACACAGACATCATTTTAATCTGAAGAACCTGATCGGAATTCAGCCGAAGCTCCAAACAGATGTCTGCCTTCTACACACGTATTTCGCCGAATAGTATTAGTGGTTTTTGTTTCATACAAACAACTATTTTATAGAGCGGAATGTTTACACGTGAATAGATTAACAAGCTATTAATTTTTTTTTCTGCACCTTTGGCTCATTTACAAATGCACCCAGTTATGGAACATGTGCAGTAAGATGACTGCTATATGTTTCACAACATCCACAAGACAGCACGTTGTAGCACTCCTTCGGAAACAAGTGATTAGGCATCCCATGCATCACTAGTGCATGCGGGACAATTGTAAGTAGAAAGTATGGCATTCGCGATCCGCTGGTATATATTATTTCATATAAGGACATAGAAGGATCAAATGTGTTCAACACGGCGTTTACATGAAATGCTAGAAGCAACGTACTTTGTAATGACCGTGTACCAGGTACGTACTTTACAGTACTTTACAGTAGGTAAGGTAAGGGTTATTCTGCCCGAAGGCAGGTCCGAACCTCCGCAGAGGTGTTCCTGAGCCGGAGTTTAAGTGCGGTAGGGTGGCCAGTTCCTTTCCGCTCTTCCATTCCCTTACCCCCCACCAACAGCGCGTGGCAACCCATCCAACTCCTGACCACGTCCAATGTTGCTTAACTTCGGAGTTCTCACGGGATCCGGTGTTTCAT
The DNA here is from genome assembly GCF_040414725.1 of Anabrus simplex. Classification (NCBI taxonomy): domain Eukaryota; kingdom Metazoa; phylum Arthropoda; class Insecta; order Orthoptera; family Tettigoniidae; genus Anabrus; species Anabrus simplex. Next base: position 39,275,869 of record NC_090265.1, on the reverse strand, counting down.
CACGGCTACGGCCGTTGGCTAATTTACCGTAAAACCTATCTAAAGCAGAATTGCTAGGCATTAGAATATATTTCCATTTTATGCTAAGTTAACGAATATATTATGCTTACAGGTATGCCAAATTTCAAAACTAAAACATCAGGAGGTTTTCTTGCGGCATATCCAGACATGTTATGACATCATTAATGACATAAATTAATAAGCCTACTACTCAATTATGTAATTTAATAATTAAGTTATTTATTTATTTATTTATTTATTTATTTATTTATTTATTTATTTATTTATTTATTTATTTATTTATTTATTTATTTATTTATAAATACTGAAATATCGCATGCATTTTATAAATACAGTAATACTGCATGTATGTGAGCTCTAGAACACACGACTCTCCTTTGTAACTTCTGTAATTTCTGAACTAGGTTTCTGCCCAAAGCACTGGCCTTGTTGAACGGGTTTTAATGTTCAATTTTTTCCAGAATTCTTTTTCAGGAAGCTTTGAATTGAATTGAGTTTTTCCTTGTAAATGTACTAAAAATACTCTCACAGTCGGCATTGCTATGCGGAAATAAAATAAAAAGCATTACGTTAGCGATTCTATCATACTACAGAACACCACAAGCTGACTGCATCTGTCTTGTCAACTCCCACTAAAAGTCAATTCTCTCCAGCTACTTAAAGAAAGAGGAAAAATCTAAAGAATATCTGTAACCGGCTAGCAAATAACAGGCTAGGAATATCAGTACCGTCTCTAAACTGTTATAACATTATAGCTCGCGCCTGCGCAGGGATGCGCACTTAAAGCGAGCTGCTATGCTTCCTAATATCCGTTAGCCAATCGAAAACTCCTACTCTCCGCTTGGTTTTGTTCTGACAGTTACTTCCGTATAATGGTCTCCGGTGGAATATAATATTTCCAGAACAGCTTACACTGATGGAATAGGATATAGTATCATGTTACGATATTTAACTCCCATCTCTAGTGCAGTGATTGTGAACCGTACACCGGTCCGGCCCGACACGGCTCGGACCAGTGTTTTGTCTCGGAGTGACTCGACTAAGCTCGGCTCAACTCGGTTCGGATGGAGAGCCCTGCGGAGTAAGTTAGGAAGGGGGGAGACCGGAGGAGCGAGCGAGATAGGCGTATGGAAAGAGAGAGACAGCGCTTTTGCTCAAAATTGAGGAGTAGGGGTCTACACTCTGGTCGACCTAGCCAAGTCGTATTCTGCACCTTGCGCCGCGCAATGTACCGGTGTATGCAGCCGGAGAGGATCTGAACTAACTGCGGAATAACAAGTACAGCCTAACAACACTCGCGCTACAGAACAGCTTACACTAGTAGAAATACAGGGCAACTGTATTGACAGCGCTCTACTATGTTGATGATGATGATGATGATGATGATGATGGTGTTTGTTGTTTAAAGGAGCCTAACAGCTAGGTCATTGGCCCCAATGGTAAGAGGTGCAACGAAATAAAACGATAATTAAGACTTCAGAATGAATCCACTGACTAATGATTATGAAAAATTGACAATGAATCCAAAACATTCAATGGATCCAATTCACAATGCCTTCATTTCTGAGACGATCCTTGTTATAAAAAGGGATAAAATATCCAGATTTCCGGCCCCTCATAATAGTACTAACCACTGGTAAAGCAGAACCGCGATGTTCCTCATATAGTAGTGCTGATCACAGGTAACGAAGAATAATGGTGTTCCACGCATGGTGGAGTACTAATCACATGTAATGTAGACCGAAGGTAGGTCACACATAACGGCTCTACTCACAGGCAACACAGGCCCATGGTGTTCCTCACATAAGGATAAGGCTCACAGGCAACACAGACCCATGAGGCTCCTTACATAACGGCTCTACTCACAGGCAATACAGTTCCATGGTGTTCCACACATGAGGGTACAACCTACAGACAGCGCAGATCCATGAGACTCCTCACATAAGGGCATTATTCGCAAGCAACGTAGACCCATGGTGTTCTTCACATAGAGGTACTAATGGAACTAATCACAGGCTACGTATACTCATGGTGTCGCTCACATAATGGCACTCATCACAGGCAATGTAGACCTACAGTGTATCACACACTATGGCACTACTCACAGGCAACACAAACCCATGGTGTTGTTCATATAACGGTACTACTCCCATATTAACCCTCCCCCGATGATACTAATCATAGACCGAGCTGGGAGTAGCGGTACGAGTTCCTCAGGTAGTAATACTAATCGCAAGTAAAGTCTACCCATGGTGTTCATGGCGTAATGGTAGTTATCACAGATTGTCTCAAGGTTCCAAAAGTATCATCCCTTTTTAGTTGCCTCTTACAAAAGGCAGAGTGTATTCTTCATCTGTGTCCTCAACCCACAGGGGGTAGGAATAATGGCGGTGAAAGCAAACTCCTTGTTATCTGGGTACAAAGCGTGTTAAATTATTTGTATGGGTTCTTTACGCTTTTTGTTGGTCGCAGTTTAACGCAGGCAAAATTAAACTAATAAAGAGCGCAGTCCCCACTAGTTTATTTTCTTGACGTATTGAGATCATTACACGAAATTTAAGACAAGTGTGCAAAGGCATTTAAAAATTTGAATTCATGTATTGATTGTACTCTCTGCGAGTGCAAATCCAAGCGGAAACGCACTCAACTCCAAATGGCATATTGTCATTTACACGGCTTCTAATAAAATTTACATACTCCTCGCTTTTTATTCGTTTCTGTAGGCTTGTTATAGTAATAATCATAACCACAATTTCACCACTTGGCATTAAACCTTCTAAAATGTTCGTTTAGTAAAATTAAAAGGAATTCAGTACTGAAACAATTTTACTTTAATTAATATTGTGTAAGAAAGCCAATACAGTAAGCTCGCAGTTGCGACTGACAGTAGGCTTATTCTGTGCGAGAGAAACGAGTTCTCGGACGAAATTGCATTTATATAGGTCTGTACACGGGAGTGAAATTTGAGTACATTAAGAGTATGTTGTCCATAAGTTGCAAGTTACAGGTATGAAGGTATGAGAATTATTGCTGGTACAAAGAGATGGTTTGTTAAGTAGGAAGCCATACTTTACTGTGTCGACTTAGTTAAATGTAACTTAAAAGTTCTTCATCCTGTCGTACACACAGGTTTACCTGTAGAAAAACATTAATAAACAAACAATAAAAATACACACTATTAAACAAAGAATGACATGTTTCGTTCTTTAAAAAAAAGCATCATCAGATTCTATCAAGTCACACTCAAATATTTAGAGACAAAGCAGGGCATTATTAAAATAATTTCTAAATTTCTTAATTTCTTTTCTTTGCTAGTTGCTTTACGTCGCACCGACACAGATTGGTCTTATGGCGACGATGGGACAGGAAAGGGTTAGTAGTGGGAAGGAAGCGGCCGTGGCCTTAATTAAGGTACAGCCCCAGCATCTGCCTGGTGTGAAAATGGGAAACCACGGAAAACCATTTTCAAGGCTGCCGACAGCGGGGTTCGAACCTACTATCTCCCGAATACTTGGTACAGGCGACTGCACCTATCGAGCTCGGTTCCTATATATTAAACAGAGATAAACATAAATATTATTTCTAAATATTTCACTGTGACTTCAGAGAATCTGATTACCAGCTGTATGAAAAAAGTTTTTGCCGGTTTTTTTTGTGGTAAAGAAAACACGTAATTTTCAAGGAAAATTCATTTACTGTTTATTAAAATATTGGCCATCGGCTTCTACACACTTCACCCATCTTTCAGGTAAGTTATGAATACCATTACTCGGTTCGCGTGGAAGGACGTGGGTTCGAATCCCCGTCATGAAGTCGTAAAATTTAAGAAATGAGTTTTCCACTTGAGGAGTTGCACATGGCCCTGAGGTTCACTCAGCCTACACCAAAAATGAGTACCAGGTTAATTCCTGGGGGCAAAGGCGGCCGCGTAGAGCTAACCACTTTACCCTATCAAGCCCCGATGTTACGGATAGTGGAAGCCTTTACCTTCCACCCCTCCAAGGGCCATTATGGCCTGTACGGAGATTGCTTTTCTTTACTTTGCTTTGATTTATGAATACCATGCCAGAAAAAAATACTGCTTGTCTTTTACGTTAAAATCGTTCGTCGAGCCATTTTCCAACTTCCTAGAAATTCCTGAAGTGCTGCTCTGCGAAGAGGTGATAGTCAGATGGCGCCAGGTCGGGGAAGTACGGCCGGTGCCGAAGGATGTCCCATCCAAGCGACTTCAAGGTGTCTTTCACTGGTTTTGCTGTGTGAGACGGCGCATTGTCGTGTAACAAAATCATTTTGCCACGTCTTCCGGCCCATTCCGGTCGTCTTTGGGTCAATGCGTGATTTAAATTAATCATTTGTTGGCGGTAGCGTTGTGCATTAACGGTTTTCCCGGGCTTCAAGAATTCATAGAGTCTTCTCTGTTTTGTGGTCTACCAGAGCGCGCACCGCCTTTCACATTTGAATCAGCACGTTTAAATTGTCGAAACAATGTCTCACATATTCTAATTGCTGGAGCGTGTTCACCACATGTTACTACCAGCAAACTTTCCACAGCCTTTTTATTTTGAAAAGCAAGAAGGAAAGCACCGCGTGCCGCAAATGTTCTTTTTCAGGCACAAACGTCGACATGATCACTGAACGATACAACACAGACGCTAGTGTTTGGCGGACTCAACTTGTGTGTGTTCGTAGGCTAATGTCAGACGAACAAACTGACGTATGTGTCAAATTCATACGGTACGTACTGTTCGCTGAGGCAAAGCTCTTAGTGAAATGGGAACAGACTTATGCATGTATCTGATGATGTTCTTTTAAGAACGAAACATGTCATTCTTTGTTTAATAGTGTGTATTGTTATCCCTTGTTTAATAATGCGTTTTTTTGCTAGTTGTTTTACGTCGCACCGACACAGATATGTCTTACGGCGACGATGGAACAGGAAAGAGCTAGGACTGGGAAGGAAGCGGCGGTGGCCTTAATTAAGGTACAGCCCCGGCATTTGCCTGGTGTGAAAATGGGAAACCACGGAAAACCATCTTCAGGGCTGCCGACAGTGGGGTTCGAACCCACTATCTTCCGAATACTGGATACTGGCCGCACTTAAGCGACTGCAGCTATCGAGCTCGGTAATGCGTTTTTAACAGGTGTGTTGTAGAATAATATTTATATTTAATCGGTGTGTACGAAAGACTGAAGAGCTCCTAAGTAGCATTTAAGTTACAAACAGGTTGGATCAATGTCAGAAGGCTATTCGGAAAGAGGAGATGGATGTTATGTTAGAAAAGAATACGGTGGAAGAAGGTGTGCGTACAAATCACTTTCGGCGGTGGCATTATGCGAGGCGAAATGGGAAAGATATCGCTGTTGCACCTAGAAAATCTGCTATGTAGTAATGGTTTAACTTAGAACTCTGACTAGAATGGTTCTGTCATCTAACGTTCAGTTTTGCATGAACTATGTCAAAGAATGTTCGTTGTAAGTGATACATGTGCTGCTGTGCAGTATTCCTCCCCTCAGCATTGTTGCATTAGGCACTTTACGTCCACTCATGAATTCAAGTCTGCCTGCCGAAAGATTTCCCTGGGTTCATAAACTGACTTGTGTGAGTCATCGTGTGTATGTTGTGTGAATGATTGTTCTTGTATCTATTATGCACTTCAATTATTATTATTATTATTATTATTATTATTATTATTATTATTATTATTATTATTATATTTTCTCTTTTTATTCTTCTTTCTTTCTTTCTTTCTTTCTTTCTTTCTTTCTTTCTTTCTTTCTTTCTTTCTCTCTCTTTCTTTCTTTCTTAATCTGTTTTCCGTCCACGGTTGATTTTTCCCTCGGGATACCACCTCTACCGCCTCAAGGGCAGTGTCTTGGAGCGTGAGACTTTGGATCGGGGATACAATTGGAAGGAGGATCAGTACTTCGCCCGGGTGGCCTCACCTGCTTTGCTCAACAGGGCTCTTGGTGGCGGATGGTAATATCAGAAGGGGTAGACAAGGACGAGAAGGGGAGCGACCGTGGCCTTCAGCATTTGCCTGGAGAAGAAGTGAGAAACTACGGAAAACCACTTCGGGGGTGGAAGAGGTAGGAATCGAACCCCCTCTACTCAGTTGATCTCCCGAGGCTTAGTGGACCACGTTCCAGCCCTCGTACCACTTTTCAAATTTCGTGGGAGAACCGGGAATTGAACCCGAGCCTCCAGGAGTGGCAGCTAATTACACTAACCACTACACCACAGAGGTGGACATTATTCTTCATATTATTAGTATTAACACTTATATACTTACTGATCTGCAACCTGGTCTTGGCGTATCTGTCCGTAGTATTACTTTTTGGAGAATTACCATGCCTTACTTTTACCTCTATGTTTACATTTTTTACTTTTATTATCCAAAATAATTAAGTGTAAGAGTGGGACACAAGGTCTAACTTCACCTCAAATGTAAACCAGTAATAAATAAATAAATAAATAAATAAATAAATAAATAAATAAATAAATAAATAAATAAATAAATAAATAAATAAACATAACGGTATTTCGAGGTAAAGGACGGTATATTCCTCAAAAGACAAATGGACTTTGCATTGTAAGATAAGAGAAGACGAGGGAGACGAGTCGGCAATGGATAGACTCAATGTTCAGTTTTTTCTTGCTCTTCGTGTTACGTCGGACCGACACAGATAGGTCTTATGGCGACGATGAGATAGAAAAGGCCTAGGAATGGGAAGCAAGCGACCGTGATGTTAATTAAGGTATAGCTCCAGCATTTGCCTGGTGTGAAAATGGGAATCCAGGAAAACCATCTTCAGGGATGCTGGCAGTGGGGTTCGAACCCATTGTATATCGGATGCAAGCTCACAGCTGCGCGCCCCAAACCGCACCCCCAACTCGCCCGATTCTATGTTTAGTAATTTTATTGTAAGAAGTGTGAGGTAATTAGTTAATTCACAGAAGCTTGCAGACTGAACACTAAAAATGTATACTTCTTAATAACGAAGATATGTGTACGTTTCAAGGAAGTGTTTTAACTTCGTATCCGCTCAGTTAGGTCTTAAGCTGTCTCCGTGGATTAGTGGTAGAGTGTCGGCCTCCGGGTCTCAAGATGGCGGGTTCAAACCCAGCAGAGGTAGTCAGACATTTGAAGGACGGAAACAAGCCCATTTGACACTCCATGATGTACGATGTCGGTATGGTGACACATTGGTGTTTACTCGACAAATGTAATTAAAACTCAGCCGTGGACTCCAAGAGAAATTCCGTTTACACTGCCATTTAATTGGCCCAGAGTTAAACGGAAATTGGCATGAAGGCAGCCAACGGCGTCAAATTAAAATGACTGACGCCATATTTATTATTATTATTATTATTTAGGTACTTTGGAGATGATGGGACAGGAAAGGGCTATGACTTGAAAAGAAGCGAACGTGACCTTAGTTAAGGTAGAGTCCCAGCATTTGCCTCGCGTGAAAATCGGAAATCAATGGCCAATTTCTGTTAGATTTGATTGGTTTGAAGCATTTGTGTGTTCAGAAATGTTTGGAAGTTTAGCGAAAAACACTATGAACCGTTTTCAGCTCGAAGTCAATCAGCCTCAAGTTAACTTCTAAAATAAAAACACACGGTAATATCAAGTGCGTCCTTAGTCATGTTGTACGAACATTTTTCGCTGTAACAAACATTCCGTCCGGATGACTTGCTACTAGATATTGTAGTATTTCATATTCATGCAGAGGTTTCATTAGCAAGATTGGTCCGCCCTTTTTGAAGAGGAGGTAATAGAGGTTAATGGAGTCAGATCATGTTTGTCCGTGCATGCAATGCTGTTGTTACATTACTGTATCATTCTGTGTAATTGTGGTTAATGGAAAAATGGAGTAACTAAAGGCGTACACAGCTAGACACTTGCTTGACTGCCAAGGGGTCCGAGCTGAATCTAACATTAGTTTCGACTTATTTGACCCGTACCAGCATTTTGCTTGCCAACTTTCATTGGCTAACCCTGGTATTAGTTTCACGGGACAATTGGAATCTTCTGCGAAGGCTGAGGAAGATAGAGTAAGACTTTTTTCACAATATTTATTACTCTACTTCACTGTTTTATATGATATTCCTCAAAGTAGTTTCCTTGTACTGGAAAGGACTTCTCGTGACATTTCTATCAATCCTCGAACACATGATGTAGGCTATTCTTTATCTTAGGCGCACCGAATTCGAGTAATAATTGGTGGGGCTGGGCATGATTAATGTTGTATGTCCGGCGCTCACTTCTCGCTCCGTCAGCCAGCTGCACGCGCGCCTGTGTATCATTCTGCTAGCTTCGACGCGCAGCCCTCAGTGCGCGTGCCTGACCATCGAGTGTACTATAAATAGGAGCTACCTGCCCGCTCACTTGCCCACTTGCCCCGGTGTCCAGCTCCAGAATACACCCTACGTCGAGCACGGAGGCTACTCCTCTTGAAAATGTGCTTCGACCAGGTGGACTGAATTTCTGGCAGTACGAGGTTTCACCTCTGGTCACCGCTCCCTTACCTGTTTCCGCTGCCTATGTTCCGTAATTCTGTTACAAGCCATTTTCATTCCCTAAGTTATGCAAGCTCCCTTAGTTTCGCTAGGTGGAATTTCTTCAATCAATTGAACTTGCTTTTTAGGAATTCAGGCACTTCAACAAACAAGGACTCTCATAAACATTTATGTTAGTGTGCCAGATAGTTCTCGACTATCAACGTGTCAATTCAGAAATACTATCTTTTCAAGATAGAAGTGTATATAAAGACTGCAAACCTGTACATATTGTATAAAGACAGACTTTTCTCAAGATTCAATATTCCTTTTTGCTTCCAAATATATTTCTGTTATTTGTGTAAATATCCTAAAGTGAAGCAATAAAAGTTGTGTTCTGTAAACTTCAACCTTGGTTACAACACAACTCTATGGCGACGAGGTAAACAAGCGACACTCCAATTCATCGGCCCCAGTCGCCAACTCTATGGCGACGAGGTAAAAGCGCACCAACCTACCATTCTTCGACCCCAGTTGCCAACTCTCTGGCGACGAGGTAAAAACGCAACAACCTACACGTCATCAGCCCCAATCGCCAACTCTATAGCAACGAGGTAAACACACACTACAATTCAACGGGCCCAGTTGTCAACTCTACGGCGACGTGCTAAACAACAACGACACTCCAACCAGTTCTGACACACAGCTTACCTTACTCTTGCTTGCACGCATTTCGCAATGGCTACTGCGGAACAACTCGCTACGATCTTCCAAGCCTTACAACAGCAACAACAACAGTTTATGCAACAACAACAGGCAGCATTAATTCAGGCTATTCAAGCTATTTCTGTCTCTACACAGCCATCAGCTATTCCTCCGTTCTCTGCTTTTGATCCGGCTAAGGAAGAATGGTCAGTTTATTTAGCCCGCTTGCAACAGCATTTCATCTGCCATTCTGTCACGGATGATCAACGCCGCCGCGCACTATTTCTTAGTTCGGTTGGCAATGCTACGTGTGAATTACTACGTAAATTAAGTCCAGAAGAACACTTATCTGAGGTACCCTTCACGCAGCTCTTAGCCCGTCTCACGGACCACTATGCCAAAGCTCCTCACATAGTGGCTGCTCGCTATAAATTTTTTCAGAGCAGAAAGCAACCCCATCAGACACATACTGAATGGATAACTGAATTGCGTGGTCTAGCTAAACCCTGCCAGTTCATCTGCTCCAAGGACGGTTGTGGTTCATCCTACACTGATTCTCTCATTCGGGACATGATAATTTTACATACTCCTGAAGACAAAATACGTTTTGACGCTGTCAAGCAGAGTAACCCTTCATTAGAAGACGTCCAGCGTATTGCTACGGTTTATGAGCTTACTACCAAGACTGCCGCAGCCATAGCTTCTCCACACGAAGTTGCACAAGTCTCGCCTCAGGCCCGCAAGTCCTCTGCTACAGTGAACCGTAAGGATAAGGCGCTCTCCACCAAGCATTCTCGCCAGGTTCCCTCTCGTAATGCTACACGGAAGCCCAATTCTAAAAACACCTCGAAACTCCTGCCTTCCTGCCGAGGTTGTTTCAAGCATCATGAACGTCGTGACTGTCGTTTTTTCAAAGCTACTTGTGAACGATGTAATAAACTTGGACACATTCAGACTGTCTGTCAAAGTTCGCTCCGACCTGCTAAGACTACTGCAGCGCGCCGGAAGCATATACAGCCCCGCCAAGACATGGAAGTTGATCAGATCAATCTTATTCTTCCCACAAAGGATTCTCACAAAATCATCATTCCTCTCTCATTCTCTGATCGATCTGTCGATTTTCAATTAGACACTGGATCACCTGTCTCTATTATTAACCTGACTACCTACCACGACTTGGGTTCACCTTCATGCTCTCCAGCTGACATCCAGCTCGTGACATTTAACAAGAAGAAAATTGACATCAAAGGTCAAATTAAGCTTCAGTCTAGTTATAAAGGAATTCAGAAGGCCATTCCTCTTCTCGTAGTTAACAACTACACTGCATCAAACATTATGGGCATGGATCTATTTAACTTATTTGGTTTCCAGATACATGACAACATTCACGTCGTATCTACATTGCATCCTACTTCTGATGTTACCGCTCTCCTAGCGCAGTTTCCTGAAGTCTTCGACTCTCAGCTCGGAACGGCCAAAGACTATACAGCTCACATACAGCTGAAATCCGGAGCTAAGCCTCGCTTCCTCAAATCACGTCCAGTACCCCTAGCACTTCAAGACCAGGTCACGAAAGAATTAGAAAGATGGATACAAACTGGAATTGTTGTACCAGTTACTTCTAGTCAATGGGCTACTCCACTCGTGGTAATCAAGAAACCTGATGGTAATGTTCGACTTTGTGGCGATTTTCGATCTACAGTCAACGCACAACTCGAAACCGATATCTTTCCTATTCCACGTCCAGAAGACTTATTCCGTCGTCTCTCTGGTGGACAATTCTTCTCTCGAGTTGATCTTAAAGAAGCATATCTCCAGCTACTTTTAGACGAAGAATCTAAGAAATTTCTCACACTCAACACTCCTCTCGGACTGCTCCAGCTCCAGCGTCTCCCATTCGGTGTTTCATCCTCAGCGGCTATTTTTCAGCGCTATTTGGCTCAACTCACCGCCTCCATTCCCGGTTGTGCTAACTACCTGGATGATATTATTGTTACTGGAAAAGATCATCAGGAACATCTAACCAATCTCCGCCTTCTTCTACAGAAATTGAAAGACAATGGCCTACGAGCGAATCTCGCTAAATGTACCTTCTTTCAGCCTCAAGTTCACTACCTCGGACATATACTTGATAAGAATGGAATTCGTCCTAGTATGCAGAATGTCTCCGCGATAGTAAACATGCCAGCACCTCAGAACCTCAAGCAGCTTCAGTCCTTCATAGGCAAAGCGAACTATTATAGTAAGTTCATTCCACGCTTCGCTACAGTAGCAGCTCCATTAAACGCTCTACGTAAAAAAGGTGTTAAGTTTCAGTGGACTCCGCAATGCCAACAGGCATGGAAAACAATCAACAACGCCTTAATTCAAGCTATACAACTCACTCATTTTCAGCCCGACAAGATCATCACGCTAGCTACTGACGCTTCAGACTACGGTGTCGGTGCCGTTCTCTCCCAGAAGGATCGTCATGGACAAGAACGCCCCATCGCCTTCGCTTCGAAAACACTTAATGACCATCAACGTCGATACTCACAGATAGAGAAAGAAGCTTTAGCCATCATCTTTGGTATTCGCCGTTTCAATGAATATCTCTATGGCAACCATTTCCTGATCATTACCGATCATAAGCCTCTCGTACACTTATTCCATCCTGGTAATAAGATCCCAGAGAATTCCCTCAGAAAGCTTCAAAGATGGTCCATGTTCCTTTCTGATTATTCCTATCAGATTGTATATCGAGCCACATCCCAGCATTGTAATGCTGATGCCCTCTCCCGCTTACCCGTTGGTCCTGATACTGCCTTCGATTCTCAAGAATCTGAATGTCTTCAGTTGGACATAGAACTTGAAGATACTGTATCCAGTTTTCCTATTGATGCTACCTGCATAGCTAAAGCTACGGATAAGGGCAGTACACTTGCTACTGTACGTACTTACATCCGCAACAGTTGGCCTCTTCAGAGCACACTTCCTGCCCCCTTGGCACCTTATCATCGTATGCAGCATCGTCTCACGACTCGTGCCGGAGTTGTACTACTAGAAGCAGGCACCATCTTCCGAGTGGTTATCCCACTTAGCCTACGGAAACAAGTTCTCGAGTTATTACACCAAAGCCATTGGGGTATCTCCAGAACAAAGCAACTCGCCCGTCAACACTGCTACTGGCCCGGTATTGATGCCGCCATCGAAAAGCTAATACGTCATTGTGAGCAATGTCAAACGAATCAGAACGCCCCGTCTTCTGATCTTGCTTCATGGCCTCCTGCTACTACTCCATGGGAACGAGTTCACATCGATTTCGCAGGTCCTTTCCTCAATTCCATGTGGTTAATAGTCATCGATTCACTGTCAAACTTTCCATATGTCGTGGATATGCATTCGACTACTACAACCGAAGCTACCATTCGTGCTCTCCAGAAAATCTTTACTACCGAAGGTTTACCGCAAGTACTCATTTCGGACAACGGACCTCAATTTACAGCTACTGCTTTTCAGAACTTTTGTACACATAATGGCATTCGTCATATCCTAGCACCACCTTTTCACCCTCAATCTAATGGTGAAGCTGAACGCTTCGTACAAACATTTAAAAGAAGTATGAAGAAAGCTGTCTCTTCAGGCTTAACTAAAGACCAAGCCTTGCTCCAACTCTTAAACAACTACAGAACTCTACCCGGCGCTGATAATATCACTCCTGCACAGAAGCTCCATGGACGACCTCACAGAACTTTACTTTCTCTGTTACAGCCTCTTCCGGCCCAGCATAAGACCTCACCAACGAAGTTCTCCCTCAACGACAAGGTCTACACCAGGACATTCAAATCCAACCCACTCTGGATACCTGGAGTCATCTGCAGATCTTTGGGTCATCGTCTCTACGAGATACAGACTACGGAGAAACGTATCTGCCGCCATCAAGATCAGATACGTCTGCGCTACCGCCCATGTCCAGCTATTGATGCTATTGCTAAACCTGATAAATCTATTGCTGAACGCGCTTTAGATCATTTAATAACAATGGGTTCCTTTCAGGACGAGACAGCGCCACTCCGCCCAGTTCCAGCTCCGGACAATACAACAGACACATCAGCAGCTCCGCCCCAGCATCGCAGTCGCCGCCAGCGCCGCCGCCGTTTCACGCCGTACCGGCGTATTTAGGAGGGGAGGGTGTTGTATGTCCGGCGCTCACTTCTCGCTCCGTCAGCCAGCTGCACGCGCGCCTGTGTATCATTCTGCTAGCTTCGACGCGCAGCCCTCAGTGCGCGTGCCTGACCATCGAGTGTACTATAAATAGGAGCTACCTGCCCGCTCACTTGCCCACTTGCCCCGGTGTCCAGCTCCAGAATACACCCTACGTCGAGCACGGAGGCTACTCCTCTTGAAAATGTGCTTCGACCAGGTGGACTGAATTTCTGGCAGTACGAGGTTTCACCTCTGGTCACCGCTCCCTTACCTGTTTCCGCTGCCTATGTTCCGTAATTCTGTTACAAGCCATTTTCATTCCCTAAGTTATGCAAGCTCCCTTAGTTTCGCTAGGTGGAATTTCTTCAATCAATTGAACTTGCTTTTTAGGAATTCAGGCACTTCAACAAACAAGGACTCTCATAAACATTTATGTTAGTGTGCCAGATAGTTCTCGACTATCAACGTGTCAATTCAGAAATACTATCTTTTCAAGATAGAAGTGTATATAAAGACTGCAAACCTGTACATATTGTATAAAGACAGACTTTTCTCAAGATTCAATATTCCTTTTTGCTTCCAAATATATTTCTGTTATTTGTGTAAATATCCTAAAGTGAAGCAATAAAAGTTGTGTTCTGTAAACTTCAACCTTGGTTACAACAATTAATATGAACACAGGCATGTGAAATAAGGGGCAACTATTAATGCAAAAATTTCTATATAATAACAATATTCACAAACAGAAGAAAAGAACAATAATAGAGCTTGTTTCTCAAACACATTTTTAAACGATCTTATGTACCGAGTTTTCAATAATATTCACAAGTAAACAGAAAAATAAAAGTTGACTCATAAATACAGTAAATACTTTGAAGGAATATTTTACGTACGAAGCTATCAAACATAATCACAAGTAAAAAGATTAGAACTTGCTTCATTACATTTTCTTTATAAATATTATAATACTGAATATTATGCATTTAATGATACGAAATGTGAAAATCTCTAGCACCAGATGTTCCGCCTGAACAGTCTCCATAGCGAAATGTAGTTCTCGGAACGAATGCCCGCTTTCTAATCTCAATTTTTGATGTAAAACCGTCTACCACCTTCTCTAGATTGAACGCCTTAGCAGCCTCCGAAGACCAACCAACTGCGCGTTTTAAGGGATTTAACATCTACGAGGAGAATTTGTTTCTGGGGGATGGGAGGCAAAATGGCACTCTGCCTCCCTAAGATCATTTTGGGAGGGCAGAAAATCCCCTCCCCCAAAGTCGGCGCGACTGCTTTATCAGGTCCTTGAGTATTACTTCACATTGATTAAGCATTTCTTGTTTTAGAGGTATCAAATCGAATGGCCCGGTGCTTTGCCTTTAGTGGCGGGAATAAAATTTCACGGAGCGAGATCAGGTTATATTGAATTCAGCCAAAAATTACATTGCTCGAATCGCAACGTGAGGTCTTGTTGTGTCATGATGAAGTCTCTACCCATCCTAATGAAGATGCGTCGCCGAAAACCCTTCGATATGTTTGTGTGACGTAAATCCTCAAGCAAAGAAAAAATGTAAGTTTTGATTTCCCCTCCTTGGATTGTGCTTCCCTTTGCAAATCTAGTTGATTTATTTTCGAGAAAGCACACTGCAAAGAAACGACGCAAGAATGGCAAAGGTACTGTGGCCTTCGTTGAAGTACAGCCCCAGGGTCGCAATCGCCAACGAAGCATAAGTGAAGGCCACTGAATATGGACCTTAAGAAGAGGTGCTTCAAGTGCTTCATATGGAGCGTTGTCCTTTGTGGGTCTGAGTCTTGGACTTTGAGAAGGGAGAATGAAGGAAGGTTGAAATCTTTTGAATTGTTGGATTAGAGAAAAATGGAGACTGGCCAGACGAATTAAGGAATGAAAAAGTATTGGAAAGAGTAGGTCTAGAAAGGACAAACGTACTGGAAACCATTCAAAAGAGAAATAAGAATTGCAAAAGTTGCAGAGAGAAGGCTGAGAGGAAGAAAGAGGTATCAGATGATAGAGAGTGTGAAAATTAATGGAAGATACTGTAAGACTAAAAGGATGGCAGAAGACAGATCGGCTTCGAAAATCCACTCGAAAACCTGCTGATAGGCCGAATTTGCCTGGTGTGAAAATGGAAAACCATGGAAAACTGTCTTCAGGGCTGTTGACGGTTGAATTTCAACCCACTACCTCCCGAATGCAAGTTCACAGCTACCCGACCTTAACTGCATGATGAACTCTCGCCGTAGAAGCAGAAAAGAGAACTGATATACCAGATAACCTTAGATTCGTATTAAAATAACTTTCTTTTAACAAGTTGCCTTACGTTTTATGGCGACGACAGGGCAGGAAAGATATAGGAGTGCGAAGGAAGCTGCCGTGGCCTTAATTAAGGTACAGCCCCAGCATTTGTTCTGGTGTGAAAATGAGAAACAACGGAAAACCATCTTCCGTCTGCCGACAGTGGAGTCGAAACCACTATCTCCCAAATACTGGCCAACCTTAAACGATTGCAGCTATCAAGCTCGGTATTATTATTATTATTATTATTATTATTATTATTATTATTATTATTATTATTATTATTATTATTATTATTATTATTATTATTATTATTATTATTATTATTATTACAACGTTTTTATCTACATAAACCAAGGCTCCTACGTTTCACTTAACGGGTATCTGCAAGAATATTGAAGAATCATTAGGTCTACCTGACACAGGAACTTTTGCCATCCTGGTGAGGAAGTTCGGTAGAGACCGCAGCTAAAAAATCCACTCACCTGCAACAAAGAAAAAGAAACATCAGCTCAGGGTGTATAAAAGAACGTTTCGTGCTTTTGTAACAAAAAACAGAGTGAATCGGTACAACATGTTCTTCTTGGAACTGCAATCCACGGTCGACGTCCCTGTGAGAATCTGGTAGAGAATATAAAATAAAAGTTACAGGACCACCAGTTGTCGATGAATCCAGTAGAGTACCCCTAAAATGGAGGGGAGAGGCAGTAGTGACATCAGTTACTTAAGGCCACATACCACACAGACGAACGCAGAAAGACGTAAAGTTTCCACACGCGAGATGCAAAAGAAAGGTTTGTCAACGACGGTGTAAATGTGGCGGCCCTATGTCGAGATATAATGCGAGCTCTATCGGAGATAATAGGAGTATTTTCTTCATCATAACTGGCCAATAGCAAAAGAGAAAATGCTCGCTTTTTGCAGATTTACATATTCTTGGTTTTTAATTTTTTATTTAAGAAAGAATAGTTCTTGGAGTGGGTTCGTGGGTCCGTGGCAAGCATAAAGGAAGAATATCTGCTCTCTACTACTTCGTGTATCGCTGAAGAGCCTACATCTTGTTTCCGTGCTTTTTCTGATGATGATGATGATGATGATGTTTGTTGTTTAAAGGGGCCTAACAACTATGTCATCCCCCCCTAATGGTAGGAGATGCAACGAAATGAAACAACAATTAATACTTCAAAATGTATCCAAGGACTAGAACCTAAAACGAATGGTAAGGAAATATGACCACGAATCCAAAACAGTCCGTGGATCCAATTCACAATGCCTTATTTTCTGAGACGATGCTTGTTATTAAAAGGGATCCACAATCTAGGTCACCGGTCCCTCGTAACGGTACTAATAACTGGTAATGTAGACTCATGGTGTTTCTCGCATGCTGGTACTAATCACAGGTAATGCAGACTCATGGTATGTCTCACATAATGGCACCATCGCAGGCAACACAGACCAATAATATTCTTCACTTAGTAGAACTAATCACAGGCCACGTATACTGTAGTACCGCTTGATGAGCGGCACCAAATCATAGGCGATGCAAACACACGGCATATCACACATTATGGTACCACCCACAGGCAACACAGACCCATGGTTTTCCTCACATAGTGGTACTAATCAGAGGCAACGTAGACCTGTGTTGTTCTTCACATAAGGTAACGTAGAGGCATTCTGAATATAGGGGAACCTACATATTCCAGCGCAGCGAACGGCACACTTCTCGCATGTACGTCAGTCCGCGTAGCCAAGTGCCCCTTCCTACTGCTATGTAACGTAGATCTATGGTGTTCTTCTCATGGTAGTACTAATCGCAAGTAACGTCGATCCATGGTGTTCTTCATGCAATGGTAGTAATTATAAGTAGTCTCATGGTCCTAATTTCATCAATCCTTGGTCGCCCTTTTCAGGCGCCTCTTACGACAGACAGAGGATACATGGTTTATTCTCCATCTGCATCCCACACCCTCAAGGGATCATTCTTTCTCTCTTTCCTAAACATATCCCGCGTACACAAGCGAAACCAAACCCACAGGAAGACGAGCGTACGTGGTGTTACACCTTCGTGAAAAAACTCTCCCTAATCCGGCCATTCCTTCCACAAATGAGTATCTATTTAAAGAGAGCACCGGATTACTGAGAGTGTCCGAGATTTCCAGTGAAATACCTACTGTACAACGAAATCAGGTGATGCAGGAAACATTAGAGTAGGAAATGGATTCCTGAAGGATGTAGATGAATATTGTTACTAGTTACTAATGATGACAGAAGGAAGGAGGACATAAAATTCAGACTAGCACATGCAAGGTAGGCCTTTCTTAACGAACGAAAGATGCTCTCTTGCTCGGCCTCGCGGTGTAGGGGGCAACGCGTCCGCCTGTCAGCCGGCGGTCCCGGGTTAGATTCCAGGCCCGGTCAGGGGTTTTTAATTGTAAATGATTAATATCCCTGGCCTGGGGACTGGGTGTTTCTGTCGTCCCTAACGTTCCTTTCCTCACATTCAACACTTCACACTTCCGCCATTTAAAAAATACACGAAGGTTCCTCACATATGGTGCAAGTAGGGGCAAAAGATATTTCAAGGTCAATGTCCCGAACAAATAACATTTTTTTAAAAAAAATGCTCTCTTTAAACATTGATATAGGAATTAGATGTTTTTGAAGACTTTCGTATGGAGCGTGGCACTGTATGGAAGTGAAACATGGACGATAACTCACAATGAAAGAGAATAGAAAGTTTTGTAATGTGGTGTTACAGAAGAATGCTGAAGGTGAAATGGAGAGATCAAATTACGAATAAAGATATACTGAAACGAATTAGTGAGAGGAGATCGATGTGGCTAAGTTTGACGAGAAGAAGAATGATAGGACACACCCTAAGACACCCAGGACTTGCTCAGTTCCTTTTTGAGGCAGTTGTAGGTTTTGAGAACGACAGACCAAGGTGTGAATATGACAAGCCGATTAGAGCAGATGTAGGTTGTAGTAGTTATGTACAAATGAAAATACTAGCACAGGATAGGGTGGCATAGAGGGCTGCATCAAACCAGTCTATGGACTGATGACTCAAACAACAAACAACAACAATCTGTTGTAGTTCACTGAATCTAGAATATTTTTTCCAAGCTGCTTTACGTAGCACCGACACAGATAGGTCTTATGGCGACGATGGGATAGGAAAGGGCTAGGAGTGGGAAGGAAGTGGCCGTAGCCTTAATTCAGGTACAGCCGCAGCATTTGCCTGGTGTTAAAATGGGAAAACACGTAAAACCATCTTCAGGGCTGCCGACAGTGTGGCTCGAACCCACTATCTCCCGGATGCAAGCTCACAGCTGCACACCCATAACCGCACGAACAACTCGTCCGGTTTGGAAGAATCTGGGCGGCACGCGGAGATTATTTGCCTTAGGGAAGACTCTGGGAGGCGTGTCCCTTCTGGAAGCATTCAGATGGCGTGGGCCCAGGTAGTTAAGTTAGGTGCGATCTACGGGGTTGAGTTAGTTGATGTAGTGTAGTGAGTCCAATGTGTGGACTCAGTGAGTTAGCGAAGAGCGCAATCAGTGTGTTAGTGACAGCCTGGGCTAAGGTGTCAGTCTGTTGGAGCCGAGTATTGTCGTCGTACGTGTGAGTGTCTTGGACCAGCTGCTGGAGGAGGACGTGGCCTGGTTGCCGACATGGGGTTGTGAGTGGAGTTCCATGGACAGAGTGGAGAGCGGATACTATCCCGAGCTATGAGACTAACATGTGTAGACTGTGGACTGCGACGACGCCAACGAGTGTGACTGTGAGGCTGAGTGAGTGTGTGTGTCATGTAGATAAGAATTGAAAAGACTCTGGGAGGCGTGTCCCTTCTGGAAGCATTCAGATTGCGTGGGCCCAGGTAGTTAAGTTAGGTGCGATCTACGGGGAGAGACAGAACGCGAACCGTGTAAGTTGTGAGCTCGGCAATCGTGTGTGTGTGTACATGTGCAGTTTTAGTGCTTAGCTAATAAATTTTAGAAATAGGACGCTACCAGGTTCCGTCTTATTTATTTACTCCGCCAACACGTTACAATATTTTGTATATCCGCGCAGGACTCTTATCACTTTGCATCTCCTTTCTGCAGTGGATCAACTCTTCATAACAGCACGTTACGGATATCAGGTTACAGTATCGTATTAGTGCCAGATGTCCCTTATTCTCGAGACGGCAACTATCCCACATCGTGAACCTCCAAAGGAATAAGACAGTGTTTCCACCTCTGATGAATACAAACAGTTTTATTATTTCTAACAGGACACATTTCTCTTTTTTGTTAGAACACGCCTCCTCAAAGACGTTTGCCGAGAGAGTGTTTTTCACACATGAAATGACAACATGTAAGAAATAGAAATTCTGTTCATTTCATTTCTACTGTGAAATTGCTAAGAACGATAAAAACTGTTAACAGCTGCCCAGAGAAATGAAAAAAATACATTGAATGAGATTGTATGAGTAATGAGATAACAAAGTTTCACAAGATCCCGTATGTATAAGTGCTACGACATTTTTGATAAATTGATATCAACTTATGTTGTCAATATTATAATAACTTTATCGTGTGGCTGTGCGTTTTGGTTCACATAGCTATCAGCTTACATTCGAGAGATAGTG
The DNA here is from genome assembly GCF_040414725.1 of Anabrus simplex. Taxonomy (NCBI): domain Eukaryota; kingdom Metazoa; phylum Arthropoda; class Insecta; order Orthoptera; family Tettigoniidae; genus Anabrus; species Anabrus simplex. The sequence goes on along the minus strand of NC_090265.1, from coordinate 39,255,508 downwards.
GGTTCGAAACCCACTACCGGCAGGTCTGATGATGGTTCTCCACCGCTTCCCACTTTCACGCGATGCATATTCTAGGGCTGTGTCTTAATGAAGGCCACGGCTGCTTCCCTCCTACCCCTAGCCCTTTCCTATCCCATCGTCACCATAAGACCTATCTGTGTCGGTGCGACGTAGATATATAAATATATAGATAGATAGATAGGTAGATAGATAGGGTTTATTTTAACTGGCAAAGTTAACCAGTGAAATACATAGGTAAGGTAAAATACAAACATTAAAATATTGAATAAATGAAAAAAAGAGACTAAAATAAATTACCATGCTACTATGCTATCCCACTGTATATAAAATATCTATTATAATACACAACATAAATGAACATTTTGCTTCCTAATAATATAATATTTACGAAGAGATAAAAATACAATTAATTCCAATAATAATAATAATAATAATAATAATAATAATAATAATAATAATAATAATAATAACATAAACCTACTATTATTTACAATTAATTTTTCCAAAACATTCTCACAGTAACAAATGTTACAATCTATGTGTTATTATTGTGGGCGAAAAGCATTACAAAATGGGGATCGGGATAAGGATAATTATGCACGGAAACACACCTGAGTACTCTCTAACACTATCGATGAATGATATAATAATAAAAAGAAGAACAAGAGTAGAAGAAGTCAAACCAATTGTAAAAAAATAAAATTAAACAAGAAGTTTATCTAGAAACAACCAAAACCAAACCACATGGCGCAACAGCCCCTAGGGCCATCGCCTACCAAACGACCGTTACTCAGCTCGAAGGCCTTCAGATGATGAGGTGTCGTGTGATCAGCACGCCGAATCCTCTCGGCCGTTATTCTTGGCTCCCTAGACTGTGATCGCCATCTCACCATTAGATAGCTCCTCAACTGTACACACGTAGGCTGTGTTGACTTCGAACCAGCCCGCAGATGCAGGTAAAACTCCCTGAAGTGGTCGAGAATCATACCCGGGATCTCCGGTTAAGAGGCAAACATGATTCCCCTGCCCCGTGGTGTCAACTAATTTTTATCTACACCTTTCTTAAATAATTTCGAAGAACTTGGAAATTTATCGTGCATTTCCCTTGGTTCTTTCCAATCCCTTTCTCCTCGTCCAATAAACGAATACATCGCCAATTTCTCCTCTTGAAATCCAACTTCACCTTCATATTATGATCTTTCCTAATTTCAAAAGCTCCTATCCAGCTTATTCGTGTTAGTTAACACTGCTATAACAGGAGGGCGAGCACAATATCCAGGCACACATAGAAACGACGTCCCATTCAACTATCAAATATTATCTACGAAGGGCCTTATTTCCAATGTAACTACGTCGTCATCTACATTTCACCATTTATATATTTTAGCAGCAATTCCAGCTAATGTATTATTTTAATTAATAATAATTAATGTTATTTGTTTTACGTCCCACTAACTACTCTTTTAAGGTTTTCGGAGACGCCGGGGTGCCGGAATTTAGTCCCGCAGGAGTTCTTTTATGTGCCAGTAAATCTACCGACACGAGGCTGACGTATTTGAGCACCTTCAAATACCACCGGACTGAGCCAGGATCGAACCTGCCAAGTTGGGGCCAGAAGGCCAGCGCCTTAACCGTCTGAGCCACTCAGCCCGGCTTGTATTATTTTATACGTCTAATGACAAACTTTGCATTCTCACACATTATTATTTACGACGCACCAAATACGGATTTCACAACTCACATAAAATTGTATGTTGTACAAATGCTCATTTTTATTCAGTTTGGACAAAATTATTAACTATGGGCAAGATCTTTGGAGACTATTTTGGAATTACATGCTTGAAAATATGTAAGTACCACACGCCATAGAAAGATGAAGATCGAGTTTTAGCTTCAGACGCATAGTTTTAGACTGACATTGATTTTTAATCTATTTTATCATCAAATGTTTTAAATAATAATGTTATTTGTTTTACGTCCCACTAACTACTCTTTTACGGTTTTCGGAGACGCCGAGGTGCCGGAATTTAGTCCCGCCGGAGTTCTTTTACGTGCCAGTAAATCTACCGACACGAGGCTGACGTATTTGAGCACCTTCAAATACCACCGGACTGAGCCAGGATCGAACCTGCCGAGTTGGGGCCAGAAGGCCAGCGCCTTAACCGTCTGAGCCACTCAGCCCGTCATCAGATGTTTTAATTTAATGTTCTCCATATTTCAAATGACTTTGTATTCTCGTTTTAGCTTAACAATGTTAATTGTCTACTTTCTTGTTTCACATTTTTATTTAATATTTAAGTTTAGCATTGTAAGTTTGACTGAAGGCTGAAGATGCCCTCTAGATGGGGGGGAAACATGTATCATTAATCTATATAGCTGTTTATAAATGTAACCACAGAACAGTGGGTTTTATTGAATAGGTGGAACACTAAAGTACCTTTGTTATTTCGTATATGAATAACGTTCAATACGGAAAAAGAATCATGAGGATAATAACTTGTAATATAAATGTCATCACACGGTATCTCTCCAGTGACAGCTCGGAACATACTACATAGTCGAGCCGCTCGGCTCCTTACTCGCAAGTCTTCCCAGTCCAAAGTTCGCAACATTTTCGTAACACTACTCCTTTGTCGGAAATAACAAATCATGCTGCTTTCCTCTTAACGTTTTCTAGTTCTAGCGTCAGGTAGTCGAGGTGAGGGTGCCTTACACTGGAACCATACTCTAATTGGTCCAGCAGACGCAGGTCACATCGTTTAAACGTACGTGATAGTTAATAACTGTTGACAACACACACGTTCATTATTAGTTTACAGCTTTAAATCGTATCAATGGCACTAATCTGGTTAAGTTGTTTAATGATATTAGATAATCACTTTATCAAATTGACCTGTTTTCTACTTCGAAATCAAGGTGTGGTGAATATTGATCACATTGCCCGCACCTGATAAACGTATTAGATAATAGATTAAATCTGCTCTTTGTTGATGGGAGCGCACTCTTCTTCATTAACCCCGTAGTGCACAGTTGGCCGTGTTTTGTTTCCAAAGCCTGAATTCCGGTAAATCCCAAACATTGTCGGCTGAATACACACGGAAAACATACGATAACATTTACTATGGTGCAAGCCATCGATTAGGCGAGATATGTTTTTGTTAGCGCACAGGGATTACGCAGCAGCAAATTCCTGTACAGTAGCAATAAATGGAAAACGAACAGCCGCACACCGGACGTCCGGAACGAGACCGCGCTAGACACACTGGCGCCACTGTGACCCCGTGGTGCCTGACCTCTTTCGGCAATAACAGCGCTCTCCTTGCAAGGATATTGGTGACCCAGATACAGTACGTGCTCGAGTGGCGAATTTTGAAACAAAGAACATGCAAATCCGAGAAATATCGAGGTCGTCACATAAACTGAACCCGCAAAGTAACAATATTATGATTTGTTGTATGTGCGAGGGTAAATATCAAAGCAGGTCTACACAGATTACACAGGATCGAAAGAACGTATGATATCAATAAGAATTTTTACAAGAAATGTTTATCTAGACGAAAATCCACAGCCTGTTTCCAGTTATTCCGTCGAGTCAGGTTGAATGAATGAATGAATGAATGAATGAATGAAGCCCCCATCTACCGGCGAGGATAGGAATTGTGCCGGTTGCCGAAGCCTGTCGCACCCCTCTGGGGCAATCATTTTTGACTGAAAGGTGAATTGAAATTATATTGGAGATTGTTGATGGAATGAAAAATGACAGGGAAAACCGGAGTACGCGGAGAAAAACATGTCCTGCCTCCACTTTGTCCAGCACAAATCTCACATGGAGTACCCGGAATTCGAGCCACGGAACTCAGTGGTGAGAGGCCGGCGCGCTGCCGCCTGAACCATGGCGGCTCTACAAGAAATGCGTACTTAAAAATCTTAAAATAAGGCACTGCAACGTAGTGGTGACACCAGAATGTCTTCACGCAAGTGAATGTCTAGTCTTGGACTGTAGTACTACTATGGTCGTAATATCGAAAGATGCATTCTGACGGTTCTTAGAGGGAAGCTAATATCCATTCAGGTCTTGCAAACAGTTAGTAGCCTGACACAGACTTAGCATTCAGATTTGAAACGAATTTTGACAAAGATGAAAATTCTTGGAACAATACAGGTTTTCAGAAGTGCATAAATACTGTAAGTCGTCCACGACTGAATTCTGGCTAGAATTTGATTAGTACACAGATACTGTAGTAGAAAATCCCTGTTTATAATTCGTTTCGTTTGTTTTTTAGGTATTAATTTTGCGTTATTCCAATACCTTATTTTTTTACAATTTGTTTTACGTTGCGCCGACACAGATATCTAGGTCTTATGGCGACGATGGGATAGGAAAGCCCTAGGAGTGGGAAGGAAACTGTCGTGGCCTTAATTAAAGTACAGCCCCAGCATTTGCCTGGTGTGAAAATGGGAAACCACAGAGAACGATGCCGAGAGTGGGGCTCTAACTCACTATCTTCCGGATGCAAGCCCACAGCTGCACACCTCTAACCGCACGGCCAACTCGTCCAGTCATTCAAATACAGATTTCGAGTGTGTGTTCAGTCGAATTAACATCGTTAAAAAAAAGAAAAGATCTAGAGCGTAAGGTTTGGACGAAGTTGTACGGAGAAATGATGTTTTGATATGAGGTCTCGTGTGAAGTTCTTAGATTTGTAGGAACAAGTGCAGCTTACAGGTCATGCTCCTGGAAGTTGTGCAGTTGTGAAAGGATGAGGAAGATTTATGTTTTCGTTGGGTGAGTTAATTATCATTTGAAACAAATTATATATTTTAATGTTGAAAAAATTTCTTAGTAGACAAAGTATTTCTTGCTAGCTCAGCAGTTTAACTGCCATTAACTGCCCTCAAGGCACACTTACAAAGAAACAGGGGTATCTTGTACCCAACCTAATGGGCATTAGTAGAAAAATAATAGGTAAAGTCAATGGCCCAAAATGCAAAACTGAATGGATTCGTGATCTGCACTCCTACATGAAATTTCTTAAAACCTAAGAGGCACTAGGCCGATGAAACAGGGGCTATTCCCGAACTATGGAGGTGACTCGTATACAGAATAAATTTAACACATTAAGGAAGAGTAGAAAAACGGTTACGAAAACGTAGTCACCTCAAATCCAAAATGAAGGGGAGTTCGAGAGGGTAAAGCACTCTCTATCCCCGATTTACACTTAAAGGAATGTGAAGTTTTACAAAAGCGACGGCAAATTACATGTTTGAAGATAGGTTACATAATAAAGGTTTCGGACCTTCCCCGCGGGTTAAACTGCTGAGCTAGTAAGAAATAAAGATGTTAAGCGGCCATTACCTTGTTAAAGAGCAGCTGCCTGACGAAAGGGGCGCTTCCCGCCTCCTGCTACATGTCCATACACTAAGCTAAATGTTGATGATGTGGCCGAGAGACAAGAAAATCAGCAATTTTTATACCCTCGAGGAAAGTTCGAGACCTTTCGTGAATAAAACAGCCACACCCACACAATTTTATTGGTCAGTGTAGACCGTACACTCAAAATCGGAGAAGAAAGACATGATTGGTCAAAAATTAATTACAGAAATAATTGACTGGCTCAATTCAAAACTGGCGGAAAGAAAATATAAATATTGCCAACCCACAAATGAAAGAACGAAATTTAGTAATAAGAAAACTTATGAATACAAAATTTCTTTAAAAAAGTTCCTTCACTTCGCACCAGGGTGCATAATCATAGTTTTTAGTAGAGACATCTATAAGCGAATGTCCACACTTCTTGATCAATGAAAATCAAAACACGTTGAAATCCACACAGTATTGACAACTTCGTAATCACAAAATTTACGGTAGTGACATCTTCTGAGAAACTTATGAGCTGATCCAGTTTTTATAGTTCTGAGTTTCTCCTGTAAAAGAGTACTTTAAGGCGGAAAATTCAAATGTGCGGCGTAGAGGTGTACCAGCCGGTACAATAATAATATAACAAATCAATCTCTTGGAAGAAATAGTCAACAAGGATATGGTTTGAGAAAATCCGTAGGAAAAACACAATTTATTACAAACATGAAGAACGCTCCAAAATGTTTGGCACAACAAATATTGGTCAAGTGGAAAAAGTAACAAAATTCAATGATCTGCGAGAAATAATTATAAAAAAAGGTTTAAACAAATCTGCAGTAGAAGAAAGTGTGCACAAGATGGAAAGAGCATATTGTATCACAAAGAATTTTTATAACAAAAAGTGTCTATCTAAAAATCTTAAAATAGGGCACTACACTATAGTGGTGAAACCGGAATGCCTATATGCAAGTGAATGTCCAATGAATTAACACCTAAACTGGTGGCCGTACTTCTGGAAACATTTTGCATTTGTGTTGTATTATCACAACACTTGTTAGCATATGAATAACATTTATTTGCAGATTTTCACCAAGAGATCACACGAAATCCTCTAAACAAATCCAGGAAATTTGACAACATATTGGAATTGATGTTCTGCATAAATATTGTTGAGACATTATTTCAAAATTGTCTGATAGCTAGCCAACCAGGAAAAATGTTCTCAACTAAATGCAGTTTGAAAATCGTATGAAATGGTATAGAAATCATCAATCTTGGAATGGTGATGATAAAGGTAATCTAATCTAACAACATCTCAGCCATCACCGAAGTGGTTTTCCGTGGTTTCCCAATTCTTCCCCAGGAAAATGCCGGGATGGTACGTAACTAAAGGCCACAGCCGTTTCCTTCCCTCTTGAGGCCGCCTGGGCAAGGTACCAGTCCTCCCCCCAGTTGTATTCCCAGACACAAAGTCTCACGCTCCAGGATACTGCCCTAGAGGCGGTATATGTGGGATCCCTCACTGAGTCCGAGGGAAAAAACACCCTGGATGGGAAGCAGATTTACAAAGAAAGAAACATGAAAAAAGTAAGTTTCCACATTTCATACAAAGATTTCAGAATTAAGGTCACCAGTGTAAGTACTTGCAGTGTTCCCCATGAGGTACTATCACACCATGAACAGAATGATTAAAACTGAGAGGACTTCTTTTTACAAGTTGCTTCACGTCGCACCGACACAGATAGGTCTTATGGCACGATGGGACAGGAAAGGCCTAGGAGTGGGAAGGAAGCAGCCTTGGCCTTAATTAAGGTACAGTCCTAGCATTTCCCTGGTGTGAAAATGTGAAACCACGGGAAACCATCTTCAGGGCTGCCGACAATGGGGTTCGAACCCAGTATCTCCCGAATACTGTATACCGGTCGCACTTAAGCGACTGCAGCCATCGATTCGGTACTTTTCCTCTTGACCAAGTTACTAGCACGAGCTATAAAAACTCACTTCTTCCCGCTAAAAGAAGGCAGTAGGAAGTGTTGTGACGGGACTGCAGCAGTAGCAGTAATCAGGCGGAGCTGTTTGTGTCAGAGCAGCGGCCATGTCAGTGCTCAGAGCGGAAGCGCTCTGGTAATTGTGAACAGGTGGAGCGGTAATATCCGGCCCGGCCGTGCGAGCACAATACACTGTCTCCCTAATGGGCTCAGCTATGAATATAACTTCTGACTTCACCCCCATCTTGGTTGGAGTAGTAACAGAACAACCTCCACACAAGAAAGTAATTCTTAAATCGCAACTAGAGTGGAAGTATGACGTCATTGGGAAGTAGAATGAATCGTATATATGATGAACAAAAGCTATTCAGTCTATCGAAAACACTCATAAAACACACACACACAACATCCTCAGTTTCTAAAACACTTTAATCATGGGCATTTTCAAGGGCCGTCCAGAAATTAAGTATTCCTAGTTAAAAACAGAGTTACATGAAAATCTTTATTCGACATAATCACCACCAGAATTGAGATACTTGTCATATCGTGGAATCGACTTTTCTCTATCTCCTTGTGGGTGGGGGCGGTTGAATAAAAATCCATGGTATACACTGCCTGTCGTAAGAGGCAACTAAAAAGGGTCCCACGGGCTCTCAACTTGGGAGCGTGGGTTGGCGACCACGGGACCCTTTGCTAAGTCACGGTATTGCTTCCATTTACTTGAGCCAGGCTTCTCACTTTCATCAACCTTATCCGACCTCCCTTGGTCAACTCTTGTTCTTTTCCGACCCAAAAGCTATTAGAGCATTCAAGGGCCAGGAGGTCTTCCATTTTCACGCCCTTCGTGGCCCTTGCCTTTCTTCGGCCGATATCTTCATTTCTCGGAGTGTCGGATCCCTTCCCTCTGAGTAGTATTATAGGCTATAAAGGACAGTTGCCTAGTTGTACTTCCTCTTAAAACAATAATCACCATCACCGTCCTAGAGGTCTGCCGCCTGGGAATGGAACCAGAGTGTGCCATTCATCTTCAGCTCTTTGTCCGTGTGAAAATCTGACAGGAGGACACGAATTTCTTGAGTTGAAAGAAGATCAGGACTGAACGGTGGTTGATCAAAAAACTCCCAGACAAACTTCTCCAGGAGAGTTGCTGAGCTCCGAGCTGTATGTGGGCGAGCGTTGCCATGGATTACAACAACACCTGCACTGAGCGTTCCAAGCCTCTTGTTTTGCAAGGCCCACAGCAATTTCCGTAAAAACGTTATCGCAGCCAGCGCGGCGGGAGAAAGGGTTACGAGCAACTGCTGCTGCGCTACTGACACCAGGTGGACTTATCCAAGTGGTATATGATTGCTGTGTCATAGTCTGTCAAACATGCTCATATTTACCGGCTAAATACGTTTACAAAAAGACAAATAGAGAAACTTAATTTCTGGATGGCCAACTTATGTATATTATGATTTAAGTTAGGTAAACTTGTCAATGATTGAGAGCTGGTGATATTATGAATAAGTAATAGTAAATAATGACTGTAGTAGTCCACCTCTACTGTCACAAGATTAACCTACAGGGATGCTTTTGTACTTATCTAGCCGGGCTGAATGGTTCAGACGGTTGAGACGCTGGCGTTCTGACCCCAACTTGGCAGGTTCGAAACTGGCTCAGTCCGATGGTATTTGAAGGTGCTGAGATACGTCAGCCTCGTTTCGGTAGATTTACTGGCATATAAAAGAACTCCTGAGGGACGGAATTGCGGCACCTCGGCGTCTCCGAAAACCGTAAAAGTAGTTAGTGGGACGTAAAGCAAATAACATTATTATTGTTATGTATAGGTATATCTCTCTTTTTTGCTAGTTGCTTTAAGTCGCACCGACACAGATAGGTCTTACGGCGACGATGGGATAGGCCTAGGAGTTGGAAGGAAGCGGCCGTGGCCGTAATTAAGGTACAGCCCCGGCATTTTCCTGGTGTGAAAATGGGAAACCACGGAAAACCATTATCAGGCCTGCCGACAGCGGGATTCGAACCACTATCTCTCGGATGGAAGCTCACAGCCGCGTGCCCCTGACCGCACGGCCAACTCGCCCGGTATGTACTTATCTAAGCCGATAATCAATTGGCCGTTACTTTCATTCACCCCGCTACTCAGCTACCAGGACTGGGCAAGGACACTGGCCGCTATCAAAATGCAACTGCTAAAGGTAACGGGTGATAGATTAGCAACTTTAAGTACAGAAATATTTCTGTAAATTAACAGTGTGACAGTTGAGGACTACTAAATTCATTAATTGTTTTTAATTGTTCATATCACCAATTCTCAATCAATGCCACTCAATCACAATATTGTACACATAGGATGGTCGGAAACAACATGAACAGGGTATATTAACGTTAGAGGGTTGGACATACTGATAAATAATTTGAAAGTAATAATTCGATATCTCGCGCCCTTGTCATTTTATTAGCTGGTGAAGTTGGCCAATCAGATCACTTCGCGGGCGAATTCAAGTGGGCTTTGCGCGGCGATGTCGCTAAATCTGCACGTGACTTAAGATCCGTATGACAGAACCAGTCGAATAAAATACTTCGCCAGAGGTGGGGCTCGAATACAGACCTCCGAGCTGACAGGATCGCGCTCATGCTGATTTCTCAGCATGACTCTTGATCATCAGCTCAATGTATTTAGTGTGTATGCTTTTTTATTTTTTATTTTAAAATTTGCTTATGTCACACCAGCACAGATAGGTCTTATGGTGATGATGGGATAGGAGTGGGAAGGAAGTGGATGTGGCCTTAATTAAGGTACAGCCCCAGCATTTGCCTCGTGTGAAAATAGAAAACCGCGGAAAGCTATCTTCAGGTATGCAGACAGAGGGGTTTGAAACCTCTATCTCAGGAATACAAACTCTCAATTGCGCGTCTCTAACCGCACGGCCAACTCGGTGTTTCAAGTTTATCTTCTATACACATCGAGGTGTGCTGATACTTCAGATGCGCCCAGCATATTGAAATTCACGCACAATTGTTGTCTGATATCTTGTTTCCACTACACGCTGCATTCGGCTACAATGATGCCGTGTCGAACAAATTCGCTTATCAGAATCCATTTCTTCCAACATGCAAATGGAATATGAAGTAACCTCTTTAACTTCGACAAAAATATGAATTTTCATGAGGCCTGGCTCCTGCCACTGATCCCTTGGTACTTGAAGACATACTTTTCAAACTTTTTCCCTCCATTCTCATTTCATTACCTAACTTGAAATTATTTTTTTAAAGTCCTGGTGGTAATGAAATTCTTGTTGAGAATTCTTTATTATTTTGGTGCACGGCTAACTTTTTCTTAACGTAAGCATACTATGTACAGTACTTTCTTTATTGAAGAAAAAGAAATCTTACATGATAGGACCGGATTATGGAACTTCATGCTGTGAATTTGAGAGCAACGCCTTGACCTAAAAGTAATTTGCATCGAAATTATTTAACAATAAGAAATGATAATATCGTAAATACAATGGTAACTAATAGAATACTCCCATCCCCAGTTTCGGATCACCTCAAGGTGGGGAGAGAGTAATCATTTTGTGTAATCAAAATTGTAAATCCTTAAAGGCTGCAAATGTACGTAGTTAGTTCCCTTTCCTCTCCCTTCAATATTGTTATTTCGTTTCGGTGTTTTCTAAATTTGTACGCCGCACACACACACTCTCTCTCGGCCCCCGAGCCATTGGAATTAACCAATTAAAAATCCCCGGCCCGGCCGGGAATCGAACCTGGGACTTTCTGGACCAAAGGCCAGCACGCTAACCATTTAGCCATGGAGCCGGACGGCTCCTAATGGTACGAGATGGAACTAAAAATCTAATAATTAAAATTTAAAAATATATCCACTGACGAGAATCTAATTCGCAATGCCTTATTTTCTTATAAAATTGTAGAAAATCTAGATCACAATGGAACACGGCATTGCCTTGAATTACAGAGATATATATCATTCAAGTTAGAACCCACAAACCCCCTGGTATTACACCCCTTGAAGTGCCTTGAAGCGACCACTGCTCAGCCCGAAGGCCTGCAGATTACGAGGTGTCGTGTGGTCAGCACGATGAATCCTCTCGGCCGTTATTCTTGACTTTCTATACCGGGGACGCTATCTCACCGTCAGATAGCTCCTAAATTCTAATCACGTACGCTGAGTAGACCTCGAAACAGCCCTCAGGTCCAGGTAAAAATCGCTGACCTGGCCGGGAATCGAACCCAGGGCCTCCGGGTAAGAGGCAGGCACGCTACCCCTACACCATGGAGCCGGCTAGAAATTAAAATAACACATTAAAATACACAAACACGAACTAAAATAGAGTCAATGGGATAAAAGCATAGTTAACAAAAATACACTAACCGAAAATACACTTTTACACACGATAAGAAAGAGGCCACCATCCCTCATAAAACGGATGACGAGGTCTGCGCACTGCTCGTCATCTCGTAGGAAGAGGAAAATGACGCTCGTAAGAAGATGATTCTCCCAGTTTCATATTTACCCGCAATAGTAGTCAAAATTTTCTTAATATTCTGTTATGATCAAATAAAAAGATAAATAAGTCATTAGCGCTTGAGGGAGATTATGTGCTGGAAGGGTACAAGTGGGGTAGAGAGACATTTTCAAATCGTTTCTCGCTGAATATCATTCCCCCTTTCCCAGGCTCGTAATACATTCACACAGATCAAAGTTTAATCGATTCGCAGGAGACAATAAAGTGTATAGTGATGTAAATTTTCAGTGTGACGCATGTGAGTGATGAATGGTAGTGTGCTGCTGTGTAGCGCAATCAGGCTTGGACTCGCAGGTTGTGATATGATGATCCACGTACCCCGCGGCGAGCATCTGTCGCCGTCACGCAACAATTAACATGCAAAAGGGAGCCCACCCACCCTTGCTCCACCACGAGGGAAGAAAAGATCGGGGAGCAGTACTACAGTAAACATCGACGTGCTGTCTTCAAATGTTATTGTCACACTCATCTACTGTAGTAGCTCTGGTCTCTCCGTCATGCTGAGAGTCCTTCACTCAAATCATGAGCTCGGAAAATGATACGTGTCTAAAATAGCAATAATGAAAGTTTTTTTTTGCTAGGGGCTTTACGTCGCACCGACACAGATAAGTCTTATGGCGACGATAGGATAGGAAAGGCCTAGGAGTTGGAAGGAAGCGGCCGTGGCCTTAATTAAGGTACAGCCCCAGCATTTGCCTGGTGTGAAAATGGGAAACCACGGAAAACCATTTTCAGGGCTGCCGATAGTGGGATTCGAACCTACTATCTCCCGGATGCAAGCTCACAGCCACGCGCCTCTACGCGCACGGCCAACTCGCCCGGTAATAATGAAAGTAGTGGTGTTTTCTTGTTTAGTTAACGTTTAGCTGAAGTCCTTCATCCTTCCATACTTCTTATTTCAAATACTTCTCATCCTATCGCACTCTTAACATTAGGTCTACCAATCAGTTCATCATTGCTTTATCTAGTCACAGAACTGCCATTTATGATAATTAATTCACACTAGTTGCCTACCGTGAGTGGAAGCCACGTCATGAAAGTAGCAGATGGATAACTGCCATTCTCACTTTCAAACGAGCTCTATGGAGATATTTTATGCATGATAAGGATCAAATTTCAACTTTATGGTGCTATTCACAACCTTTCTATCGACACGGATGCCCTGATAGCAGGGAGATTAATTTAAAATTCTTAATCGTTATTTTTTCAAATGTTAGTCTGTTAAATTTTATGCACTACACATATAATATTAGTTGTAAGAATATTTCCCTTTATTATATTCAAGTTGTTTTCATTTAATACGATTAAATGTAGTCCGCCTCTGTGGTGTAGTGGTAGAGTGATTAGCTGCCATCCACGGACGCGCGGATTCCCGCTCTGCTGCGAAATTTGAAAAGTGGTACGAGGGCTGGAACGGGGTCCACTCAGTCTCGGGAGGTCAACTGAGTAGAGGGGATTCGATTTCCACCTCAGCCATCGTCGAAGTGGTTTTACGTTGTTTCCCCACTTCTCCTCCAGGCAAATGCCGGGATGGTAGCTAACTTAAGACCACGGCCGCTTCCTTCCCTCTTCCGTGTTCCAAACTTTCTATCTCCCACAAGGCCCCTGTTCAGCATAGCAGGTGAGGCCGCCTGGGCAACGTTTCGGTCCTCCTCCCCGGTTATGTCCATGACTCGAAGTCTCACGCTCGAAGACACTGCCCTTGAGGGGGTACAGCTGGGACCCCTCGCTGAGTCCGAGGGAAAAACCAACTCTGGAGGGTAAACTGACGATTTAATTTAATTGCATCATTTGTTATTTTTTATTACTTACTAACTTACTTACTTACTTACTTACTTACTTACTTACTTACTTACTTACTTACTTACTTACCTACTTACTTATTTACTTACTTAACTTACTGTTCATTATCCTTTTCAAACTAAATGTCCACATGCGAGGACAAATAATTGCTATTAACAGACTATCAACTTAATTCAAATTTCCATACAATGTTGTTTTGTGTGTGACTTTAAAGCTTTCCCGGTTTCGTTACTACCTGGTTATCATGCTGGTCTTTTGTCCAAGCGGTCCCGAGTTCGATTCCCGGCCGGGTCGGGAATTTTAACCTTCATTAGTTAATTGCTCTGGCTGGTGGACTGTCTTTTTGTCCCTGCTTCAACGTTATGTTTCATCGTAGGCAGCGACCGATCATCATCTATGGACGTCAACTTAAAGGACCTGCAACGGGGCTTCTCCGGAGGCCACACGCTATTATTATTATCATCTCAAAGCTTGTCAACTAGCTCTCGAATGCGTTTTCGATTATTTTGGAGCCATTTCTTGTCCATATTAAGGACGTTTCGATATTCTAAAATATCGATATATAACTCGATATCGAGTATCGATATGCCAACATTGTATGAAAATGTTGATTCTGGATAACTAATGACTTTTTTTTTTTCAAAAATACAAGGATTTGCAATAAAATTGAATTGCGATAACGGGATAGCAGGAGTTCCAACCCTTGCCCCGTTTCTCTACTGGGTAGGGTATGAATAGAGATGAATCTTCTAGGGGAGAGGACGAAATCCGGTGCCGGCACATAGGCTACTCCTGTCGAACAGCACAAGAGGCTCTGTGGAAAGTTTTACACCCCCCCCCCCCCATCCGCAAAAAATACCATCAAAACCGTCGTGTGCTTTCATTTGTATGAGCACTGTGGAAAAGTTTGGAATTTAATCTAGGCTTTTGGCACGAAATATGGTGATTAGGAATGTTTTACTACCATCTCTACTACTTTGCTCGCTAACATTCTGATGGTGAACATTTTTTTCGACCAACGGGACTCGAACCGACTAACCACGGTGTCAGACCGTATAGACTTCACGCCTTAACAATCACGGTCACCAGGTGACCTTTCCAAGAAGAAAACAACACAATTAAAATAATCCTTTTTTTTTTTTGCTAGGGGCTTTACGTAGCACCGACACAGATAGGTCTTATGGCGACGATGGGATAGGAAAGGCCTAGGAGTTGGAAGGAAGCGGCCGTGGCCTTAATTAAGGTACAGCCCCAGCATTTGCCTGGTGTGAAAATGGGAAACCACGGAAAACCATTTTCAGGGCTGCCGATAGTGGGATTCGAACCTACTATCTCCCGGATGCAAGCTCACAGCCGCGCGCCTCTACGCGCACGGCCAACTCGCCCGGTATTAAAAGAATCGAACAAGACGATCGAAATACTGTGTGAAATGCCACGAAGAAAATATTTGTTGCAAATGCAGAGAACATGACATGTTTTTACTGTGACATTTCGCTGTCTATTTTTGTCTAGTAAGCTACTAGTCGCTGGAGCTATTTCTGCAATTGAAAGTAACTGTCACGAGAAACCACCAACGCAGAAACATTATGTTGTTGTTGTTTGAGTCATCAGTCCATAGACTGGTTTGATGCAGCCCTCCATGCCACCCTATCCTGTGCTAACCTTTTCATTTCTACGTAACTATTGCATCCTACATCTGCTCTAATCTGTTTGTCATATTCATACCTTGGTCTACCCCTACCGTTCTTGCCACCTACACTTCCTTCAAAAACCAACTGAACAAGTCCTGGGTGTCTTAAGATGTGTCCTATCATTCTATCTCTTCTTCTCGTCAAATTTAGCCAAATCGATCTCCTCTCACCAATTCGATTCAGTATCTCTTCATTCGGGATTCGATCTATCCATCTCACCTTCAGCATTCTTCTGTAACACCACATTTCAAAAGCTTCTATTCTCTTTCTTTCTGAGCTAGTTATCGTCCATGTTTCACTTCCATACAATGCCACGCTCCACACAAAAGTCTTCAAAAACATCTTTCTAATTCTGATATCAATGTTTGAAGTGAGCAATTTCTTTTCTTAAGAAAGCTCTTCCTTGCTTGTGCTAGTCTGCCTTTTATGTCCTCCTTACTTCTGCCATCGTTGGTTATTTTACTACCCAAGTAACAATATTCATCTACTTCCTTTAAGATTTCGTTTCCTAATCCAATATTTCCTACATCACCTGCCTTCGTTCGACTGCACTCCATTACTTTTGTTTTGGACTTATTTATTTTCATCTTGTACTCCTTACCTAAGACTTCATCCATACCATTCAGCAACTTCTCGAGATCTTCTGCAGTCTCAGATAAAATAACAATATCATCCGCAAATCTCAAGGTTTTGATTTTCTCTCCTTGGACTGTGATTCCCTTTCTAAATTTCTCTTTGATTTCCTTTACTGCCAGTTCTATGTAAACATTGAAAAGGAGAGGGGATAAACTGCAGCCTTGCCTCACTCCTTTCTGGATTGCTGCTTCTTTTTCAAAGCCCTCGATTCTTATCACTGCCGACTGATTTTTATACAGGTTGTAGATAATTCTTCGTTCTCGGTATCTGATCCCTATCATCTTCAGAATCATAAATAGCCTGGTCCAATCAACATTATCGAATGCCTTTTCTAGATCTACGAATGCCATGCACGTGGGCTTGTCCTTCTTGATTCGATCCTCTAAGATCAGACGTAAAGTCAGGATTGCTTCACGTGTTCCTACATTTCTTCTGAAGCCAAATTGATCTTCCCCCAACTCAGCTTCAACTTGTTTTTCCATTCTTCTGTAAATAATACGTGTTAAAATTTTGCAGGCATGAGATACTAAACTAATAGTGCGGTAGTTTTCACACCTGTCAGCACCGGCTTTCTTGGGAATAGGTATAACAACATTCTGCCGAAAATCGGATGGGACTTCTCCTGTCTCATACATCTTGCACATTAAATGAAATAACCTTACCATGCTGGTTTCTCCTAAGGCAGTCCGTAATTCAGAGGGAATATCATCAATTCCAGGTGCCTTGTTCCTATTTAGGTCACTCACAGCTCTGTCAAACTCTGACCTCAAAATTGGGTCTCGCATTTCATGAGCATCAACAGCCCCTTCATGTTCCAGAACGAAATTACCTACATCGTTACCTTGATACAACTGTTGGATATGCTCCTGCCATCTTTCTGCTTTGTCTTCTTTCCCTAGAAGTGGCTTTCCATCTGAGCTCTTAATATTCATGCACCTAGATTTCCTTTCTCCAAAGGTTTCCTTGATTTTCCTGTATGCAGCATCTACCTTACCCAGGACCATACAGCCTTCGACATCCTTGCACTTCTCCTTCAGCCATTCTTCCTTAGCTACCTTGCACTTTCTATCCACTTCATTCTTTAATCGCCTGTATTCTTTTCTGCCCTCTTCATTTCTAGCATTCTTGTATTTTCGTCGTTCATCAATCAGGTCTAGTATCTCCTGAGTTATCCACTGATTCTTAGTTGATCTTTTCTTCCTTCCTAACATTTCTTCAGCAGCCCTACTGACTTCATTTTTCATGACTCTCCACTCTTCCTCTACTGTGTTTCCTTCGGCCTTTTCATTTAGTCCTTGTGCAACATGTTCCTTGAAACAATCCATCACACTCTTTTCTTTCAACTTGTCTAGATCCCATCTTTTTGCATTCTTTCCTTTCTTCAATTTCTTCAACTTCAGATGGCATTTCATGACCAACAAGTTGTGGTCAGAGTCCACGTCTGCTCCTGGGAAAGTTTTGCAATCCAACACCTGGTTTCTGAATCTCTGCCTAATCATAATGAGGTCTATTTGATACCTTCCAGTGTCTCCAGGTCTCGTCCACGTATACAGCCGTCGTTTGTGGTGTTTGAACCAAGTATTGGCGAGGACTAAATTATGGTCAGTGCAGAATTCAACCAGCCGACTTCCTCTTTCGTTCCTTTGTCCCAATCCAAATTCTCCTACTGTGCTACCTTCTCTTCCTTGGCCTACCACTGCGTTCCAGTCTCCCATCACAATTAGACTCTCGTCACCTTTTACATATTGTATTAAATCTTCTATCTCCTCATATATTCTTTCAATTTCTTCATCATCCGCTGAACTAGTAGGCATATAGACCTGCACTATTGTGGTGGGCATTGGTTTGGTGTCTATCTTGGCGACAATAATTCTTTCACTATGCTGGTCGTAGTAGCTTATCCGCTGCCCTATTTTCTTATTCATTATTAAACCAACTCCTGCATTACCCCTGTTTGATTTCGTGTTGATAATTCGGTAGTCGCCTGACCAAAAATCCTGTTCTTCCTGCCAACGTACTTCACTTATACCAAGACATCTAACTTTAGCCTATCCATCTCCCTTTTCAGATTCTCTAACCTACCACAACGATTCAAACTTCTAACATTCCACGCTTCCCACTCCCAGCCCTTTCCTGTCCCGTCGTCGCCATAAGACCTACCTGTGTCGGTACGACGTAAAGCAACTAGCAAAAAAGAAGAAAAAAAAAGAAAATTGCATTGTCGAGCTGCGGTAACTGTGAATGATTTAGCGTAGATTGTTGTTCAGTGTACAGGAAGGGATAAACACACGGTGCTGCAGGATCGGGTATTTTTGTTATGGTCTGTGGAGAGAATTTGATGCGATCACGGAGACAGGTTGGTTGAGAAGTTTTAGGAATATTATGCAAAAGTCAGAGAGTATGAAGTGTGCGGTGCTCCAGACCTATACGATATTTTCATTTATTTCTGAAAATACTTCTGTATGCAGAGCCTCCGTGGCTCAGACGGCAGCGCGTCGGCCTCTCACCGCTGGATACCATGGTTCAAATCCCGGTCATTCCATGTGAGATTTGTGCTGGACAAAGCGGAGGCGGGAGAGGTTTTTCTCCGGGTACTCCGGTTTTCCCTGTCATCTTTCATTCCAGCAACACTCTCCATTCTCATTTCGTAGCATCTATCATTCATTAATGTATCACTTCGGGAGTGGCGACCCCATCGTAATAATAGCCTATATATGATTCATTCATTACATCCCTGACCCGGTCAATGACTGGAAAACAGGTTGTAGGTTTTTATTTTTCACTTCTGTATGCGATCATTGGTAGTTCCTCACGGCTTTCCATAATAAGTGTTCGGCGCCACTGACCATATGAATGACAACTTTTACGGCATCCACAGTCGGGCGTACAAGGCAATCTTTTGAAGTGGCTCGGAACCGACAAATCGAACAAGTACAAACACATTTAAGGAGGAGAAATATTCAGTCCTTAAATTCAAACATGAAAAGGGACAGTGGCTTTATCTGAAGAGGGCACCATCATACTGTGCGACAGCGCTTTCAATTCAGACTTACGGACCATAAATGCCGATGCATTGAATTAACTTCTAATTGTGAATGTACTGAGCTGTCAACTTGAAAGCTTTATCATATCAGTGGTTGTACATAAATTAAGCCAGCCAGTGTCAGAGTCACCGCTATGCGAGTTCGAAGCTGCACGCACTCACAAAACCCAAGCTACAGTAATATAAGCCTCACTCGCTGCTATTTATGATGGTGGTTTGTCTCAATAATCCTCTCTGTGACTATCTACAGGGCTCAAAACTGAAATACATGGACGGAGGAGTTATTCTGACGGAAGAATATATGACGTGATGAATTCTATGAAATTATACTTCCCAACGATTGCCGATAGAGCAGAAACAGTAAAGAAATATCTAAAGAATGTATATAAATAGGTACACGAATGCATTGCTTATCTCCAATAGATGAAATGTCATATGGCTTTTAGTGCCGGGATATCCCAGGACGGGTTCGGCTCTCCAGGTGCAGGTATTTCTATTTGACTCCCGTAGGCGACCTGCGCGTCATGATGAGGATGAAATGATGATGAAGACAAAACATACACCCAGCCCCTGTGACACTGCAATTAACCAATTAAGGTTAAAATCCCCGACCCGGCCGGGAATCGAACCCAGGACCCTCTGAACCGAAGGCCAGTACGCTGACCGTTCAGCCAACGAGTCGGACATTACAATAGATAGCCTATAATAAGTGTTTCTATATTCTCTGCTTAACCCTTTATGGAACAGTAGCATTGTGGCTGGATTATTGAGAAAACCTGAGATATACTATGCCGCACAAAACCGAAAAGAAACAAACCTCATGGTACGCCAATCTTGATAAGTTAATAACCACTCAGCCCAAAGGACTGCAGATTACGAAGTGACGAATGGTGGTGGTGGTGGTGGTGGTGGTGGTGGTGGTGGTGGTGGTGGTGGTGGTGATTATTGTTTCAAGAGGAAGAAAACTAGTCACCCCTCCTCTATACACTGTGAACAAAGGCCAGCGCACTAACCATTTAGCCATGGAGCCGGGCGCCAGGACACAACCTTGTTGACACGCAGGATCCATAGCTTCATGGGACATACGCCAAACTCTCACGTGCCCATAAGTTCGATACAGCTGGAACCGGGATTCATGGGACCATACCTCACGACGCTACTGTCCCATGGTACATTGCCGATATTCGCGGGCCCATCCACATCGTTGAGCTCTGTGTCGAGGTGTCAGCAAAGGGACACGAGTTGGCGTTGCCGCCCATGCGGTGCATTTGCCTTCATACAGTCCTTGTAGAAATGGGTTCTCGACTCCCAATATTCAACTGGGCGGTGATCTGTCTCACAGTAGCCCGTCCAGCGCCCAGTATGGTTCTGCGGAGGCGACTTGATGTCCGTTCATTAAACACCTGTGGTCTTCCCGTGCGGCAGTTTTCGCAGGTGGTAACATTCTCTCCGCGATAATGAAGATCCAGCCTCGACACTGTTGACCTCTGAAAGCCGAATTCGCGTGTAAACTCAGCAATGCTATGACTTATGCGCCGTGCGCTGACGATCATCCCACATTCAAAGTCGGTTAACTCTCAACGTGTTGCAACCTTCACGACACTGGTGTCTGTGACTGACTGCTCACCTACACCGCAGCTAGCCGCAGTGCTCAGGAGCCATACACGGCACATTTTCTAATGGGACACCCCTTCCCGTGACTTTTATCCACTCGGTGTATGTATGTATGTATGTATGTACACTGACTGACAGAGCAAATGCAACACCAAGAAGGAGTGGTTCGAAAGGGATGAAAGTTGGGGAAAAAAACAGAGACGGCACGGACGAATAATTGATGTTTATTTCAAACCGATATGCAGGTTACACAATGCGCACGGCATCGACTCAGTAGGATGTAGGACCACCGCGAGCGGCGATGCACGCAGAAACACGACGAGGTACAGAGTCAATAAGAGTGCGGATGGTGTCCTGAGAGATGGTTCTCCATTCCCTGTCAACCATTTGCCACAGTTGGTCGTCCGTACGAGGCTGGGGCAGAGTTTGCAAACGGCGTCCAATGAGATCCCACACGTGTTCGATTGGTGAGAGATCCGGAGAGTACGCTGGCCACGGAAGCATCTGTACACCTCGTAGAGCCTGTTGGGAGATGCAAGCAGTGTGTGGGCGGGCATTATCCTGCTGAAACAGAGCATTGGGCAGCCCCTGAAGGTACGGGAGTGCCACCGGCCGCAGCACATGCTGCACGTAGCGGTGGGCATTTAACGTGCCTTGAATACGCACTAGAGGTGACGTGGAATCATACGCAATAGCGCCCCAAACCATGATGCCGCGTTGTCTAGCGGTAGGGCGCTCCACAGTTACTGCCGGATTTGACCTTTCTCCACGCCGACGCCACACTCGTCTGCGGTGACTATCACTGACAGAACAGAAGCGTGACTCATCGGAGAACACGACGTTCCGGCATTCCCTCATCCAAGTCGCTCTAGCCCGGCACCATGGCAGGCGTGCACGTCTATGCTGTGGAGTCAATGGTAGTCTTCTGAGCGGACGCCGGGAGTGCAGGCCACCTTCAACCAATCGACGGGAAATTGTTCTGGTCGATATTGGAACAGCCAGGGTGTCTTGCACATGCTGAAGAATGGCGGTTGACGTGGCGTGCGGGGCTGCCACCGCTTGGCGGCGGATGCGCCGATCCTCGCGTGCTGACGTCACTCGGGCTGCGCCTGGACCCCTCGCACGTGCCACATGTCCCTGCGCCAACCATCTTCGCCACAGGCGCTGCACCGTGGACACATCCCTATGGGTATCGGCTGCGATTTGACGAAGCGACCAACCTGCCCTTCTCAGCCCGATCACCATACACCTCGTAAAGTCGTCTGTCTGCTGGAAATGCCTCCGTTGACGGCGGCCTGGCATTCTTAGCTATACACGTGTCCTGTGGCACACGACAACACGTTCTATAATGACTGTCGGCTGAGAAATCACGGTACGAAGTGGGCCATTCGCCAACGCCGTGTCCCATTTATCGTTCGCTACGTGCGCAGCACAGCGGCGCATTTCACATCATGAGCATACCTCAGTGACGTCAGTCTACCCTGCAATTGGCATAAAGTTCTGACCACTCCTTCTTGGTGTTGCATTTGCTCTGTCAGTCAGTGTATGTACGTACGTTCAGTCCTCAGACCAAAGGTTGGTTGGATCCAACACAGCTCCACCATTGGCTGTCATAGATTGCCTAGGTACCACTGAAGAGGCGTACTAGGGAAATGAGAAGGGAGGTCGTTTCCCGTTGCTTTCCTCACTGAGTCAGACGTTGGTGTTACACATCGGTCTGCCAAGCCCACTGAAATGCATACACTAATCGACCCTATGAGTAACATTTTCACACCATTCATAGCAGGGACTGGCTGCATAAGGAATGGCATTACTAGCGTCGCTCATACCTCAGTCATTTTCATATCGTCAAAGCCAAGGATAAGACTGAGACAGATCAATAAAAGTAACAAAATTGCTCTAGTCCATACCAGAGGACATGGCGCACTGTGGATACTAGGTCTCCTCAGCAAAGGTATCAAGCAAGTTCTGATCAGTCGTATTTTAATATGAATAAACAGAGAAATAAACCTAAATAGAGATATATGGTTGTTTTTATTCCGAACTGTTCACAAATGCAATCTTTAAAGAATCGCTATATGACAGGTATGAAGCGCTGTGTGGCGTACGAGCTGATATAAATGTCACGTGGCGCACGAGTTGCGGGTGACCTTTCACCATGAGGATGTCGCGATGAATTGGGAACGTTCCATTGTGGGAGTGGACGCAATATTCGCGCTCCACATCGCGCCACGTGCAGACCAGGGGCGGACATTTTACTAGGAAACGAACAACTTGAATATTAAACAGCTAAGAAGAGAACTGTAGAGTTTGAGTTGTACCAGTCATGCGGTAGTTCAATGAAACAATATGTGAATGATCAATTAAGATATCATCAAGTTAATGGTGATAATTATTTTACTCTATTGTTAATTGATTAAAAGCTGGACGGTTCGAAGTCATTAATGGATGATGACGTAGAATAATCTTGCACATGCACTGTGGAAATAAACAGCTAGTTCTATCTTAAAGTTACGTAAAACACTTAACACCGATGAAAATTATGATGCTTGTTGTTTAAAGGGTACTAACATACAGGCGGCAAAGGAAATCAAAGAGGAATTAGGAAAGGGAATCACAATCCAAGGAGAGGAAATCAAAACCTTGAGATTTGCCGATGATATTGTTATTTCATCTGAGACTGCAGAAGATCTCGAGAAGCTGCTGAATGGTATGGACGAAGTCTTGGGTAAGGAGTACAAAATGAAAATAAATAAGTCCAAAACAAAAGTAATGGAGTGCAGTCGAACGAAGGCAGGTGATGCAGGAAATATTAAATTAGGAAATGAAGTCTTAAGGGAAGTAGATGAATATTGTTACTTGGCTAGTAAAATAACTAACGATGGCAGAAGTAAGGAGGACATAAAATGCAGATTAGCACAAGCAAGGAAGAGCTTTGTTAAGAAGAAAAAAAAATGCTCACTTCAAACATTGATATAGGAATTGGAAAGATGTTTTTGAAGACTTTCGTGTGGAGAGTGGCAATGTATGGAAGTGAAACATGGACGATAACTAGCTCTGAAAGAGAGAATAGAATCTTTTGAAATGTAGTGTTACAAAAGAATGCTGAAGGTGAGATGGATAGATGAAGTGATACTGAATCGAATTGGCAAGAGGAGATCGATTTAGCTAAGTTTGACGAGAAGAAGAGATAGAATGATATGACACGTCTAAGACAACCAGGACTTGTTCAGTTGGTTTTTGAAGGAAGTGTAGGTGGTAAGAACGGTAGGGGTAGAAAAGGTATGAATATGACAAGCAGATTAGAGCAGATGTAGGATGCAGAATTTACGAAAAAATGAAAAGGCTAGCACAGGACAGGGTGCTATCGAGGGCTGCATCAAACCAGTCTATGGACTGATGACTCAAATAACAACAACGACATCTAGGTCATCGGCCCCTAATGGTACAAGATGAAACGAAATGTAATTATAATTAAAATAATCAGTGGATCTAATTCGCAATGCCTTATCTATTTACAGGATGGCCGGAAACAACGTGAACCTAAGTACATGAGCGTAGAGCATTGACCATACTGATACGTAGTTGTCATTCTTTTTTTCTGCTGCTGAATCTAGAGGGCGAATTCAAATGGGCTTTACAAGGCGATGTCGCTATATCTGCTTCAGAAATGAGCATCGAACACTAACACACCGTGAGTTTCAGCCAATACCATCGTAGCGTGCTTGCTGTGGGCCAAGCCGATCAGCAGGGAGGTCCTTCTTCAAGTCCCTCCCCTGGGAAAGTTTTTTTTTTTTTTTTTTTTTTTTTTTTTTGGCACGCTCAAGCCTGCCATAAGCCACGTCCATATTTAGCAACACCGCCTCGCAAAGCTCATTCGAAATCGCAAAGCGATCTGATTGGCTAACTTCAGCAGGTGATAAAACGGAGCGAGATATCGACGTAATTTTTTCATATTATTTATCAGTATGACCAACACTAGCGCTCATATACCCGTTTCACGTTGTTTCCGATCAACTTGTAAATAAAATAAGAGTTTTGTCTGTACATTGCTCAGAATTTAAAACGAATGATGATTCTGTATCGGTCGTGTCCACAGTAACAAGGAAATGTACTTTTTAATTTTCCGCCATGTCTGTCTGTCTGCCTGTCCGTGTGTCTCTGTCGGTACATCAAGAGAAAATAGCGGAAGAAAATATAATGAAAAGAATTTAATGAGGCTATAAATAGTTTTATTCACGCTAAGTGAAATGGAACTTCAGGGAAAGGCTTAAGATTTAATTCTCTAATATCTATGTATTTACTGGTCCTATAGATAAATGCTACACGACTAAAATTATGAAAAATGAAAACCTACAACCTGTTTTCCAGTCAATGACAGGGTTAGGGATGGGATGAATGAACCGCCGAACTTGCGGCGAGGATAGGAATTGTGCCAGGTGCCGACACGTCTCGCAATCCTCTGGGGAAATGATTAATGACTGACAGATGAAATTAAATGATAGTGGAGAGTGTAGCTAGAATGAAAGATGACAGGGAAATCCAGAGTACCCGGAGAAAAAACCTGTCCCGCCTCCACTTTGTCCAGCACAAATCTCGCATGGCGTGAGTGGGATTAGAACCACGGTATCCAGCAGCGCACCGGCGATGGGATGGGAAAGGCCTAGGAGTTGGAAGCAAGCGACCGTGGCCTTAATTAAGGTACAGCTTCAGCATTTTCCTGGAGTGAAAAGGGGAAACAACGAAAAACCATATTCAGGGCTGCCGACAGTGGGATTCGAACCCACTATCTCCCGGATTCAAGCTCACAGCCGCGCACCCCTAACCGCACGGTCAACTCCCCCGGTTTAAAAATTTTTACCGTACCGGCTGTGGTAATAGAGATACTTATGAATTTATATTTTGTTGATTAGTCCATATTAACGCCGAACCACGAGAAAGTAGGTGAGCTGAGCTAAATTTAATTAAAATCGTTATGTAAAGTCAAGGTAGTGTAGGCTGTAAATAATTTTATTCACACTGGTTGAAATTGCAGTTTGGGGGAAAGCGTTTAATTTTTGTGCAAATACCTATGTTATTGGTCCTATCGGAAAATACTACATAACAAAAGTGACAGAGAATCTTTTATGTCATACAGTTTTACAGTACCGACTATGACAGTAGATTTGTTGTTTTGTTCATATCAACGCCGAGCATTGAAAAGATGGAAATATTGCTATTAATAATGTTGACCATAATGGCCATTACTGGGTCCGTATTGACTTAATCACAGTAAATAGAGAGAAGGATGATCCGCCTAGTCAATACTATGTGTAAATTGCGCCTCCTCCTACTCCAAAACCGAAATTTGACTAGTGATCTTTCCGACTGTCATACACAAAACTTCAGTTCCTTTTATATCCCTTTGACAGTCGCCTGACAGCCTTGCGCAAGACGTTAATAACATCGGTAAGTTTTAATCATTTTTTACGCGTTGTATTCTCATTTTGTTTATGTTACACTCTTGCACTTACAGTTTCTATTTTACCTCTCCTTCTTACAGACCGTATAAAGTTCATATCAACCTGGCTGCATAAGCACCTATTAACTGAGGGTATCGGCTTGACAACTTGGTTTTACCATCATTGGTTAATTTTGTAAGGGCGTATTGGATCACCAAGGACACAGTGACGTCACATAGCAACAGTGCTCAGTACTCAACATTTCACCCATACAGACATCATCCTATTGTATTTATATTGAAACGACAAGATGGAATTTAATTCCATGCCACTGTCCATCAATTTTTAATATGTTGCACTGTACTTGTCACAATTTCAGATTTTCTTAAAGGGGGACCCTGTTTTCATTAAGTCTTATTGTATACACGAATTTTAACCTGAAGAAGAGAATGTGCGTATTCTCGAAAAATGTACCAGATATAATGTAAATGTGAAATGTAAATATATATAACAAATTACCACATTGACTAGGCGGATCATCCATCTCTCTATTTACTATGGAATATTATTCAATCGTGTTGACTGGTGATGGTTTTTGTCATGATTGTCTTAAGGTGTAAAAGCATGTGGTCAACGGTCCATATCGACAACAACCGTTTACATTAGATGCCGTAATATCGCGAAGTCGGAAGAAAACAAAAGGTGGAAGCCTACAATATCAAAAGTACATAAAATTGATCAACAATAACATTACACTGACCATTGTTGTGATGTGATTTGTCTCTTATTTTAATATTATCTTGCTTTTGATTGGAAATTAGTTTAACCCTTTACTCGCTGGACTAAACATAATGAGCGAATTAGGTTAAATTAACTCTAGGTGTTGAAAATACATACTTAAAAACAAATATGTAGTACTGCACAATACAGTACATTGAAAGCTAACAATGTCCTATAAATGTATTTAGCAGGTCTGTTTGATTACGCTGCCTCGTTCTTTCGCCGTTATGTTGCAGAGAGACGTCGCTGCACCTCAATGTCGGCCGGCGATATCTCGTCTTGCTGCTCTCAATAGAGCAGCGTCTTTTAGATCACATTCAAACCATCATCATGACTGATTTTGATTCCCTGAATGGTAATGACATCTTCATCATCATTAGCAAGTGGATAACCTCGTTACTTACAGATAACTTGAGCCACGAAACAATGGAGGTGATGGCTGTGATTGTTAATTTTTTCATCATCATTATTATTAAAGCGACTTTATTGTGGCGAAGTTACGGCTCCTGGCCCTCTCTTACATTTAACCACTTCATGTATATAAATGAGCAACTAATTTACTACATAAATTTTACAATTTAAGGATTTCAACATATTACATTTTAGTATATGCTAACCCTATGAAAACTGCAATGACCTAAACTAAACACATTAAACTTCTAAAATATAAAGTATAAATTACAACTACATTCTGCAACACGTTACAACAAACAACCATATTCAATCTTATTCATGCATCTCATTCACACTCAACAAAGCCTCGAAGTGGTTATAAGATGACGTTAGCAGAGGGTTTTAAACTTTACCTTAGATTTGGTTCCCTAATGTCATTGGGGATTTCATTCCACCAGCTCGTGGCTGTGGCTGTGAACGATCTGTTGTAGGGTGTGGTTTGATGTACAGCCTCACCGGGTATTTAGCCGGTGTAGTGAACTAAGGTAGCGAAGTCTGGAGGACAAGGCCCTTGTTTTCAGAAAACACTTGATACATGAAAGTAGTCGCATGGAGTCTACGTCTGTCATTCAAACGTATCCAAGATAACAGTCCTTGGAAGAGGAATACGTAGACATATGTACGTAAGTCGAATTTATAACTGATACATGCGTTTTGGGCACGTTCCAGTCTTACGCCTTGTTTGTTTTAAGAGAAAGTACAACTACGCAACAACGAAAAATTTGGAATTCAAGAGGACAAATTGTGGCAAATAATTATTTATACGACGAGAAGTAAGGGATTGGAATAATTTATCAAGTGAAATGTTCGATAAATTTTAAGACGTTTAAGAAAAGGCTAGGTAAAGAATTGAGATGGAATCTGACAACTGAATTGTCTGGCCGTGATAGAAACGCGATCGTTATTTACATTCTTTTTTTCGGGCTCGGATAACAAGGAACCTCAATAAGTCGAGACTCGGATAATCCGGGGCTATACCGCATGTCTTCGATTTCATTCAAAGTTCACATTGTCTTTTCCTTATGAGCGAGCGCCCTGTGATAGATCCTATAACGTGGCTGTGCGGTTTCGGTCACGTAGCATTCGGGATATAGTGGGTCCGAACCCCAGTGCAACAGCCTTGAAGATGGTTTTCAGTGGTTTCCCCGTTTTAACAGCAGGAAAATGCTGTGACTGTCTCTGAATTAAGGCCACGGCCGCTTCCTTCCCACTTCCAAGCCTTTCCTGTCCCATCGTCGTCATGATACCTATCTGTGTCGGTGCGACGTAAAGCAAATTGAAAAAAATGTCTATAACAACATTATATCATTCTTTCTTCATCTTCTTTCCGATGAGGCCTGCTAAGGACCACGTGCCAATTTCAATTCAATTCTTCATACTTTGTTGTTTTCTCTTCCGTTCCTTCAAATATTCTTTCCCCTTTCACTATGCTGTTTCTTTCTGTCCTCGGACCAATTCACACCAGGTTTCTTGTTCAATCTTAATTGGAATCCTTCCATACTTACTAGCCTCTCTCTAAAAGTATCTCTGTCCACAGTTTCTTCTTCCCTTGATATTATTTCTTTCTAAATCATTCCTTACTTCTTGAATCCAGCTAGTTGTTGCCTTCTTGTCTCAATGGTACTTGAAATTCCTTTTTGTTAATCTGGAATCATCCATTCTGTAAATATGAACAAAAATTGCCATCTCCTTTCTCCTATGGTTTCTATTATGTGTTTTTTGTTCCTGTATATTTCATCATTATATCATAATTTATATACTTCTGTTGTTTTAACAGGGCCTAAGATTTTTCTCATGAATCTCCTTTCTAAAGCCTCAAGTTTATCTAATCTATAGTTTAGTATCAAGCATTCACTTGCTTATATGCCTTCCAGTTTCACCATTGTAATCATTCTTTGCTAATAAGAGATTTCTTTGTAGTAGAGTAGAGTACTACTGGTCTTCTTGGTCAATTCTAACCCTCGATAATCATCTCATATTTGCTCCCTGCTGTATATATTTATTTCTACACCCAATCCTCCTTGTGCCGGGTGGATGATGCGACACAAATAGGTCCCGTGGTCATTTTGTTTGTCCAACAAGCCCTTTGATGCAGTCTGTCATTACTGTTTGCTCAATTAAGTTCTCTTGAATATAAAGTATGTCAACGGTTGTGCAGAAGCCTTTGTCAGGGCTAATCCGTAACAGGGTCGTAGGACTCTAGTTGTCTCCCCTTCACATCTGGTCACCCCAGGGGGCGGGGTGCCCTGCAGTCCCTCCAGGCTCAACTTAAAAAGTGGTCGGTTGCCATCCCCCAAATATTATTGTTATGGTAATTCAGTATGGTAATGGTGAGTTTGTTTACAGTAATGCGCCGCAAGCCATGGGGCCGCCTCAATGGTGATCATTAGCTGCTTCACACTGAGCATCCCCCTTGCAGGGGTAATTAACAGTCATCAGCACAATCAACCCCCGGAACAGATAAGGCGCACTGCTGTCCATTAGATGATGTACATCACAAGGGAATAGATTATCAACATTCCCCAGCATACCATAACTGTAAATCAAACGGTCTCTCGTCTTATTTCCTGCCGCCAAATAATGTTACAATTGCAATCTACAAAGGGAACATTAAACGATTGTTATTGCAGATCTCCAGGGATAGAGAGTCACAGCTCCACGAAAGAGAAAGTAATAGTCTTTACCTACGCATTTTTATTATTATTATTATTATTATTATTATTATTATTATTATTATTATTATTATTATTATTATTATTATTATTATGGCAGTCCACTTCTGTGGTGTAGTGATTATTATGATTAGCTGCCACCCCTGGAGGCCCGGGTTCGATTGCCGGCTCTGTTGTACGAAGACTGGAACGGGGTCCACTCAGCCTCGGGAGGTCAAATGAGTCGAGAGTTTTCGTTTCCCTCTTCAGCCATCCTCCATCCACGAAGTGGTTTTCCGTGGTTTCCCACTTCTCTGGGCAAATGCCGGGATGGTATCTAACTTAAGACTACGGCCGCTTCCTTCTCTCTTCCTTGTATATCACTTCCAATCCTCCCACAAGGCCTTTGTTCAGCAGAGCAGGTGATGCCGCCTGCGCGAGGTACTGGTCCTTCTCCCCAGCTGTATCCCCAAACTCAAAGTCTCACGCCCCGCCCTTGAGATGGTAGAGATGGAATCCCTCGCTGAGTCCGAGGTAAAGCCATCCCTGGAAGGTAAACGGATTAAGAAAGAAAGATTATTATTGTCAACCAGTTCCTTGGCTGAATCATCAGTGTACTGGTCTTCGGTTTAAAAGGGCCCCAGGTTCGATTCCCGACTGGCTGAGGGATTTTAACTGCGCATGATTAATTCTTATGGCTGGGGAACTGAGTACAGTATGTGTGGTTTTAACAGACGTCCCTTGTACACATTACATCGTTAATGTACATAGGGTGGTCCTAAAGGAAGTGAACCGGGTATATGAGCATTAGAAGGTTGGTCATACTGATAAATAATTTGAAAAAATCGGTATCTCGCGCCGTTGTCACATTATCGGCTGCTGAAGTTTGTTCATTTTCTTTGCTATTTGCTTTACGTTGCACCGACACAAATAGGTCTTATGGCGACGACGGGACAGGAAAGACCTAGGAATGGGAAGGAAGCGGCCATGCCTTAATTAAGGCCTGGTGTGAAAAGGGGAAACCACGGAAAAACATTTTCAGGGCTGTCGACAGTGGGGTTCGAACCCACGATCTCCCGGATGCGAGCTCACAGCTGCGCGCCCCTAACCGCACAGCCAATTCGCCCGATAGCTGCTGCTGAACTTAGCCAGTCGGATCACTTCGGGGCTTAGTGAGACACTTTTGCTGAATCTGTACGTGTGTTAAGACCGACTTGAGAGCACCAGTGGAAGAAAAACTTCGCCGCCGGAGGGATTTGAACACTGACCTCCGAACTGACAAGACTGCGCCACGGTGAACACTCGTTATGGTTATTTCTCGGCGTGGCTGTCAAGCCGGTCTTACGGGACATGCAGACAGTTTTGCAAGGCCTCCCGAAATTTCAGGAGATCTCCCGATGTTTTTGCAACACACCAGGAAACCCGAAAAAACAAAATACTGTATCTCCCGAAATCTCTTCTAATCCAAAGGTAAGGAAAATGAACAATAATGATTAATGGTACATAATATATTTGTGGAGGAGCCTCCGTGGCTCAGGCGGCATCACGCCAGCCTCTCACAGCTGGGTTCCGTGGTTCAAATCACGGTCACTCCATGTGAGATTTATGCTGGACAAAGCTGAGGCGGGAGAGGTTTATCTCCAGGTACTCCGGTTTTACCTGTGATAATTTATTCCAGCAACACTCTCCAATATCATTTCATTTCATCTGCCATTCATTAATCATTGCCCCAGATGAGTGCAACAGGCTTCGACAGCCAGCACAATTCCTATCCTCACCGCTAGATGGGGGCTTCATTCATTCCATTCCTAACCCGTTCGAGTGACTGGAACAGGCTGTGGATTTTCATTTCCAATATATTTGTGCCGAGAAACTCTTTCCTCGTCTCACTGCGTGACGTTTTATCGCTAACATCACTTGTTAGGTACTTCCCAGCATTCATTTCAGGCTCGAATTACGTAATCTCTCCCCTCTTATTGAACTCGAAAGTCATGCTTGGCTGCATCATTCGAAGGGAAATCCCCGACCCGCACATAGAATATAAAGTATGTATCCTGCTACAACTTCAAAAATGGCACACAATGTGTGCTACATCTGCAGGAAAGGTGGGAAGAGGAAGAAGAAGAAGAAGAAGAAGAAGAAGAAGAAGAAGAAGAAGCATAGAGTGGCCAGAGAGTACGGAGGAGTGTGTATACTTTTCTCATAATAACTTCACATTTATTTAGTTTTATTACAATATTTCAGTGCTCGAGAAACTACCCAAAATTTCCATTAAAACTACCGAAATTTTTACGTACAATCTACCGATATTTTAATTTGTAGACCTGGCAACACGGCGTGCAAAATTGGCAACATCGCCTCACAAAGCCCATTTCAATTTGTCTGCGAAGCAATTTGATAGGCTAATTATTATTTTTTTGCTAGGGGCTTTACGTCGCACCGACACAGATAGGTCGTATGGCGACGATGGTATAGGAAAGGCCTAGGAGTTGGAAGGAAGCGGCCGTGGCCTTAATGAAGGTACAGCCCCAGAATTTGCCTGGTGTGAAAATGGGAAACCACGGAAAACCATCTTCAGGGCTGCCGATAGTGGGATTCGAACCTACTATCTCCCGGATGCAAGCTCACAGCCACACGCCTCTACGCGCACGGCCAACTCGCCCGGTAGGCTAATTTTAGCAGCTGATAAATGATAAAGGCGCAAGTTATCGAATGATTTTTTAAAAAAGTTACTTATCAGTATGACCAACCCTCTAACGCTCATATACCCCGTTCACGCTTTTTCCCCGACCATTCTGTACCATCGAACAATGACCCGCCTGGCAATAAGATACTAAATGCGATTGAACTCCGGACCTTTATTACAAACCTTGCCTGCTAACCAAACTGCTGTGACAGATGCCTGCTCTAGCGTCACTGCGATTATTTCGGGACTGGAATGTGGGAACATGTCCCGGTGAATACAAACTTACAACAGAGAGAGATTATACTGCAGACAAAATGGATGGGGAGTGCCACGGAGAGGATTAGGATTTCTGAGGCCCAGCAACTGTTTGCCTTTATTTTACCGTTTACGTTAAGCTCCGTCTTTAAGCGAGCCCAGTAGTAATTACGGAAATCGATTTTGGAGGAAGATAGACGTAGATGTGAGCCAGGGCAATCCCCAATTAACATCACAATGGACAGAGAGAGGCCAAGGGTTCGGAACTTCTCATTGGTTCTACTATGTTAGACTTCGATACTCAAGGCTGCATTTTGCCCCCCCCCCCCCCTCCTTTCCAGTGTGTATATACAATAGGCAGTAAAGGAAATCAAAGAGGAATTTGGAAAAGGAATCACAATCCAAGGAGAGGAAATCAAAACCTTGAGATTTTCTGATGATATTTTATCTGAGACTCTAGAAGATTTGGAGAAATTACTAAATTACTGAATGGTATGGACATAATCTTCGGCAAGGAGTAGGCCTCTAAGATAAAAATAAGTAAGTCTAAACAAAAGTCATGCAGTACAGTCAATCGAAGTCAGGTGATGCAAGATATATTAGATTAGGAAATGAAGTCATAAAGGAAGTAGATGAATATTGTCACTTGGGTATTAAAATAACTAACGATGGCAGAGGTAAGGAGGACATAAATGCAGACTACCACTAGCAAGGAAGGCCTTTGCGAACAAACATTCGCTCACTTCGAACAATGCTGTAGGAATTAGATGTTTTTGATGGAGTATTGTATGGGTGTGAAACATGGACGATAACAAGTTCAGAAAGAAAGAGAAGAGAGGGTTTTGAAATGTGGTGGTACAGAACTACGCTGAAGGTGAGATGGATACATCGAATCAGTAATGGATACTGAATGAACTTGGTGAGGGGAGATCGATTTGACTAAATTTGACGAGAAGTGATACATCTTAAGGCACCCACGAAATGTTCAGTTGGTTTTTGTGGGAAGTGTAGTTGCTAAGAACGGTAGGGGTAAGTCAAGGAATGAATGCGACAAGCAGATTAGAGCAGATGTAGGATGCAGCAGTTATGTAGAAATGAAAAGTTTAGCACACGATAGGGTGGCATGGAGTGCTGCATCATACCAGTCTACGCACTTATGACCCAAACAACAACGCACCTCTAAGTGCCATACCTAGATTACCTCAAGATTATTTAATAAGGAAATGGCCCTTCAAAACACGAGTCCGAGCGAGTAGGATACGCGGTACGTGTCGTCGACCTCGAAGTTCTGATTTGGGGATTGGTGGTGTCCAAACCCACCGTCGGCAGCTCTGAATACTTTTTCCTATACTCACAGGACTGTAAATATGATCATTGTCGCTTTCTTCCTCATTCTAGCATCATCGAAAACATGTCTCTCTCTCAGTCCAACATAAAGTCCTTCTCCTACAATGGCGCGAACAAACAAACGTCATCATGTATTCTGAGATGCGTGTCTGTCGATTTAATTCCATTGTTGTCTTGTAGGTCAATAATAGAATCGCAGGGAAGGACTTGTTTGCTTGTAAGTCGTATTGCTTGCAAGGCTATTTCTTGAGTGGATAATGTGTTGCTTCTATATCTAAGTCCAATGGCGTATTTCGATATTTATCCTGTCCCTACGCTCCTGATAATGCTACACGCCGATTTACGTGGATAATATATTTCGTCAAAGTCTAATACAGTAAAACCTGCATTTAGCGGAACCTTTATGAACCGGAAAACTATCCATATCGAAAAATTTTCCCGGGTCCGTGAATTACGGCCTTACAAAATACAGACTAACTAGTGCAGTAGAACATGGCAATCAAGGCACACCTTCATTGGCCACACTTGACACGCCGACTGGTTTCAAGAAACAGCTGATCTTTTGTTGTCTTCCTTTGACATTAATCTCTTCAATAATTAACTCACGCAGATGCCTCATATGTCCGTAATATGCAGATATGTATTCATTATTGTTATCTTCAATGTATTTAATGACAATGTTTAGATGGTTTTTAATTTCACTAAGTTTTGGCTTAATATCTCCTGCTTCATCTCGGTCATGTTCGTCCGTTTCGGAGCTTTCTGATATTTCATTATTATTATTATTATTATTATTATTATTATTATTATTATTATTATTATTATTATTATTATTATTATTATACGGCTATCCGGATTAAGTGAAGTCAGGACTAATGGGGTCCAGATTAATGAGGTTCTATTGTACTTCTTCCTGGCTCACCTGCTATACGCTATAACCTACGCTTTTCTCCTCAGTCGGCGGAGTAGTTTATCACTTCATCGCAGTCGACTGCCCTTACACATCACTCTCAATTCGTAGAACTGCCAAGTTACTTTATTATATCCATGTTGTTCTGTGATTGTCCTTCCACCTTTTCAAAGCGGAAACGATAGTTCAGATGACGAGTCTGTTGCTTATTTATACAGGAACAATTGTAACAGCAGTGTCAATATCTCCCGACCCCCATATTTCTTTCCTTCGTGTCAAGTTAACGACAATAAAGCAGCTCTCCGCAAGTGCGTCGTTGTGTTGATTATGAAGAATTTGATTATAAAGCAATATGCTTACGGTTTAAATTCACAGTGAAGTATATAAAACGTATGAACCTTGTGAGCGTAAGCAGGATATAGGATGCGTTCTATTTTGTAAAAGACGGCGACGCAAATTGCAAAATTTGCCACTGTAGTGCCGGTCTTGAATGTTCTATGCCTAAATACTGGATAAGTCGTGTTGATCATGAAATGATGCTAGAAAAAGCGAAAAGTCTTGTAAACATCGCCAGGAAGGGAAATTGCTGATTTTGTCCTTAAATAATTGGTTTTGAAGATCCAAACACATCTGATAATATGTTGGGTAATCGTAGCGAATGTTTTGCTGCCTATGGGGAAAGAGTGATCATACCATTCTTACCATGGCCCCCGTATAAAAATTTTCGTGCCTAAAGTAAACTCGTTAGTGTTGGGAAACTTATTCCCAAACCCCTCATGGTGTAACAGTCCCAACAGGCCGTGACCTACCAAGTGGCCACTGCAGATTACGAGGTGTCGTTTGGTCGTCAGTTATTCTTGGCTGTCTAAATCGGGGCTGCTATTCGACTGTCAGATAACTCCTTAATGGTAATTACTTTGGCCAAACGGATCTCAAACCAGCCCTCAGATACAGGTAAAAATCCCTGTCCTGGCGGGAAATCTAACCCGAGGCCTCCGGGTGAGAGGGTAAGTGGCAGGCACGCTACCCCTACCCCTACATCCCAGGGCCGGCTTTTAGGAAATTAATACGTAACACAATTATGTTTCACTACATCGCATTTTGGAAAGATACATTGCGATTAATTTCCGAATAATATTCTGCTAGTCTTCCTATCATACTTCTTTCGCCTCACATGACGCGATTACTGAAGCCGCTTTTCAAATGCACATTTTCACCTAACGTGCTCATTTCTAACAGAGCCAGCTTTGCTTTAATAAAGCTAATATTGGGACAATATGATTGTCTATCGATAATAATAATAATAATAATAATAATAATAATAATAATAATAATAATAATAATAATAATAAATTACTAATATTTAATTAATAATTAGAATTATAATATAAATAATAATTAATTATGAATGATATAATAATTATTATTAATTGTAAATATTTCTGTTGTAAATATTTTCAGATATATGTACCTATAGTTTCATAATCAAGAGGCCGAGTCAGCCCATTATGTTACCAGCACAAACCGAGTCTTCCTAAATAGATGTAATAATAATAATAATAATAATAATAATAATAATAATAATAATAATAATAATAATAATAATAATAATAATATGGCCCCAACTACCACGTGCAGGCCTTCGGATCTCACGCCCCTTAACTGCTTGCGTGTTAGCTTCTACGTTACGTATAACACTGACGAGAAATGTGTCATCGGAGATCTCCTACGAGCTGACACCATACGACATGAAGTGTTGAATGGACTACGTTTCACTGTTCAAGAAACCTACTATCTCTCTCGGGTTTCAACCCACTTCCTTGGGATCCGGAAGCCGACACTCTACCACTGGTCCACTCAGGGAGCTATGAAAGAAGCAAACAATTTTGAATGCGTTAGAGGGACTGTGAGTGATGACACGGAGGGTCTCAGACTCCTAAACAGCAATGAGAAGGCCGTTCAAGGATTGACTCTGCTATTTCCATGTTTCACAATCATCAGGCAGCTAAAAGTTTTCATTAATAGAGGCTTCCGGCGGACCTGAATGTAAGGTGGCCGGAGGTGATCTCTCATGAGGCAATCAATCCACCAACAATTATGAAGTAGATGTAGGAACAGAAATTATGATTGATCAGCCAAAACACCCAGTAAGCCAAATGAGGCTATTGAGAAGACCACACAGGATGACAACCCCGAGGGAATGGAGAAATGAGGGCTTAGATCAGAACGGGAACAAAACAAGCCAATCAAGGTACGAAAGAACGTCGATAAAGAGTTAGCCTCCATTGACTTGCCGAGTTATCACTACATTTGAAACGTAAGCAACCTGATGCAACCGCTATTAAACACCAAAACCGCATTAAGAAGGGCTTCAATAGATGTCTTCATGGATATTAAAATTGCCAAAAGTATGCCTCTATACTCCAGAAGTCTCCTGAGCATTAATTTTGAAATATCTATATCTGTTTCTGGCATTTCTTATAAGTTAACTGTTTCAGAATTAAGTGACATTTCTGGTTTAAATATGATGTATGACTTCGTTTCTATTAACTGCTACAGACCCGCATTTTTTGTAAGCTCTACAAAAAAAGAATACAAAAAAAATCAATATAGTTTTATTATGTCATGCGGGCCCCGAGCTGTAGGGGTAGGCCTACACTCTACCACTTGCCTACATGGGAAGCTATAGAAAAAGTGAACAACTTGTAATACTCGAGCCCCGGGTTCGATTCCAGGCCAAGTCTGGGATTTTTACCTTGATCTGAGGGCTGGTTCGAGGTCACTTAATCTAAAGTATATGATTACAATTGAAGAGCTATCTGATGGTGAGATAGCGGCCCCGGTCTCGAGCGCCAAGAATAGCTGCCGAGAGGATTAATTGTGCAGACCACACGACGTCGTAATCTTTAGGCTTTCGGGTTGATCAGCGATCACATGGTACGCTACGGGCCTTCGGGTTACTGTACCGTGGGGTTTGGTTTGGTTTGGTTTGATGTTATCATATCATCCTATAAAATGCTATACAATAATTGTGTTCTGAAAATGTGACATGGAAAATTCAGAATTTGATATGCAAAATTATCATTTCAATAGACTGAGATGCCACAAAGTTTGACTACACATTTAGTGGCAGTACATTCAATTCAGTCATCATAATGTATGTTGTAAGTGTTGGATAAATATGACACTAAAGTAAGTAGTAAAAATGGCTAAAAGATCAATGAAGCCCAATGAAAAATCGGAAATGATTAATTTTAAAAATGCGATTACCTGGCTAATTACTGAGGCATTTGTAATTCATTGTAAACCATTATTTTAAATTCACATAGTTAATAAGATGGGACTGTTAAGTTAAACACATTTTTAAAACACATCGCAAGAAATTTAAGAGTTTGTGTCTGTATCAAGTAAAATGCAATTATGAAATTAAATGGCGTATGACCGAGCTCGATAGCTGCAGTCGCTTAAGTGCGGCCAGTATCCAGTATTCGGGAGATAATAGGTTCGAACCCCACTGTCGGCAGTCCTGAAAATGGTTTTCCGTGGTTTCCCATTTTCACACCAGGCAAATGCTGGGCCTGTACCTTAATTAAGGCCACGGCCGCTTCCTTCCCACTCCTAGCCCTTTCCTGTCCCATCGTCGCCGCAAGACCTATCTGTGTCGGTGCGATGTAAAACAACTAGCAAAAAAAAAAATGGCGTAATTTATGGCTTTTAGTACCGGGAGTGTCAGAGGACATGTTCGGTTCGCCAGGTGCAGGTCTTGTTATTTGACGCCCGTAGGCGCGTCGTGATGAGGAATAAATTATGATGAAGATGACACATACAGCCAGCCCCCGTGTCAGCGAAATTAACTGATGACGGTTAACATTCTCGACCCTACCTGGACTCACCCGGGACCCCTGTGACCTAAGGTCAGCACGCTAACCATTTAGCCATGGAACCGGACAAATACAGTCATAATAAAATAACACAGGATAGCCTGTTTAGAATGTTCCACAGAATGCTAGATTTTAGCCTCAATATGAAATTAGTAAATAAGGATCGAGAATTTTCAATCTTAATTCTGGAATTCAGACATTGCAAACAATCGAAACTTCAATGCGATGGGTCTGCCTGCAGGGAGTGACACGGTTTTCTGATTTGTCCTAGTCCAGGTGAAACTTTCAAGCGAAGCTTGGCTCCAAATATGCACTTTTAACTTTCTTCTTATATATTTCCATATTTCAATTTTTCTCCATTTTTTTTCCTGAAGGCTGTTCGTGTACCCCACTAACAGTCTCAGGCGTATCCGTAGGGGAACGCGTTCCACAGTCTGAGAACGACTGGTCTAGGACAAAATTAATACTTGGTGTAGTAGTCAAATAATTGTAAGGAGAATGTAATACGTGTATCAAACTTAATGCATTGCATTAAACGAATTTCTCTCCTCAGTTTCCGGCGATCCGGATGTAAGAGATTGGAGTGTTCTATTCTAATTACTGGCAGTAAATCCAAACTAGACTGCTTTATGACTGCAGCGAGGGAACTGGCTTCAGTCCAAACGTAGTCGCTGGAAATAATGAACGATTAGATGCTTAGGTTAAATACAGCAAATTTCTAAAAATGTCTAAGGTGACAGTTGGGGACTACTACAATTATAATTTGTCTCACCTGCTCATAACATCAGCAATTTACAATCATCGACAAGATTACGCAACGTAAACAGCGTTATACATATACGTGCATGATTTAAAGCAATTTGATGGAATCTGCGGATGTTCTTGTATAACTCGAGATTTCATTCGTAATATTAAAAGAAGCACTTTGACAGACTGCGCTGGAAGGAAGAGCATTGCACGGTGTTGCCATATTCCTACCTTCCTTTCTCCTTCCCTTCGCTTCCTGATCACTTGTTCGCTCGTTCAGACCCCTGTGTTCTGTTCTACGTAACTCAGTGGTCTGACAACTCCAAGCAACACGAGCCGGCCAGCAGGCTTATCTCCATGGCAACCGCAGTGGTTGCGCCCTCGTCTCCATGGCAACCATACCCCGTACTCCAGTTTTAGCGGTCTCGGGTTCAATTCGCGGCGGGGTCAGGAATTTTAACTATCGCTGGTTAATTCCGCTTGCACGGGGTCTACGGTCGTCTTCATCATAATTTCATCCTGATCACGACGCGCAGGTCGCCTACGGGAGTCAAATCAAAAGACCTGCACCCGGCGAGCCAAACATGTCCTTGGACAATCCCGGAACTAAAAGCTATACGCCATTTCATTTCTTCCCCAATCAGACAGGCAGTAAACGGAGCACCTCCTTATAAGAACTCTCAGAACTCATTTTTTAGTATTACGACTACAGAGTGTGTTATTTTTGAAGTATGTTGTTGTAATATGTGTTTTAATTAGTGTTTTCGACAGACTGAAAATATGTTATATTACAAGTACATGAAAAGCGTCCCGTCAATATTTCGCCGGAGAAACGTGACCCCAATCTGAAAAAACATTTTTACGTCAAAACATGAGTCGCCGAGGGCGCTTGAAAAAGTACAACCATGTATTATATGCTTCATCCATAACAGGCTCAGCAAAGCTACTTACCAATCAGCCAGAGCGAGGAGCTCCTGTCTCGACTGCAATTAGCTGAGTAAGAGATCACAAGTTGTTTCAATGCTCATTATCGCACAGGTCTGTCGTGAAAAAGAGCGCTGCTGTTACAAATATGCTAACTGTTGTGTGTGTGTGTGTGTGTGTGTGTAGCTCCATCTATCTGCCAGTTCATGCCTAGCATATAAATTGGTAACATTCTTTTTTTTTTTTAATGAATTGCCTAATGTTGCAGATAACGGACATGGACGGCCAATTTTCACGCGCTGAGAGCTACATTATACGGGTTATTCATGTAAATGAGCGTCAGTAATATTCCACTGTATTAACTGGAACATAAGGAGATCCTCAATTAGCTACTTGTCAGATGGACTCCATTGCGGAATGAGCAGGAATTAAAACAATCCGAGGGAAAACTAATATTTATAAAGACCATGGCTATGGCCAAGAGACAAATGAGGGAATACAACATGCATGGCTTGCGTACGTTTCTACAGAAAGAAAGAGTTCTTCATGTTAGATTCTCAGGACTCAAAGTTTCCCTCTGAGTGACTTTATCTCCCATTTAACCGTCCTTTCTCTCTCAACCCTAACCGGACCAAGGGCGGGATAAACAATGTCAATCTTTACCTAATATTGTGAAACATCTAAATATACAAAAATGGTTTCCTACAACGACCTTAAGTTAAATTTAGAAATGGAGAGTTTAGATATCGAAGCAAAAACATGCGGTGAAGTTCATTTATAAACTAGTAAATTCGCAAAATGATAATCCTGAGTTCCTTTTCCTCCTGAATTTTAATGTCCAGCGTCCAAATTCAAGATTTCATGTAACATTCTTAAATAAAAGGGTTAGAACATCTGCCCATCAAAATTCACCTCTTTACAGACTACGCAGTATCTATAAAAGTACATCTCTGAAAAATTAATGCTCTTGATATCAGTACAAACAAGATATGTCCTTTTAAAAGAATTAAGGGCTAAAATCATGATATAATTACGATAAAACACTATGTACTGTATCGGGATAATGACTTGTAAGCCCAATCCCATAATATCTGGATACATGGGATTAGTTGTATTAGATTAGTTTAGATTAGATTAGATTTAATTATGTTAGATTATGTAATGTTAGGTAATAATAATAATTTAGTGTGGCTATTTCTAGCCGAGTGCAGCCCTTGTAAGGCAGACCCTCCGATGAGGGTGGGCGGCATCTGCCGTGTGTAGGTACCTGCGTGTTATTGTGGTGGAGAATAGTGTTGTGTGTGGTGTGTGAGTTGCAGGGATGTTGGGGACAGCACAAACACCCAGCCCCCGGGCCACTGGAATTAACCAATGAAGGTTAAAATCCCCGACCCGGCCGGGAATCGAACCCGGGACCCTCTGAACCGAAGGCCAGTACGCTGACCATTCAGCCAAAGAGTCGGACGTTAGGTAATAATTATTTGTAATTTCATTTTGTATCACAAAGAATGCTACAGTTATTGGGATGAAAGTCATGTAGCAATAAATAAATAAATAAATAAATAAATAAATAAATAAATAAATAAATAAATAAATAAATAAATAGCATGTCAATTTCTAACCAGGTACTAATTGGAAACAATATTATTTAGCAAATAAACAACGCGAATTTTATGGGCATGACGGTAGACCATAAGTTGGAAGCAGCATATTTCTTGTTTCTGTGATAGGATTGCTCCAATTATTGGTGTGTTCAGGCGACTCAAAGGAGTCCTATCAGTTTCTGGAGAGATATCCTTGTGTTATTCTTTCATACATTCTTCAATAAATTATATGATTATCACTTGGGTTCACAGGTGTAAAACATATTTGAGACCACTGAAAGTTCTACAGGATAGGGCCATTAGAAATTTGTTACGATACCATACTTAACACCAACCAAAGATACTATCTTTGAAATTAGAGATTAAGTTCAATGCCGCTGTTTATATGTTCAAAGATGTTCAAAATAAAATTCATAACAATCTTATCTTACAATATAATAGAGATACACATCAACACGAAAAAAATCGGAATATATATATCTGTCAATATGGCACAGTAACTTATGGAACAAAAAGTCCGGAGAATAATTTCTTTCTTTCTTTCTTTCTTTCTTTCTTTCTTTCTTTCTTTCTTTCTTACCTATTTATTTATTTATTTATTTATTTATTCATTTATTTATTTATTTAATTTATTTATTTATTTATTTGACTTCTTTCCATTTATAATACTTTTCTGCAGATATATTACATTATAACTGAGCAAAGTTACATTACACTAATACACAGCTCTCACTCTCACGCCGAGCTGAGTGGTCAAGACGGTTGAGGCGCTGACAGGTTGAATCCTGGCTCAGCCCGGTGGTATCTGAAGGTGCTGATATACGTCAGCCTTGTGTCTGTAGATTTTCTGGCACGTAAAAGAACTCCTGAGGTGCAAAATTCTGGTACCTCAGCGTCCCAGAACACCGTAAAATTAGCTAGTGGGACGTAGAGCCAATAACATAATAATTATAACAATAATAAATAATAATTATCATATAATTATTAATATATATATGATTATTATTCCTGTTGTTATTATTATTATTCTAACCCTCACTCGCATTTATAAAGGAATTACAAACAGCATACTGTGCATTGACTAATATGAAATAATATTGCAGAAACAAACATACAAAAAATGTGCATATACCATACGT
This sequence comes from Anabrus simplex, assembly GCF_040414725.1. NCBI lineage: Eukaryota > Metazoa > Arthropoda > Insecta > Orthoptera > Tettigoniidae > Anabrus > Anabrus simplex. The sequence continues at coordinate 39,211,985 of NC_090265.1, read as the reverse complement.
ATGAATTTCGTTGCGTAAACACCACATGCCTTTGGTTTCAGAAAATCCCAGATTTTCTTTGTGAGCCTTTCATTATTCATACGAAGATGTGCTCATAAAACAGCAATCTTCTCTTTCTAATTGTTGTTATCGGCTCAATTTTGCTGTATATTTTAATTATTTATTGGATTTCAGTGGAACCTGCCTATCAACCCAACTGGTGCCCAAGATCTTCGTAGTAGCCTGCGCTCTCTTTTAATTAGCTGATTGATTTGTCCTTTTCGATTCATGCACTGGGTCTCGGAAGCATATACGCCTCCTGGTCTAACAACAGTGCTGTAATGTAATGTCTCAATGACTTAATTTGTAGGAAAAATGTTATACGATAATCACAGACCGGCATAACGTAGATAAGGACAATTCAGGACGGCTCACATTATTAATTAATTAATTAATTTATTTATGTATTTACGTCATAATTTCGCTTCTTATAGCCCATTCGTTTGGATTACTTCACCCACGTACTTACACTTCTTGACTTTTCCAATCTTTACATGGTCTGTTAACATCGATTCTGAACCATCCCTGATTATTATTACAACTTTCTAAGACTTTTTTAACCCCGATTTCTTCCACGAAGTGTTTCCATATATCAATTTTCAACTACAAAATTTAGACCGTATCTAACGTACAGTGAATGGTCCAGTAGCAGAGCGGGCTCAATAATGCCAGTGCGGTACATTTAATCCATCTTGTTCGCTGGTCCCAGTTAATGTGATAGAAGGCTCCCTTCCCTAGCATGTGTCTGCGTATTCATGTTGGCTGATGTTTCCTGCCGACTCCATGGGGCTCAATCTCGGTTTCTGTGTTGAGATCCACTGATGCAGATGCTAACAATGTCTGTCGGCTGAGTAAGGAAATTAGATTACATAAAGTAGCCCCAGACGGAACAGATTCAAGAGGAAGGCCCGGCAAGTCGATCTGGCTTACGTCACCGTGTCGTAAAGTGATGAAACAATCCAAATTCAGTAGCAATGTTAGCACATGGTGGTAGTTCCCCAGAATATCCGAAGCGCTAGCCAGTGACATAAACTACAGGGCGTATTTTGATACACAATGTAGGAAAAATGTCATATGATAATCACAGACCGACATACAGTAGATAAGGACAATTTAGGAGGACTCATATTATTTATTTATTTATTTATTTATTTATTTATTTGCTACTTGTTTAACATCACTCTAAAACATCAAAGGTATTTTTTTGCTAGGGGCTTTACGTCGCACCGACACAGATAGGTCGTATGGCGACGATGGGATAGGAAAGGCCTAGGAGTTGGAAGGAAGTGGCCGTGGCCTTAATTAAGGTACAGCCCCTGCATTTGCCTGGTGTGAAAATGGGAAACCACGGAAAACCATCCTCAGGGCTGCCGATAGTGGGATTCGAACCTACTATCTCCCGGATGCAAGCTCACAGTCGCGCGCCTCTACGCGCACGGCCAACTCGCCCGGTCATCAAAGGTTTACGGCGAGGGAAGGATGGGGACGAGCTTACACTCGAGAGGTTGTGGGTTCAAATTCCAGCGTCGGCAGCCCTGAATATGGTTTTCTGTGCTTTCCCATTTTCACACTAGGCAAATGTTGTGACTGTATCTCAATGAATACCACGGTCGTTTACTTCTCACACCCATCCCATCGTCACCATGAGACCTATCTGCGTCGGTAAAGCTTATTGTAATGTGTATATATTATCTGAGAAAGTTAAGACATCTGACTCTCTCCAGTCACTAACAGCTAAATTACTGCGTCCAGGAGTAGGAGTAAAATGAAATGGCGCATGGCTTTTAGTGCCGGGAGATCCCAGGACGGGTTCGCCTCACCAGGTACAAGTCTTTTGGTTTGACTCTCGTAGGCGACCTGAGCGTCGTGATGGGGATGAAATGATGAAGACAACACATACACACAGCCCCCGTGCTAGGGAAATTAACCAATGATGGTTAAAATTTCCGAGCCTGCCGGGAATCGAACCCGGGACCCCTGTGACCAAAGGCCAGCACGCTAACCATTTAGCCATGGAGACGGACAGGAGTAGGAGTGAAATGGACTCAAGAAAAAAAGACATCCATCGTGCTAGAATGAAGGAATACTGGGCTAAGAAGAAGAGGAAGAAGAATAAAGCTCATCAAAGAACCACTTGGTCCATTGCAGGCTTAAACGAATAATAATAATAATAATAATAATAATAATAATAATAATAATAATAATAATAATAATAATCTGAGAACAGCATTAAGTGGGGCTTCATCAAGTAAGACGTCTCCCGCATATTAATTTTACCAGAGATCTACTCTGTTTTATTCAACGTAAAGCTAGCTTTTGTCATATTATCCCTATAGATTATAATCCCGATATAAACGGACCCCAACTAGAGTAAGCTTCTACAGTGTATGCGACCGTCTCCAGGATTACTTGATTCAAGAACTGATTAATCCCTTGGAAGTTTCTCTCCACTCTTCTTCCCACAATTGTGAACTTCTTTCACGCAATACCTATAGTTATTTGAAGTGATTATAAAATATGTTTTCTATAATGATATTATTTCTTAGTGAACTGAGTGAAAATAAATTAAACTGAGATTAGCCATGCTTGTGTGACATCCTCGGTCGTCCACTGGATCTCTTCCCAATTACTTTACATTCAGCGATGGTTTGAAGAAGAGAGCCATGGGTCAGTACGCGTCCAAGGAACTTTGTTTTCCTCTTATGTACCGTATTTGAGGGGAGGCGTAGGGCAGAACATGAAACAAAGTCCTATAACTTCTACAATTTTGAACATGCAATAACCGAGCTCGATAGCTGCAGTCGCTTAAGTGCGGCCAGTATCCAGTAATCGGGAGATAGTGGGTTCGAGCCCCACTGTCGGCAGCCCTGAAGATGGTTTCCCATTTTCACACCAGGCAAATGCCGGCTATACCTTAATTAAGGCCACGGCCGCTTCCTTCCAATGCCTAGGCTTTTCCTATCCCATCGTCGCCGTAAGACATATCTGTGTCGGTGCGACGTAAAGCAAAAAAAAAAAAAAAAAAAAATGCAATACTGAAATTTTTGCACCAATAATTATAACATGTCCGCCTCTGTGGTGTAGTGGTTAGCGTGATTAGCTGCCACCCCCGGAGGCCCGGGTTCGATTCCCGGCTCTGCCACGAAATTTGAAAAGTGGTACGAGGGCTGGAACGGGGTCCACTCAGCCTCGGGAGGTCAACTGAGTAGAGGTGGGTTCGATTCCCACCTCAGCCATCCTGGAAGTGGTTTTCCGTGGTTTCCCACTTCTCCTCCAGGCGAATGCCGGGATGGTACCTAACTTAAGGCCACGGCCGCTTCCTTCCCTCTTCCTTGCCTATCCCTTCCAATCTTCCCATCCCTCCACAAGGCCCCTGTTCAGCATAGCAGGTGAGGCCGCCTGGGCGACGTACTGGTCATACTCCCCAGTTGTATCCCCCGACCAAGAGTCTGAAGCTCCAGGACACTGCCCTTGAGGCGGTAGAGGTGGGATCCCTCGCTAAGTCCGAGGGAAAAACCGAACCTGGAGGGTAAACAGATGATGATGATGATGATGATGAATTATAACATAATTTAATTTATTTTCACTCAGAAATAATATCATTATAGAAAATATATTTTGTAACCACGTCAAAGTACTATGAGTATTGCATGAGAGAAGTTCACAATTGTGGGAAGAGGAGTGGAGAGAAACTTCCAATGGATTAATAACGAAAGCTTATTTTCTGAGCGTTAAATCAAGACTTGACTCAAAAATTCTCTTAAGCTACAATATGACGGTTATGATGACAGGGCATGGAAAAATAGGGACCTATCTGCATAGATTTAAAGTCCAAGAGCATGCGACGTGTCGGTGTGGCGAAAAAACGCAAAGTATGGACCACATCCTTTATGAGTGTGAATTATTAAAACATGAAAAGAAACCTTAAGACAAATGTAATCAACTCAGGAGGTCAGTGGCCTATACAAGCAAGAATGAACTTATAGATAAATACTTAAATTTCTTTAAACTATTTGTGAAGTGCATGAATTCTGATAATCTGATGTAGGGCATAGTTGTGCCAAGTAAGAACATTATCACTTTAAGAACTGTAACATGATGTACCTAGTCCAGACACATTAAAATCAAACACGTAGGTATAGGTAACATAACGAAAAGAAAAATGTAATCACGACTTCAAAAGGAACACTAATGCATGCAGTATTACTATTGGTAAGGCAGAACCATAGTGTTCCTCCTATAGTGGTACTAATCACAGGGAAAGCAGAGTCATGAAGTTTCTTGCATGGTGGTATTAATCACAGGTAATGCAGACCCATGGAATGTCGCACACAATATCCCCACTCACAGGTAACACAAACCCCTGGTGTTTTCGCACCTAGGGATACTACTCCCAGGCCACGCATACTCAGGGTGTTGCTCACATAGCGGTACTGATCATAGGCAATGTGTACCACACATTACGGTAACGCCCACAGGCAACACAAACCTATGGTGTTCCTTACATAATGGTACTACACTCAGGCAACGCAAACCCATAGTTTTCCTCCCATAGTGGTACTAACCACAGGCGCCAGCCAAACCCATAATGTTTCTGACACAGTGGTACAAATCACAGGTGACGTAGACCCATGGTGTTTCTCATAATATGGTATTACTCATAGGTAACGCAGACCCATTCTGAAGACAGTGGAATCGACCGGTTGAATACACACGATGACACTTATTAGAAGCAACGCCCAGTTTTCCTCGCATAATGGTACTGTTCCTATGTACGTAACGTAGACCCATAGTTTTCCTCGCATAATGGTACTGTTCCTATGTACTGGTAACGTAGACCCATAGTTTTCCTCGCATAATGGTACTGTTCCTATGTACTGGTATCGTAGACCCATAGTTTTCCTCGCATAATGGTACTGTTAATATGTACCGGTAACGAAGACCTATAGTTTTCCTCGCATAATGGTACTGTTCCTATGTACGTAACGTAGACCCACAGTTTTCCTCGCATAATGGTACTGTTCCTATGTACGTAACGTAGACCCATAGTTTTCCTCGCATAATGGTACTGTTCCTATGTACCGGTAACGTAGACCCATAGTTTTCCTCGCATAATGGTACTGTTAATATGTACCGGTAACGTAGACCCATCGTTTTCCTCGCATAATGGTACTGTTCCTATGTACCGGTAACGTAGACCCATAGTTTTCCTCGCATAATGGTACTGTTCCTATGTACTGGTAACGTAGACCCATAGTTTTCCTCGCATGGTGGTACTAGTCGCATGTAACGTCAACCCATGGTGTTCCGCACGCACTGGTATTAATCACAAGTAGTCTCATGGTTCTAATGTCATCGTCTCATGATCGCCCCTTATAGTCGCCTCTTACGACAGGCAGGGGATACCGTGGTTGCAGTCTTTCGTTTGCGTCCCCCACCCACAGGGAGTCGAACAGTAGTTAATAAAACCAATAACATTATTAGAAGGGTAAAATATGTTGAACCAGACTGGTGAGCAAAAGAACAATCAAGTCCAGGCAGTGATGGAATCAGAACTAAATTCACTGTTAGTGTTTGTCGGCCGTGTAAAATGAAATTGTCAGCCTCATCAGGCAGCGAACACATTCTCCCTCGCAATCTTTGTTCGCTAACAAGAAGCAGACGACAATATGGCAATAGCTGGAGGACGGGCGGGAGTCAACCGCCTCAGGTTACGTGTCCCCGCCCGAGTGGAATGTGGCACTCAGAAAGGGAGCAACCAGGTAAACATGACTCATCCCAAATTAGCGCATCCCTGGCGGTTATGTCATGAGCTTTGTAGTAACCACATCAGACCCTCTACAGCTTCTTGTTAGCGGCGTTGCCAACTTAAAGTAGGAAGGACAAAAATATCGCATTACTTTAACCACATCATCAGCCACTGTTAATGAATTTGGCACACCCACGATGTGCAATAAACAACCAACATTCTAGGAACATTTTAATTTTCAATATTAATAATAATCATAATCTCTCCAAAGTTAAAATCCGTTTTCTCCCAATGGGACAAAAGAGAGACCCACCTAAAATTATGAGACAGCACAAACAAAATGAACATCACTGACGACATCATTAGAAACTTCAGGGACGAAACCTGGACCAGCAGAAAGGGGAACTGGCAAGAACTATGTACGGGAATCTATGAAGCCGCAAGGAAAACACTCAGACAGGCTAGGAGGAAAAGAGAAATGTGGTGGAATGAAGAGTGCGAAGAAGCTCTCAGGGAGAGGTCCGAGAAATGGAGAAAATGGAAATGCTCCGGAGAGAAAAGGAACACAAGGCAGCAGAGGAAAGAAACATCAAGGATATTTAGCCAGATACTTCCACACTCTCTTGGATTGTCCTTCCCCTACCTCCAAACTAGAATTTCCAGACATACCAAAGAACTCAAATGACGAACCACCAACAAAGGAAGAAATCAAGGAAGCCATTGAAAACCCCAAAAACTACAGTGCAAGTGCAGAGGGCTCGATAACGGAAGAAATGTTGAAATGAGCTGAATTGGAAATCTTAGATGATCTTCACTAAATTATCAAAGAAATGCGGGAGAAGGAGACAATCCCAGAAGAATGAAAAACAGTACCCATCTGCTGCATAAGGGGACAAATAGGATGTCACCAACTACAGGGGCGTGTCCCTCCTTCCGACCGCCTATACAATCCTTTCAAAACTGCTTCTTAATAGAATAGAGGCGAATCGAGACCTACAACTAGGGGAAGACCAAACAGGGTTTAGGAAAGGCCGCTCTTGTAACGAACAAATATTCAACCTGAAGTCAATACTCCGCCACAGAATGTTGAGTGGTAAGAAAACTGTGGTGTCGTTTATACTCTTCAGGAAAGCCTTCGATTCGGTGTACAGAGAGACCTTGGGTAAGATCATTAGGGAATTTGGAATCAAAACTAAACTGGCAAATATAATCAAAGAGACCCTAAAAGGCACAATCTCCAAGGTAACATTCTTCGGACATCTCTCGCAATCATTTGAAAGCAAGACAGGCGTGAGGCTAGACGATAGACTATCCCCGCTCCTATCCAACTATGTTCTAGAAATGATAGTGTGAATATGGAACTCACAACTCTAACATCAAGGAGTAATCCTGATCTGTCTAGGGAGAAAATCAGGAGGGATTAAAGTCAACTGCTTGCTTTTCGATTACGACTTTGCTATACTATCAGAAAGTCCAGAGGTCGTAACCATTCAGATTAACCTCCTGGAAAGAATCGCCAGACAAACAGGACTAAGGATCTCAGCAGTAAAGACCAAATTCATGACGAACATTAAAGATGGACCAAAATTCCTGGAACCAGATATAGGATGGATAGAAAGGGCTAATAAGTTCAAGTACCTTGGTGAGACCATACAGGAGAATGGACTAGAAAAAGTTGCAGTGGAAGATCGGATCTCAAAAATGGAGAGCGCATACGGCTTGACAAGAAACATCTACAATAAGAAGTGCTTATCCTGGAATTCCAAATTAAAACATTACAACCACCGCGGTCAAAACAGAATGCCTGTATGCCAGTGAATGCCTGTCCATGAACTAAAAGCTGGAGAAGCTAGAGGTCGTGGAAAGAAGAATCTTCAGAACAATTATGGGAGCTGTCCAAGCTAAAAAGGGACGGAAACTTCGAAGCAACGAAGAAGTTTACGAGAAGGTGGAATGAATCTCAGAGATAATGAAGAAACTGAGACTGGGGTTTCTCGGATATCTGTACAGAATTAACGCAAACAGATATTTGATTTCTTCTGGAGAAAAAAGGCCACTATTGCATGGATTAAGGAAACGAAGAAGGATATGGAAAGGTTAAGCATCTCGGAAATCCAGCTGTTAGAAAGGAATATGTTTAGGAACACAGTGAAGAATGTGGAAGTGGTTCGAGCCGCAGGAAGAACTAAGAAGACCGGATGAGCCTGGACAGATGAACAACGGAAGCAGGCCAGCGAACGCATGAAGGAGTATTGGACACAGAGAAAACTCCGCACGAAGAGAAAGAAATGAAGTTCTAGCGTGATCCTTAGTGGTCCATACTCGTGTAATAATAATAATAATAATATCACTTCGAACGCATAGCCTGCTTAAAAAGCTGGCAATTAACGAAGGGAGGATAATCCGAAAAGTCCTTGGTCGCAACCTCAAAGACGGTGTTTTCAGTAGGCCTATGTCCATTCTGATGCATGTAAGAAAGCAGAGTCCGAAAGGATAAAAACGTGGTGGGCCCGCAAGAAGACAAACAGTTGAGATGTTGTAGTCCTTAGTGGCCCTAACAATAATAATAATAATAATAATAATAATAATAATAATAATAATAATAATAATAATAATAATAATAATAATAATACCACGCCTACAAGAGCATACATTTCAAATAATTTTAAACATTACAACTCAGTAATAAGCAGGGTGCATTCGAGCCTCTCCTTGACCGCAGTCGTGAAATAGTGTTTGGAGACAACGAACTAAGCTTCGGCATTGCAGATATGTACAACATTATTTTCATTATGTTAATACGGTGACGGTTGAGTTCTTATAAATCATTATTTCTTGTTAATACTTGTTCATATTATCGCCTAATTCGTCCGACTCATTGGCTGAATGGTCAGCGTTGAGACCTTCGGTTCAGAGGGTGCCGGGTTAGATGCCCGGAGGAGGTAGGGATTTTAATCGCGTCTGATTAAATCTTCTGACCCAGGGACTGGGTGTTTGTGTTTGTCCCAACACTTTCCTCTTCTTATTTAGACAACACACTACACTACCAACCACCAGAGAAACACGCAATAGTAACGACATCCCTCCATATAGAGTTGGCGTCAGGAAGGTGTTCCGGCTGTAAAACATGGCCCAAATGTGCGACACAGTTCGCTCCCGCGACCCCACATATGTGGGAAAAGCGGAGGAAGAAGATTATCACCTACGGTAATTCTCTATCATTGACAAGTTCACGCAACGTAAATTATACTGTACATATTTGTTCATAATTTAAGGGACTTCATAAAATCTGAGGATGTTCTTATAGAACGAAATATGTCATTCTTTTTTTAAAGATGTTTATTTTACAGGTATGTTTATAGTGTTTTAATTTATGTTGAAACCTTGTGTGTTTGGCAGACTGGTAAGTTTTATGTCTGACTTGATTAAGTCGACACTAGAAAGTACGGTTTCCTTCTTAATAATAGAATAATAATAATAATAATAATAATAATAATAATAATAATAATAATTAGAAGAAGAAGAATCGCTATATATGGCCCCTTTACATGAATGTGGTCAGGCAGACTGACAAATAGGACCTTTGGCTATCCTTCTAGATAAGAACATAGAATGAGCCTGCCACCGAGGTGGAAAGAGGCTTGTAAGAACTGGGTATCGCGCGTGATGACATCCTGAAACGGAATCATCTTTGAAAGAAATTTGGAAAACAGCATGGTTTCCACGAAAAGCAGGCAAGAAATCAATGAACCAATCTTTCATCACTGATCTACATTTAGGGGTTGCCGCCCAGGTGGCGGATTTCACATCAGTTGGTAATTTATCAAACACCTCCCTTGATATCATTCCAATCCCTAATCCCTCTTGTCGTAAATAAATATTGACCGCAATTTTTACTCTTAAATTCCAACTGGATTTTCTTATTGTGATCCTTCCTACCTTCAGCTTCACTCAACCTTATTACTCTGCTAATGTCACTCCACGACATCTCTATACTGGCAACTCAGAACATACCACTTTGTCAAGCAGCTCGTCTCCCCATTCCCAAGTCTTCTCAGCACTACAAAGTTTGTAACAATTTTGTAACACTATTCTTTTGTCGAAAATCACCCATAACAATTTGTGCTGCGTTCCTTTGGATCTTTTCCAGTTCTCGTATCACGTAGTCCTCGTGTGGGTTTCAGACACTCGAACTGGATGCCTACTCTAATTGCGGTCTTACCAGAGACTTATGGACCCTCTCCTTTACATCCCTACTACAACCACTAGATTCTGTCATAACCGTATGGCGAGATCTGTAACCTTTATTTACAACCTCGCTAATGTGATTACCCCAAAGAAGATTCTTCTTCTTCTTCTTCTTCTTCTTCTTCTTCTTCTTGGTTCGATATGGCCTACTTTGGACCACGCCTCTTCAACTGTTGGGCTTTGATCTTTGCCTAGTAATCTCGCATTTTCTGCCGGTGTAACTCCTTTCTTTCATCTATCCAGAGGGTACCTTTCTTCCGGTTTTTTTCTGAAGTCCATGGACTTCTTTCAGGTTACGTCATACAAACCGTCTATCTTGAAGATCTGATATTCCCAGTTGTTCAATGTCTTTCTCAGTTTCTGTCAGCCAAGTGGTACGAATCTTCTTGTTATGCCAGAAGATGAACAGGAGATTGGTCAGTCTTTTGTGAGACATTCTTACTCCATGGCCATAGGGAGCTACTCTCCTTTTCCTAGCACAATCAGAGAGCCGCTCCATATGTTTATAGAGCTCGGAATTGTGCCGTCTACGAAATTTTTCATCTTCCTTTACCGGGCCTAAGATCTTCTCCATCAGACCTCATCGGTTCAATGGAAGACACTTCATGGCATAGAGAGCTTCTGGTGCTATAAGTGTTCTTTGTCGGTCGATGGGCCACTTCCAACTTGTTGACTCTAATAATAATGATGCTCTTTCTGGTAAGTTGGGTTCAATTCATTCGCCGAGATATTTAAATTTCTCAATCAGATCTTTCCTTGCAGTGATCTCCAAGATCTCCATCAACAAATCGTTTGAAACTAGTTAAACAGGCTATTCACAAGCCATAACACTCAGTATTTCTTGTTAGAGTAAAATTTGTTCGTGGTGTTGGTTTAGGGTCAGTACAGCGTGATTATCAGCCAGAGAGAGGGAGAGAGAGAGAAACTGAACCTATTGTGATCGGACAGACTATTTATCCATATAGAACAAGGTTCAGATCTAAGAATATACCGTACAAGCTAAATTAATACAGTATTAACTTAATTAACTCTACCCCATCAAGTGGCGAGGTTACGAATAGTGGAAGCCTTTATCTTCCACCACTCCCAGGGCCTTCGTGGCCTGTACGGAGATGACTTTGCTTTTTTATTAACTTAATTAAACACAAAACTTTAAATACATATCAGACTTCTGGACATCACAAGTAAACTATCGTAAGTGACATTTCTCTCCTTACAGAAGAGCGGAAAGAAGCTACTGAACCGCATGTGTTCTTACCTTTATGGCAAGTCGAATAGACATTTCTGACCCTGATAAACTATCGTAAGAGCCAGTACGATAAGGAGTGCTCGGGTGGTATAAGTTTGAACTGTTGTAAGTTTATACTCATTTACCACTGTTTATCGCTGGGTTCTCCGTGCACATACCATAGTATCACATACCTTAACTTCATTACTGCGAAACATGCACATATAATAGCGTACCCATAAGAACCCACGATCAAAAATAAGTCACATGCGATAAAAACCTCAAAATTGTCGTTTTTGCACTTACGATACCTCTGACGTCCAGAATTGTGCACGGCGCTCCCCCACCTCCTCGCTTAAAGCGTTGCTACAGGTAGACAGCCCGCTACAAGACTGTTGTGATTGAAATGGGCACAGTGATAGATATACAGCAATACACACACTGTGCCTTTAGCGTTACACGTTCATCCCTTCCCCTCCTTTCCGGTACCTGAGTGGCCGTCAACACCACCCCTTCACCCCCTCCCCTCCTTTTAAGTACTGGAGTGAGTGTTGATTGTTTATTTCGGGACACCATTTCTGTGCATGCGTGTACTGATGCCTACTTATAAATATATAGACTGTTCAAGAGGTTTTCAATTAATGTATTTTTGGAGCTACAGACATTGAAAATAACATAAAACAAAAATGGCTTCTTTAAATATATAGGTTATTATTAGCATGATAACCTTTTCAGAAATAAATTCCAAAGTTGCACTCGAGGCTCGTTGGGGCCCGGGGGTGAACAGACGATACACAGGGCGGCATAATGGCTACATTCGTAGTGGATTTTAACTGCCTGGGGAGACCTGATTACCTCGGGTCAAGCGGGGCACCATCAGTCGCCTCAGTCAAGAATATTGCAATGTATTCAAAACGTCAGCAACCAGTACACAAGATACATAAAATGACAATAGGGCCCAACCTGGAAAATCATAAAGTAAAAGTAATTTAAAATACCCCCGAAGCAAATTGCACTGATTCGATAAGACGAGGAACAAACTGGAGAACGCCGCATTCAATGTTGATGATGACGAGGTCGAAAGTCACGAAGCAGGAAAGGTACGCAGCGCACTGAGGTGGTACAGAACAGCCGGTTGGGGTGCGGAAGATGGAGTGCGCTGGACGAGAGACGGATGAGGGGTGTTACCGCGGGTGAGAGAGAAAAGGGAGGCGGCTCTACAAAATGATGGCTGCCTAATACCAAGTCGGAATGGAAATAAACTACTTCGTGAGGGAAGAAATATTGTAGAAACACAGATAAACCCACAGTAGGTCTCGCACGCATTTACGGAGACAGAAATCAAGAAAAGGGGAATTATTTGATAATGACAGGTTAAAAGAAGGAAGTGGAAAGAGGAGTGAAGAAAATATTAGGGGGCAAACCGGACGAAAGGATGAAAAGAGACCATCTCATGAATAGACTGTTGCAAAAACGAAGAACGGGGTCAGAAGATGGAGGCAGAAAGGTAAGGTCATCAAAGTCGTCAAGGTTCTCCAAAAGATGTAGCACTAAGAGGCAAGTAAGGTAATATATTGTGTGAACATAGTGCCTCTAATGGTGTGCGTATTCGTATCATTGAACATTGTTTTTTTTTTTATTTATTTTTTTTTTTTGCAAGTAGCCTTACGTCGCACCAACACAGATACAGTAGGTTTTGTGGCAACGACGGGCCAGGAAAGGGCAAGAAGTGGGAAGGAAGCGTCCGTGACGTTAATTAAGGTACATCCCCAGCATTTCCTTGGTGTGAAAACGGGAAACAAAGGAAACGATCTCCAGGGCTACCAACAATGGGGTTCGAACCCACTATCTCCTGAATACTGGATCCTGGTCGCACGCACTTAAGGGATTGCAGCTATCGAGCACGGTTGTATTCGTAACTAACAACGGGTATAACCAGTTTGTCGGGTTCAGCAGGTGCTAAAATTCAGAAACCACGGAAAGCTCTTCAACCTTGTGCTCCGGAAGGTTGAATTAATTTTATTTGCTTTACGTGCCATTAACTACTATTTTACGGTTTTCGGAGACGCGGAGGTGCCAAAATTTGGTCCCGCAGGAGTTCTTCTTTGTGCCAGTAAATCTACCGACACGAGGCTGACGTATTTGAGCACCTTCAAATATCACCGGGCTGAGCCAGGATCGAACCTGCCAAGTTGGGGTCAGAAGGCCAGCGCCTTAACCATCTGAGCCACTCAGCTTGGCTCCAGGTGATTGAAACATGAAAATGTGAAGAAAGAATTGCAGGTTTAGGGACAGAAGAGTTGGTTGCCCATAAAATACCAACCCGTTCAACTCAGAATATTCACAAATTACAGTAGATTCATTTGAGTATCCTTCTTCTCGCCTAGTTTTACACCCGGATGCCTTTCCTGGTGCCAAACTTACGTGGCGCGCGTGTGTGTGTGTGTGTTTGTGTGTGTATCGGGAGGGGAGAGGTGTGTGTGTGTGGGGGGGGGGTATTCACTATTTTATGTACCGAGCAAATGCCTGCAGGATTTCAGTCACGTGCCCATCAGCTCGTATCAGCCTTGAAGGTGGTTTTCCGTGGTTTTTCATTTTCACACCAGGCAAATACTGGCGCTGTACCTTAATCAAGGCCACGGTCACTTCCTTACCTCTCCTTGCCTATCCCATCGTCGCCATGAAACCTATCTGTGTCGGTGTCACGTAGGTCTACAGCCAATTTTAAAAAAAAATGTGTCCGGCTCTGTGGTGTAGTGGTTAGTATGATTAGCTCCCATCCCCGAAGGTCCGGGTTTGACTCCCGACTCTGCCACGACATATGAAAAGAGGCACGAGGATAGGTATGGGGTCCACTCAGCCTCGGGAAGTCAATTGAGTAGAGGGGGGAGGGTTCGATTTCCTCCTTAGCCATCCTCCTTCCTCGAAGCGGTTTTCTACGGTTTCCCCGCTTCCCCTCCAAGCAAATGCCGGGATGGTACCTAACTCAAGGCCATGGCCGCTTCCTTCCCTGTTCCTTGTTCAACCCTTCCGATTATCCCATCCCCCCACAAGGCCCCTGTTGAGCATAGCAGGTTAAGAGGCCTGAGTGTGATACTGGTCATCCTCCCCAGTCTCATCCTCACGTCCCAAATGTTCACGCTTCAGAACATTGCCTTTGAGGAGGTATAGGTGGAATTCATCGCTGAGTCCAAGGGAAAAAACAACACTGGCGGGTAAGTGGTTTAGGAAAGGAAGGAAGAAAGACAGATGAAAAAATGTGTGTTTCTGTCGTAGTTTGTAGTGTGATGTGTTGTGTGTACATAAAGATATGTATTAAGACGAACACAAATATACATACTCCGAGCTAGAGGAATTAAACTAACAAAATTAAACCGCCCGACCTGGTCAAGAATCGAACCCGGGGCCCTCTTAACCAAAGGCCTGTACGCTGACCATTCAGCTATCTTGTTAGTACATTTATTTAAAATAGTAAAAACTCGTCAAGAAATTCGTGACAGTAGTAGGCATAACTATTAAACTGCAGAAGTCGGAGGGTGATGTGAAATAGGTAGAACAGACCCCGAACAAGTGCTGTACAGTCCACGCCTCACACGATATTCTCCTTAGTGGTTGTCATCATGAATGATCTGCTTGTGTGCGTAAGTCTTATTAAAGTCACCGCGAAGGTAACAAACGCTAGTGCTAAATAATATATGTTATTTAGGTTTATATCTTGAACGTATTGTAAAGTGTATCTTTATATTATGAAGTAGAGTGAAGGGAAAGTACCGAATGTTTTCGCAAAATTCAGTAGCACTACCCACGTGAATAGGATATGTTTATGTCCAGTTTAAAGCTCTCTTTAAAAGAGTTTAGAAACAGAGTGTGATATCAATCAATCAATACTGATCTCTATTTAGGGCAGTCGCCCAGGGGGCAGATTCCCTACCTGTTGTTTTCCTAGGCTTTTCTTAAATGATTGGTAAGTCATTCCAATCACTAACTCCCCTTCGTATAAACAAATATTTGCCCCAATTTGTCCTCTTGAATTCCAACTTTATCTTCATATTGTGATCTTTCCTACTTTTAAAGACACCATTCAAACTTATTCGTCTACTAATTTCATTACACGTCATCTCTCCAATGACAGCTCGGAACATACCAAGTAGTCGTGCAGCTCGTCTTCTTTCTCCCAAGTCTTCCCAGCTCAAACTTTGCAACATTTTTGTAACGCTACTCGTTTGTCGGAAATCGCCCAGAACAAATCGAGTCGCTTTTCTTTGGACTTTTTACAGTTCTTGAAACAAGTAATCCTGGTGAGGGACAAATACAGTGGAACCACACTCTAGTTGGAATCTCACCAGAGACTTATATGCCCTCTCATTTACATCCTTACTACAACCTCTAAGTACCATTTTTGTGATTACCCTAATGAAGATCTTTCCTTACATTAACACCTAGGAACTTTCACCCCATCAACGCTGTAATTAAAACTGAAAGGACTTTTCCAATTTGTGAATCTCATGACCTGACATTTAACCCCGTTGCCATTGCCTGTTGTCCATCTCACAATTTCAATGCAGTTTGCTGTTCAACGTTTTCAGCCGAGGCTTGGAGGCAAGTACGTTCACTCCACGGCCTCTACACCCTTAATGCTATATCTTTGTAAAGTATTCACTGAATACATTGAATGAAGGGCAACCAGACAAGGAGATTAATTTCAGGCAAAGATGATTTCACAAAATTAGATCAGAAAGTAGAACTCACTGCATGTTATTCAGAGAAACTTTAAGTCAATCTGGTCGTGTCTCGGAAGAAGTCTCAATTATGAAATGAGTTCGCCAAGACTTTATTCTTTCACCCATGCTTTTCAACATCTATTCAGAAAATATTTTTCGAGATGCTCTTTACGGAAAGACTCAAGCAGCTGAGGTTAATGGCTTGATCATACACTGACTGACAGTGACAATGCAACACCAAGGAGGAGTGGTTCGAAAGGGATGAAAGTTGGGGAAAACACAGAGACGGCACGGACGAATAATTGATGTTTATTTCAAACCGATATGCAGGTTACACAATGCGCACGGCATCGACTCAGTAGGATGTAGGACCACCGCGAGCGGCGATGCACGCAGAAACACGTCGAGGTACAGAGTCAATAAGAGTGCGGATGGTGTCCTGAGGGATGGTTCTCCATTCCCTGTCAACCATTTGCCACAGTTGGTCGTCCGTACGAGGCTGGGGCAGAGTTTGCAAACGGCGTCCAATGAGATCCCACACGTGTTCGATTGGTGAGAGATCCGGAGAGTACGCTGGCCACGGAAGCATCTGTACACCTCGTAGAGCCAGTTGGGAGATGCGAGCAGTGTGTGGGCGGGCATTATCCTGCTGAAACAGAGCATTGGGCAGCCCCTGAAGGTACGGGAGTGCCACCGGCCGCAGCACATGCTGCACGTAGCGGTGGGCATTTAACGTGCCTTGAATACGCACTAGAGGTGACGTGGAATCATACGCAATAGCGCCCCAAACCATGATGCCGCGTTGTCTAGCGGTAGGGCGCTCCACAGTTACTGCCGGATTTGACCTTTCTCCACGCTGACGGCACACTCGACTGCGGTGACTATCACTGACAGAACAGAAGCGTGACTCATCGGAGAACACGACGTTCCGCCATTCCCTCATCCAAGTCGCTCTAGCCCGGCACCATGCCAGGCGTGCACGTCTATGCTGTGGAGTCAATGGTAGTCTTCTGAGCGGACGCCGGGAGTGCAGGCCTCCTTCAACCAATCGACGGGAAATTGTTCTGGTCGATATTGGAACAGCCAGGGTGTCTTGCACATGCTGAAGAATGGCGGTTGACGTGGCGTGCGAGGCTGCCACCGCTTGGCGGCGGATGCGCCGATCCTCGCGTGCTGACGTCACTCGGGCTGCGCCTGGACCCCTCGCACGTGCAACATGTCCCTGCGCCAACCATCTTCGCCACAGGCGCTGCACCGTGGACACATCCCTATGGGTACCGGCCGCGATTTGACGAAGCGACCAACCTGCCCTTCTCAGCCCGATCACCATACCCCTCGTAAAGTCGTCTGTCTGCTGGAAATGCCTCCGTTGACGGCGGCCTGGCATTCTTAGCTATACACGTGTCCTGTGGCACACGACAACACGTTCTACAATGACTGTCGGCTGAGAAATCACGGTACGAAGTGGGCCATTCGCCAAGGCCGTGTCCCATTTATCGTTCGCTACGTGCGCAGCACAGCGGCGCATTTCACATCATGAGCATACCTCAGTGACGTCACTCTACCCTGCAATTGGCATAAAGTTCTGACCACTCCTTCTTGGTGTCTCCAGGATCCTCAGCAACTATTTAATGCTGTCACTGAAGCCAGCAGCACCATTGGCTTGAGGCTTAATGTAAAGAAGACCAAGTGGATGGTTATAAGCAGGAAAGAGGATGGCATTCGAGATAATCTCACAGCAGCAAAAGACCAGATCGCAAAAGTGGCAACATTTAAATACCTGGGATGTCACATCAATGATGACTGGGACCTTGCTCATGAGATCCGATGCAGAATTGAGCCGGTCAGAATTTCTTTTCAGAGACTTAGAAAACTTCTGACAAGCCGTGAACTTTCCATTACACTACGGACACAACTACTCCGACGTTGATGCATCGGCACTAATTGAGACCATGTGCAAGAAGTTGCAAGCATTTGTAATGTGGACGTACCGAATGATGCTGAAGATACCTTGGACAGCTAAAATGACCAATACAGAAGAAGAATAAGAAGAAGAAAAAGAAGAAGAAGAAGAACGAAGAGTTTTGCACCGTATGAACAAATAACCAGAAATTCTCACTGCCATCAAGAGAAGGAAGCTAGAATACTTTGGTCATATGATGCGGAACACTAAATACCACCTTCTGCAAGTAATACTCCCACTGAGCTCGATAGCTGCAGTCGCTTAAGTGCGGCCAGTATCCAGTAATCTGGAGATAGTGGGTTCGAACCCCACTGTCGGCAGCTCTGAAGATGGTTTTCCGTGGTTTCCCGTTTTCACACCAGGCAAATGCTGAGGCTCTACCTTAATTAAGGCCACGGCCACATCCTTCCCATTCCTAGGCCTTCCCTATTCCATCGTCGCCGTAAGACATATCTGTGTCGGTGCGACGTAAAGCAAATAGCAAAAAAAAAAAAAAAATTAATAATAATACTCCAAGGGAAAATTAATGGAAAACGTAGTCCGGAGAGAAGTACGACAATGCGGCTCGGCAACTTGAGCCAGTGGTTTGAGGTGACAAAGCTTACTCTGTTCAGAACAGCTATGAACAAACAACAGATCATGCTACTGATCGCCAAAATTCTGCGAGGACATAGCACATGAAGAAGAAGAAGTAGTAGTACCTGGCTCCCTGTCTGAATAAGTAGTGTAGTGGCGTTTGTTTTATGGGGATGGTCGTGGTTTCGATTTCCAAGTGTGCTTGCTGGCCCGATCGTCATTAGCGCGTGAAGTCTTTTTTCTTTTTTCTTTTTTTGTTTGCTAGTTGCTTTACGTCGCACCGACACAGATAGATCTTATGGCGACGATGGGACAGTAAAGGCCTAGGAATGGGAAGGAAGCGGCCGTGGCCTTAATTAAGGTACAGCCCCAGCATTTGCCTGGTGTGAAAATGGGAAACCACGGAAAACCATCTTCAGGGCTGCCAACAGTGGAGTTCGAACCCACTATCTCCCAGATGCGAGCTCAGAGCTGCGCGCTCCTAACCGCATGGCCAACTCGCCCGGTCGTCAAGTCTTTTAGGTATGACACCGTCCTTAGTCGATTCAAGTCCGTTGGAGGAAGAATTCACCATCAGAAAGTTGGCCGGCAGCGTTAGACACTATACTGGGTGCCAGGAACCGTTCCGCAGTATTCCAATGGAGTGAGAGCATATGGCGTTGTTGACGGTGACCCGTCGTCGGATGGGGACATTAAGCAGACCCCTTGATGTTATACTTCTGGAGTTGGCTAAGTGCCGACAACTTGTTTCATCCCTTTTTTACCTCATTATCGATTATCTCACATCCACACGCAAAAATCACCCATTGGCGTCAAATTTCAGCGCCAATCCCAGGTAACTGGGAAAAGGCCAAGAAGAATAAGTAGTAGAAGAAGGAGAAGAATGAAGGCAAATCACATATTACCAACTAAGGTCATCGCTTCAAAAGAACAACATATATACCCCGATTGTACAACTTTCGTCGCAGAGCAGAAATATAATTACTGTCAACATGCACAGTGTGAAACCGACACAAAAACCAATGGATCATGTTTGTCGAGAAGTGACCAAATGTGTTGTATATTTTTCTATGATAGTGGCCATGACAGAACAGTGATGAATGTCCACAAAATGGAGGTCGTTAGTTTCGACCCATCTCATTTGTTCCCTTCGTAACCAGATCCTCAGTTCTACCTCAACGGGACTATGCATTAGTTAGCTTTAAATCAGATGTGAACCCCATTCTTCAAGTTAATGAAAAATGTTGTAGCTGTATTCTGTATGGATTTGTGCGGCCATGGATCACAAGGGACAACGCCCATTGTAATAAGCGACACAAGATAAATCTGTAGAGACAAATCCAGCTTTAGGTCGTTTCCATGTCGGTATTGTAGTGTGTTGCAGATAATCAATCCCGCTCCTCCGTGCGAATAGGGGCCAATAATGCTGTAACGCCAGCCAGCTGTTCCCACGCTGAAATCACAGGGTCAAATTGTTTCCAGAATTTTAGAGAAATACAGGGAGAAGGAAGGATAAAAACAGCCAAATATGCATTTTATTTTCATATAATATTCGCCGTAAATCTTGGTAATTTCAGGAAGTAGTTTTGCTACGTGGCTTGCCTCGCAACAGCACGTGCAGTTCTTATAGCGACGAAAGGATAGGAAAGGATTAATAGTGAGATTCGAGCCCAATATCTCCCAAATCCAAGCTCACACCTACGTGGTTCAAATCGCTTGCTCGGTCGGGCAGTTGTAGTAGGGTTCGAGCCCCACTGTTGGCCACTCTGAAGATGGTTTTTAATGATTTCTCATTTTCACACCAAGTAAATGCTGGGGCTGTACCGTAATTAAGGACACGGTCGCTTCCTTTCCACCCTTAGGCCTTTCCTATCCCATCGTCGCTATAAAATATATGTGTCGACACGACGTAAAACAAATTGTTAAAAATAATAAGTTGGCCGTGCGGTTATGGGCGCGAAACCGTGAGCTTACATTCGAGAGATAGTGGGTTCGAACCCCCCTCCCCTGTTGGTAGCCCGGAAGATGGCTTCACGTGTTTTCCCATTTTCACACCACGTAAATGCTGGGACCGTACCTAAATTAAGGTCACATCCGCTTCCTTGCCACTCCTACCCCTTTCCTATCCCATCGTCGCCATAAGACCTATCTGTTTGTCGGTGTGACGTAAAGCCAGTTGTTTTATTATTAAGAGACTTTCGTGATCCTCGTTTTTGTACATTGCTTCTATTTTTGAGGGTCTGAAAATGCCGTTACTAAAACAACAAACTCTCGAGAGCTGGCTCCCCGACGTGACCTCATTATCACCTCTCTTTGTTCAGGCTGAGCGAGTCACCCTCCCCTTCCCCCCCACACACACAGATCCAGTATATAACAGAGATAAAATACCTCATCAGGGTTCAACTATATTTGATGTTTATCCTTAACTCCCTGCTTTTGAAGACAAAAGTAGAACCGGGAAAGGAATTACACCGGGGATTACAGACTGAGAGTTATGAAAGTGTTCTTAAAGTGGTAGGCGTTGGGATTCTAACCACTTGTAAAAGTATCATATGAATTTTATATTCATCCGTCTACGAAATGATAGGTAATGTTTAACGCGTTAATTCGTTTATATTGATTTCATACAATTTTGAAGGATATTTGACATCTACATATTAAAAGAGTTTGCTAAAAACAGCTTTGGCATATCCGTCCGTCCGTTCCACTGATCGATTTATTTCATTTCTGTTCTATTCTCTCCAGAATTACCTGCCGGTGAATCATGAGACACTGATAGGTCTCGTAAGTTAAGTCAACTTTGAGTAAACATAAAATCAAATCATTAAATAAATACTCCAAGAATTGCAGGCGAAGGCTTACCCTGACCCGCAATACATTCTGTACTTAGCGGGTTGCTAAGCGACCAACACTTTCAATAATATCCTGATATAGCCTACGGAATGTGATTTTCATCCTTAGTAATGTCACTGCATGCAGCCATGTTTTATTATTACTACCTGTCAAGCCAGAGAGTATACACTTCCTCTGGTCACGGAAGAGTACTATTCCCTGCTAGATACTCTTTGATTCTCTAAACTGTCCCAGCTTCCCAATATATTCAACAGATGGCAGAGCGTTCCTAATAACATGCATGCTGTTGAGGGAAAAGACATGTTTACGTACAAACAGACCCCATCATGACAGACGCCTTAGACATTATCTGGGAACACCTATCGAAGGATAAGCTAGCTACAGAAGAAAGAGTGAAGGCCATGTATCTTAAAAAAGTTCTCTGCCTGCCAAAAAATAGCTTCTTCGGGACTAACCTATGAGCTCGCAAGACAACCGTTCTATACAGAACCTTGCCCTCTAAGATACACTTCCAAGCTTTACATCAAGAACTGCGGGATAAAAAAGCAAATATATGGATATATTTTTACCAGACAGACGGCATGATGATGTTAGAATGGATTAACTGACACTACG
The DNA here is from genome assembly GCF_040414725.1 of Anabrus simplex. Taxonomy (NCBI): domain Eukaryota; kingdom Metazoa; phylum Arthropoda; class Insecta; order Orthoptera; family Tettigoniidae; genus Anabrus; species Anabrus simplex. The sequence continues at coordinate 39,189,993 of NC_090265.1, read as the reverse complement.
AACTGTGGTATACCATAACGCGCTTTTTATTAAATATTCACAAAACCATTGAAAAGGGCAGGCAGGACAATATTGTTACGAATAAAACTCCATTTGTTTCATTACTCTAATTTATTTCAGGATGGCCTAGTAAATGCGCACACATATGCTTAAACACGAACAGTTCTAAAGAGTTATGAATGGCCACACTAATTACCAGTCTAATCTCTCTTCTGTACACACAACCGGGAGTCCCGGCCGGTTGCTACCCGCGGAACGGCTATAATCCTTACCTTCACTTTTCCAAGTCCAGTCACCCCATGCAGCATCTGTGTGTAGACAGCTGGATCTGAACACAGGACTACGGGCCACGCGACACACGATAACTCTTCGTTGATTTGACTCCACAGACAGTCCAGCAATTCATGCAGTCGCAACAGTATTCAACAGCTGGACGATACTCACAACAGTGAACACTCACGATAGCGCGTTTCTTCGCTGGATGACGGCGATTCTCAGTCCACAGAATCACACAGTACGGCCGGGCGTAGAGCTAACCACTCTACCCCACCAAGTGCCACCCAGGGCCTTTATGCCTTGTATGGCGTTACGTTAGAGCCTGAAATGCAGGCGGGCTCGGGCCTTTAAGGGACCCCGCAGACTTCTCGATATATATACCGGGTGGTCCACCAGCCCCTTGCGATCCAGTTTTATGCATCACTTCACATTTACTACAATTCTGAAAGACATCGGTCTCTCTCCCTAAACCAGGGTAATATAACGAGATGCGTCTGTACGGGCTAGAAGACAGCCTACGTATAATTGGATAGTATATTGCATGGGCCTATTATTTACCTGATGCAATGATATTTAGTTATTCGTAGGTTTGACATTTTATTTGAGGGGGCCCGAATTTTTTTATCGGCACATTCATTACGCCCGTTCGGAGATGACTCTGCTTTGCTTTTTGCCGACTAGAAGGCGAAGTGCAGTGTAAACACTCGGGCTCGCTAGCAAAGGCAGTCAGACTCATGTAATATAAATGTGTTTCACAGAAGAGAATTAACTACCTACAAATAATAAAGTGATTGAATCTCTTTGTTGCTAAAAAAAAGACAGAATTTATAGTCTATCTACGCCCACCACTAGGAAGGTAAATAAACAAACCTTTAAGTTATCGTCAGGTCGTTATCGAGTTCACAAGTTCCGTTCATGTTTCCATGAAGTACACAATCACGAATGGCAAATACACTGACGATTCTTTTGAAATTACTGTGGGGGCTTTATTCAATATTCATTGAAAAGTCTCTCAAACAGCCAAAGAAAACATATTTAAAAATATAGCAATATAAAAATAAAGAGCAGAGTGGACGCGTGTCTTAACACATGGAGCCAAGCTCTGAATTCGAGAGACGCGTGGGTTCGATTCCTACCGTCGGCTGTCTTGAGAATGGTTTTCTATGGTTTCCCATTTTCACTTCCAGGCAAATTCCGGTACACTTATTATTCATAGACCACAGCCAATTCCCTCCACCCACTCACCTCATTGATTCATTCAGCATTATTTATTTCCTCAATTGAGGTTGGCGTCAGAAAGGGCATCCAGCCGAAAAAACATGCTATTTCATCTCACCTCATCCCCGATTCTGTATCAGGAAACAGGACTAAGTGGTAGACATAGAATCTAAAATCATTGGAATAAAAATGAGCATTCTAGTATCGGTTATGAGAAGCACCACAATGGATTAAATCCCTGATATTATATGCACCACTAGTATATAAGCCTGCCTTAGACAGTCGAAATTACTAACTATAAAGTAATTCTAAATGCACTATTAAGTTGAACTTTTCAGGTTTTATAGAGCATTCGAATGGAATCAAAACAAGTATTGTAGTATTTCCTTTCAAATCATACTGAGTACAGTTTTAGTACTCTGACGTCTATGGATCTGCGTAATCTCGGGAAAGCTGTATACAAATGTCCAAAATACTGGAATGGGGGAGATTTATTCCAACTTTGAAATTTATCCTGTTGACTTCTTCATTATGACAGACATGGCTTAACTTAGAAGAAATTGCTACCATTTATGAACGAATGGTACACTGGGATTCACTGGTTCTAAATCTATTCTGGTATTCGGGAGATAGTAGGTTCGAACCCCACTATCGGCAGCCCTGAAAATGGTTTTCCGTGGTTTCCCATTTTCACACCAGGCAAATGCTGGGGCTGTACCTTAATTAAGGCCACGGCCGCTTCCTTCCCACTCCTAGCCATTTCCTGTCCCATCGTCGCCATAAGACCTATCTGTGTCGGTGCGACGTAAAGCAACTAGCAAAAAAAAAAAAAAATCTATTCTTGGTATAAAACACTTTCTTCCAGAAGCTGAGTCCCTCTGAATTTCTGCAGAAACGATATTATTGTTTAGCTTTCGTAGATTCAGTCTCGCTCCATTGCATAAAACAGCTTTATTAACTTCATTAACATCGTCGCGCATTATGGAGGCAATGCTATTGCACGTTTCTTGGTCATGTATCAAACTATTCAGAACCTATTGGTTGATGACGTTAACTTGTTCGTTTCTTGGACAAAGAGACGCTACTTTGGAAAACATTGTACTCTGACTTGGATGAAAATAAGAACCAAATGAATAATGTAAAATATTTTTTTGAAATATTCTTAGGCCTAGTTAACCGTTTTCGAGGTTTAGAGGTCGTTAAGTGAAATTAAATCAATTTTGGGCCATAGAGTAAAACATTTAAAACTTTACTGGATAACACATGTTCTGTAACAGTGAGGCACTATCTGAAGTCTGCACTAAACAAGATCACTTTTCTAGCGAAAGGTGATTTGTTGTTCATTATAAGTAGTTGACCTGTCTCATTTACCCCGCATCTTCTGACATTCGTACAGTACGTTGGACGTTGGCGTCTGCAAATTTTTCCCTATTTCCTGTGACTCACTTTTTTCAATTCATCTTTCCGGAAACAGATCGTTTTAGGTTCAGTTGTTTGTCTCTGTAACTGCATATTTTATTTTTGCCCCTTCTTCCTTTCTTTCCTTTATTATTTTCGTCTTCCTCGTGGAGTTTTAGTAAGGTCGGCTCATTTAAACACTTTTGCTTTAACTCACGAAATTCATACAGCCTTTGACGATCGATGTTTCTAGATAAATTGAAATAAATCACAACACATAACTTTGTGCACTAATGGGTTAAGTAGGGAAAATTAATTTTAACCACCCGGTATTATACAAGGCTGTCTGGCCGAGGCGGTAAAGGCGTGCTCGCTTTGCCCGGAAGGACGTGGGTTCGAATCCCCGTCAGGAATTCGTAAAATTTAAGAAACGAGATTTCCACTTCCGGAGGTGCATATGGCCCTGAGGTTCACTCAGCCTACACCAAAAATGAGTACCAGGTTAATTCCTGGGTGCAAAGGCGGCCGGGCGTAGAGCTAACCACTCTACCCCATCACGTGCCGCGGTCAAACAGTGGTGAAGCCTTTACCTTCTACTCCCCCAAGGGCCTTCATGGCCTGTACGGAGGTGACTTTGTCTTTGGTATTATAGAAGGCGAGGTTATAAAGCAGAACTTCTATTCCTCCATTGCCCTTCACGGCCTATGAAGGAGATGAGACTGCCTTTTACTTCGTGAGAACTTCAGATAGTAAGAGCAAATTAGATCCTAATGTTTACCAATGACAGTATTTAATTCAGTGACTGAGCCTTGTATAGTCAACACTGAAAGGCACATTACCCCACAGGCTGGGCGGAAAGTTCCCGGTTGGCAAATTAAGCACGTTTGAACACATTACATTTTCACGAACAATACTTGTCCGATTTTTCGAAATAATCACTGTGGTGAAGTCCGGCTCCATGGCTAACTGGTTACCGTGCTGTCCTTTGGTCACAGGAGTCCCGGGTCCGATTCCCGATAGGGTCGGGAATTTTAACCATCATTGGTTAATTACGCTGGTACAGGGACTGGGTATATGTGTCGTCTTCATCATCATTTCATCCTCATCACGACATGCAGGCCGCCTACGGGAGTCAAATCAAAAGACCTTCACCTGGCGAGCAGAACATTTCCTAGGACACTCCCAACATTAAAAGCCATACGCCATTTCATTTTTACTGTGCTGAATTTGTAATATTTGTGAGTCTAAGGCTGCGTGTAGAAAACCGCGTAGTTCCACTTGAAAAACAAAGTTAGTACAGTAATATCAGCAGATATTGGCTCCATGAAAATCTACTCTAGGTTCGATTATAAGCCCTTTGGTACTACCACTAAATGTGAAACCAAAATGTAGATATCTTTAACCGTTCGTGAGTTATGAGGTGAACTTTTTAGCTGAATAACCCTGTGTATGAGCTGCATAAATTTATCGCCCGATTTATTTCCTTATCTATCCTGAAAATAAATTTCCTCACTTCGAACACTAATATAGGAATTAGAAATGTGTTTTTGAAGACTCGTCTGGAGCCTGGAATTGTATGGAAGTGAAACATGGAGAACTAGCCTTGAAAGAAAGAAAATAGAAGCTTTTCAAATGTGGTGTTACAGAAGAATGTTGAAGGCGAGATGGACAGATCGAATCACAAATCGGAGCAACTTGTCTCAATTTCCTCTCTCCGCATTACTTCCCGCTCCACCAGAGTCAATGACTTCTCCACATTCCCCACACTCAGTTCTCAATACTTCAGCGATCTTCCCTAATCCGCCTCCCAACTCTCTTTGACACTATTAATAGGAGACAAGAGCTTGATATACAGTAGCATCAAGTAAAAGTATATTCCAGAGAGGTGTAAATATCTGCTAAGGATAAACTGATATGAAGTGGTTATACTGCCATCTTGTCCGACCCGTTGGCTTTCGGTTCAGAGGTCCCGGGCTCGATTCCCGGCCGGTTCGGGGATTTTAACCTTCACTGGTTAATTTCAATGGCTCGGGGGCTGGGATCTTGTGCTGTCCCCAACATCTCCGCAACTCACGCACCACATATAACAATATCCCTCACCACAATAACACGCAGTTACCTACACATGGCAGGTGCCGCCCACCATCATCGGAGGGTTGGCCTTACAAGGGCTGCACTCGGCTAGAAATAGTCAAATGAAATTATTATTAATATACTGCCATCTTGACTATGAACACTGACATCCTAATGGTTTTCGATTTGGATAGTTGTTAATATGCCTTTGCTGGCAGGACCTAGTGTTTACTGTGCACTATGTCTTCTGGTATGGGCTAGAGCAATTTTGTTACTTACATTCATCTATCTCTGTCCTATCCTTGGCTTAGACAATATGAAAGTGACTGAGGTATGAGCGATGCTAGTAATACCATTCCTTCTGCAGCCAGTCCCTGCAATGAATGGTGTGAAAATGTTCATCATAGGGTCGGTTGGTGCATGCATTTCAGTGGGCTTGGCAGACCGATATGTAATAGCAACTTCTGGCTCGGTGAGGAAAGCAACGGGAAACTACCTCACTCCTCATTTCCCTAGTACGCCTCTTCAGTGATGCCTAGGCCATCTATGACAGCTGATGGCAGATCTGTTGAGGATCCAACCAGCCTTAGGGCTGAAGACTGAACACACATACACACAGTTGTTAATAGTAGGCTGTGTACCTGATCTTGTTATCATTTGTTATTTTTGTTATATTTTATTATGTAAGTTCACATTTGCTCATAGGTCTGTTGAAAGTACAAATGAAATGCACTCAGTATAGCTGTATCTTGTGCGTGATGAATAAAAAAGAAATGAAAATATATTGAATTGAAGTGATGAGAGGAGAATGATTTTAATTTGACCAGAGGAAGGAACAGAATGGTAGGACACATCCTAAGACATCCAATTCAGTTAGCTTTATAGGGAAGTGTAAGAGGTAAAAATGGCAGGGTATGAATATGACAAACAGATTACAATAGATGTAGGTCGTAGTAGGTACGCAGAAATGAAAAGGTTACCAAAGGATAGGGCGGCAAGCAGAGCTGCATCAAACCAGTCTATGGGCTGATGACCCAAACAGCAACAGCTATCCTGAAATCTGACGGTTCCCGTCACGTAGTTTAATAATTAAAAGCTATGTCTCTTAACTGTAAAAATGAACTCATGTATGCAAATATAACCGGATGAAAGAGGATGGATGTGTGGTTTGCTTAAAATTTAATTTCGTGTGGCTATTACTAGCCGAGTGCAGCCCTTGTAAGGCAGACCCTCCGATGAGGGTGGGCGGCATCTGCCATGTGTAGGTAACTGCGTGTTATTGTGGTGGAGGATAGTGTTATGTGTGGTATGTGTGTTGCAGGGATGTTGGGGACAGCACGAGCACCCAGCCCCCGGGCCATTGGAATTAACCAATGAAGGTTAAAATCGCCAACCCGGCCGGGAATCGAACCCGGGACCCTCTGAACCGAAGGCCAGTACGCTGACCATTCAGCCAACGAGTCGGACTGTGGTTTGCTGCGATCGAAGTATTCGCCTCTAGATATAAAAGCAGAGCCCCCTCCAATGGAATGAAGTACGCTCTACACTGTGGGAGTAGCGAAAGCTGTCAGCGGGCCGCAGCATGTGAAGAGTGGACAATGGACAGCTACATGTGAGAATTTGTATGAAAATCATGTTCACATTAAAACATGGTACATACTCATGTCACAAGTATAGCACTTCCATTAGCCTCACAATGAAACTGGGTTAATAAAACACATCAAAATGTTGTCATAACCACAGGAGAGAGCATCGGCCAGGGACACTACCACAATCCTCGTCTTATGTAGGGCTAGAAATAATGTATATACCTTCATAGGCTGAATGTGCGTATGCAGTGCTGCCAACAACAGAGGAATTCCAGTACTCGTAGTGGAATTTGAACCCTTGGGAGGCGGCAAGGTGGATTGCAGAAAAATCTAAAACGTAGCGCTTTTTACCATTTATTGCCGTTTTAACTTAAGCATAATTATCTATATACTGTAAATAATTTGAACATCTAACACAATATTGTGAGAAAAACTAACACCTATGTGTTATACACCAAAAGAAAGGTCTCCACCTCAGGATTACTAGAAAAATATAATTTATTTCATTAAGTCCTTTATTTGCGTGAAATGGTAATTTATTCGAACAACATGATGTTTAGATCATTGCAGTTAACCGTATTTGCTGGTAGTTGAGTCTATGAAAGTTGTCTCCGCTGACATTTCTATTCTAGCCTGATATAGGGCTCTGTGAAAGTTGTCTGTCCATCGTTGGCTGAACGGTCAGCGTACTGGTCTTCGGTTCCGAGGGTCCCGGGTTCGATTCCCGGCCGGGTCGGGGATTTTAACCTTAATTGGTTAATTCCAATGGCACGGGGGCTGGGTGTATGTGTTGTGTTCATCATCATTTCATCCTCATTACGACGCGCAGGTCGCCTACGGGAGTCAAATAGAAAGACCTGCACCTGGCGAGCCGAACCCGTCCTGGGATATCCCGGCACTAAAAGCCATACGACATTTCATATGTTAGACTGATCGATGGTTCTGTGACATCAAGTCAGAACATCCCTTTACTGTTTTTTTCAATCTCCAAGAGACTGCGGAAAACATTTGTATATTCAAGTTCAGGTCCAAACTCTATTGTCAGATGATGATGCTGCCACAGATTTCGTAAGCGGCATGCCCGTAGAATATCTAGATTCAATTATGCCATCTGGTATGCCACCAGAGGTATTAAAATTGAAAGTTGGAGCATTTGTTATGATTATACATAGGCTATATACTTATAAGAAATATGCAAATGATCTTTGGTTCAGTACACGGAGTGCATACGATGGTTAGAAAAATGTACTTTTTTTTTAAAGTTCTGTTAACTCTTTCAATCTTACCACACATTGTCTTTAGTTGTTGTGGAGCTGTGGCGACATACGTATTTTGTTTTTTCAAAGGATATCCGAAGTCCAGCTTTCTCAGCTTGTTGTTTCAAAATATTTATCTGTTCTACAGCTGAATCTGTGTTTCTAGGAACGATCGCTAAATCACCAGCAAAAGCTAAACAGTTGATCTTGACACTGTTCTTTGAGCCTCCAATGTATACTTGGTTCAGTAAAACTTTCTTGTTAAGGTCTTTTTCCCATTCACAGATGACCTTCTCCAACATTATTATTATTATTATTATTATTATTATTATTATTATTATTATTATTATTATTATTAGAAAAAGTTTTAGATTAGAGCGAAGATGGAAAAAGGTGTGTTGCAGAAAAAGAGAAAAATGAACGTGAGTCGGAGGGGTAGTAATGCAACGAGGTTCTAACTTCTTTTCACTCTCGTGTCTTCAACTCTATCCTTGTCAGTCTTTCCTTGCATTTTACATTATTTTATTATATTTTCTTTCACCACATTCATCTTTGATTCGTCTGATGGCCTTGCTGTTTTTTCGCAACGCACATGCCTACGACTGAATAAAAAACATCTTAATTGGAGCCAAGATGGCGTCGTCACTTCCTACTCGGAAGGCTAGCGAACAGTGAGCCATCTGGTGACGAAAGAGAGTACTACTTGCAACAGACCACGGCCGATTTAATGCGTCGCTCTGGCTTACTCCGATCGCAGCGAGAGATCGAGTCGGCAATGAATATACCGTCCGACTCGTTGGCTGAATGGTCAGCGCACTGGCTTTCGGATCAGAGGGTCCCGGCTTCTTTTCCCGGCCGGGTCGGGAATTTTAACCTTTATTGGTTAATAACAATGGCACGGGAGCTGGGTGTTTGTGCTGTCCCCAACATCCCTGAAACTCGCACACCACACATAACACTATCCTCCACGACAATAACACGCAGTTACCTACACATAGCAGATGCCGCCCACCCTCATCGGAGGGTTTGCCTTACAAGGGCTGTACTCGGCTAGAAATAGCCATATGAAATTAAATTAAACTCTATCCTTCTCAGTCTTTTGTTGCTTTTCATATTATTTTATTATTTCATTTCATTTTCCTCCACCACATTCGTCTTCGTTTCCTCTGATGGTCTTGCTGTTTATTTCGCAACGCACATGCCTACGATTGAACAGAAACTTCTTAACTGGAGCTAAGACTGCATCGTCATTCCTACTCGGAAGGCTAGCGTACAGTGAGCCATCTGGTGACGAAAGAGAGTACCACTTGCAACAGACCACGGCCGATTTGATGCGTCGCTCTGGCTAGCTCCGAGCGCAGCGGGAGATCTCCAGGTGAGCGTGAACAGACCAACGGTAAAGAATTCTCAAATTCAGTCATTATGTAACCGTCCAGGCTTCTCCAGCCCTACTGATTTAATATAATATCATTTTACGCGATATCATTTGATATCAAGTTTATCCGCCATCGGCAATTTTTCGTAATAACATATTTATTCAACGTCAATCATTTCTAATCAAGGCCTTTTGGAATCATATTGTATATATGATAACATCGTTTTATTATTTAAATTATTATATTATGTAGGTTAGGAATTCATTATGTTGTAAATACGGTCAATATGTTGAGACATATTTGTTTTCATTTCATCTCATATTTGTGTATACGGAGGGTTATTCTTGAAGCTGGGGATTCTGCGTGACTCATGGGTTTGGCGAAGGCAGTAAACAGCGACCCGCGCGCCAGGCTTGCATACCAGCAGAATACATCATCACCACGCCTACTGGACTCGACAAGGAAGAAGTGAAGGGGAGATGATAATGCGATCTACGAATCAGATGTTTCGTTATATAGAGATCTGAGATTAAGCTGTTACCTAGAGTGGGGGAGCCCGGTGATATTATCAAGTGCGGAGCGAGATACTTACGGATACTCCATCACTACTACTTCTACTGTGAATATCAACTTTGAACGACGTTATTTGATTTTTGAAACAGTGTGTGGTCGCTGCGCGACATAGTTATTTTTGTACAATGTGTTGTCGCTTCGATACAGTACTTAGGTGCGGTTATGTTATCGGATCTACGTGAAACGAAACAAGCTTACGGCTTGTGTTATTTTCAGTAAATATTCTGGACGAAGAACTATGTTTAGTTCAAGTCTACGGAATTTGGTACGAGTCTGTACCGTATAAATAGTATAGCTCAGTTGGATTGAGATTTCTACTAATATGGAAAAATTCATATCTCTGAATTTTCTCCTCATACGATCAACGCTGATCAGTTTTTACAAGTATAGGGCCAATGTCTAATTTAAAGACTAGGCAATTAGGGAGTGTTAGTCCAGATAGCCCATACTACATCAGAGAAGGAAGGAAGGATGTCCATGGAGCAAATTCTACATCGAGAAGAAGAGAACGAGTAACCACGGAAACCAGATGACTTCAACGGAAGCTGCAATTGGTGAGCTTCAATTAGATAAAGCAAGCAATAGTAAATTCAGTAAAGTAAATTCTAAATTCCTCCACGCTTTAAGGAAACTTTTCCGATTCATCTCATTTTTTAAATAATAAATTCATTTGTATTTTATATTGCGTTAATTTTCTTTCTTAAGCGATACTTAATGGTTAATTATTTAAAATCCTACCCCTGTGATTTAAGTATAAGTCTCTATGCTAGTATATATAAATTTTGGTTTACTGTTTTGTTTAAAACTGTAACCCTGGCGCCCAAACATTACATAGAGAAATGGGAAACCATGGAATATTAATTGTTTCTATTTGCGTGGCAATTTGCGGGCAAGCCACAAATAGTTTATTTGATATTCATGTGTCCCAAGATAATAACTTTCATCTCCCCAAGTGTTTTGATGAGGGGTCGAACAGTTACAATTATTAGAGAAGTCTTCCTCGCAAACAGACTGGGATCTTTTTTCTGAAGACGCGAGGCAAAGTTCTCTGCAAAACTTGAAGATTTTTATCTTCTTTTCTTGACACGACAAAAGCCCAAAAGATAATTACGAGGGCCATCCAGACATTAAGTTTCCCTACTTAAAAAGTAAAAGAAAAAACGAACTTACATGAAAAACTTTATTGGCATCCGAAACAGCAATGCTGGAGCTATTTTTAGACGTAATCACCACCAGAATTGAGATACTTGACATACCGTTGGATCAACTTCTGTATGCCGGTGTCGTAGAAGTCTGCCGCCTAGAAATGGAACCAGCGTGTGACGTTCGTCTTGAGCTCTTCGTCCGTGTGGAAATGCTAATAGGAGGACAGGAATTTCTTGAGGTGCAAGAAAAGATGAAAATCACTGGGAGCAAGATCAGGACTGCACGGTGGATGATCAAACACCTCCCAGCCGAACACCTGCTGAGCGCCGAGCTGTATGTGGGCGAGGATTGCCATTGTTCAGCACAACTCCTGCACTGAGCACTACACGCTTCTTGTTTTGAATGGCCCATTGCAATTTCTGTAGAAACTTTATCACAGAGCGCACTTCGCAGGTGGCAGAAGAAATAATACGAGCTGCAGCAGTGTGGTATTTTGGCAATATTGGTGAAAAAATTCTAGAAACTAAAATAACCCTTAATTGTGCTGTTTTAGGAGAGGTTGCCATATAAAACACAATTTTGACGAAATATATAAGATTTATTGCGTCCGACTCATTGATTGAATGGTCAGCGTTGAGGCCTTCGGTTCAGAAAATCCCGGGTGGGTCGGGGATTTTAATCGCCTTTGATTATTTCTTCTGGCCCAGGGACCGGGTATTTGTGTTTGTCCCAACACTTTCCTCTTCATATTCAGACAAAACACTACACTACCAACCACTACAGAAATACGCAATATTAATTACATCCCTCCATATAGGGTTTGCGACAGGAAGGGCATCCGACTGTAAAACGGGGCCAAATCCACATATGTGTGACACAGGTCCCACCCGCGACCTCATAGGTGTGGGAAAAGTGGTAGAAAAAGAAGAGATACAATACTTATTGCATTTAAAGCATTTAACTGCGTTCTCAGCTATGAAAAAAACGGCAGATAGCGAATGACAAAAATACAAACGAGATATGTAGTGCATTTACCTACAGTTTTCGAAAATAATACAATGTCATTAATCAAAAAAGAAAATAAAGACACGCAATCAACTAATGGCTTTCAAGTCGTACCTCAAAAATGGCCTTACGACAAACTGAGGACGCTATACCCTAAACAAAGTGTGAAAATTGCGCAACTTTGCGCAATACTTCTTTTCTGATTCGGGAACTGAACGATACTGGCTTTAATATCATATAATTGCAACGTAAAATGAGGTTAAATAGTATTTTTAAACCTTTACTTGAAAACTGACTAATAAGCCAACAGAAAATTACTTTACTTCTCAAAATACCTCTGTGTGTCGATAGAAAGTAATTTTTAAACATCAAGCACACTATAGATAAGAAATAACTGTCTCGATAACGTTCATTACTTAACTACGTTCAAAATGATCCTGGCGACACACAAAGCCCACGCAAACGACATGCACTGGCGTACGTGGCAGTTGCAAGTTGTAGCGAGTCCGTACCTTCAGTTACGCTACTTCTCTGGCCTTCAGGGCAATAGATTTCTGTTCTCAGACACAATGGATATTTTACTTTCAGGATATAACATGCAGCAGTAAGTTACACATTGCTGAAAATTTGATCTTTTTTCCACCTAGATTGCCAAATTTACAGTCTGTGCGCCGTTTCGAGCCACTGCTGCTACGCTACTGACACCAGGCGGGACTTGCCCGACCAGTATATGATAGCTACATCATAGATATGTCGCGCATGCTCATATTTCGCAGCTAAATGTGTTTAATTTACAAGAAAAAGTAGGGAAAATTTCTGGATGTAAAAGTAGTTAGTGGCACGTAAAATCACTAAAACTTGTAATGCAGAAAATATTTCCTAGTAGATAAAGTATGGGTTCTCATACTACGAAAAGCATAAAATTAAGCAATTCCCTTAATTGTGCCGACAGTTGAAGGGCTGAAGGGCCCGGATGGGTTTCAAATTGTGGGTCTTGGATAGCTCTATCAAACTAAAAAAATAAAAAAAATCTAAAATAACTTTCAGCGTAGAATGGCTTGTTTTTTCACTCATTTTTTATTTGAAAGCCTAGTCAAATTAACTTATTCACACAATTCTTTCTGTAATGTGTTCCTTGGTTCAATACCCTCAGGAATTTGATATTTTTGAAAAATGTCCACACGGTATGTAGTTATAAGGGTTTAAGGGAAACTCTGCGTTGACTCACATTAGCGCTCGTAGTGATGCTTGAGTGAAACAATACAATGACTCACATTAGCGCTCGTAGTGGGAGAAAAAGACAAGGTGCTAATCGACCGGATAACGATGATTAAGAAAAGGATTGCAAATTTTAAGACTAAGTAAAGAATATTCTCACACTTTATTATTTTTTATTTGACTAAAATTCGTAGCTCATATCCCTAGGATGTTCCCAACATTGAGATGCTTGCCTGAAAGGCTAGAACTATGTTTCTTTTTTCCAACGGTTGCAGTCCTGGTGTATGGGCAATTGTGGATCCTTGCAGCAATTTTTCCATTCCTTTTGCAGAGCAGTCTTTCTTCGAAAGTAGGGAAGATGAATGTTTAATAACACTGGCCGCAATGAAGTGAAAGCTAGAGTTGAAATGGAAAAGTAAAATATTCAGAGTATTAATGTTTCAAGTTTTTGAAACATGCAGGTTTATTCGACGAGCTTATCCGCTTTAAATTATAATTCAGGACAACGATGCATTAATCCCTTCATATATTTAATCTCGTAGGAGACCGCAGAAAATTACCACAACACAAATTAGATGAATAATCAACTCTAAAAAGAGGAAACCCGAATCTCAGTATAAACATCAGGGAAGAAAAAGACAGCGCAGGTGGAGGCGATATCAACTCGTTAATTACAAACTGAAACAAGAAAGAGATATTTTTAATGCGAGGAGCGCTGGAGACGGATATAAATTACGAAGGTAAGGCAGACATGGAAACAAAACAAGACAGCATGTAGATTTATTCGAGAAACAAACTAACGCGGAAATGCTGGCTTGCCTGGGGTAACATGAATTAGAATGGTATAATATTTCTCATTACATAATCTAGATGAAGTAGTTAAACATGTGACATCTGTTAGCAGAACGCGAAGCTGGATGGCAAACAAAAGCAGTTCGGTACATTCCCAGAGGCCTAAGTCGTTCTGCAATGCTACGGGGCTTAACCTTTACTATTCTCGCAAACTTCTCGCCTGGAATATCTTACTTCAGGTCTCTTGATCATGTGCACGGAACCAACGATATTATAACCAACTTCACGAAACGTTCCCTCTATTCCCCAGTTACTTGTTAAAACAAATAAAGTATACACTGCGTAGTTTGATCTTAAGACGGGGTACATTTCTCCTGAGATGCGATATTTGCAGTACAGTGGGTCTGCTGCTACGGGCTAAAATAATTTCTCTTCTTCCTGCCCTTTTCCCAATACTAGGAGTCAGCACTGTATGTAGATTTATTAGATCCAAAATTATTATTTCTATGTACATTACAACCCCGTTTACCCGGCTTAAAAGGGAAGTCCGTGGTTGAGGCGTACAGAAAGTTCCACGTCTGCGAGCAGTAGATATTACCAATAATAAGGATAAGGAAAACGTTCAATGTTTCCATATGAACACTTGCACCTTAAGCCTCAAGCATCACCCGAGACTTTTTAACGTTAAAAGTCATTTCTACCCCCAAAACTTTGAAAAGAAACAGTCAGGGGTGATTTGACATTATCACCAGTCTGAGGATATTTTTTTCATTAATTTCCAGCTAGAAATTAGTTTTCTATATCCCTAACTCTCGAAGAATGTTCATGAGTTCATTATAGTGGTCTGTATGGAAAGCTTTTTCGCAGTTGGACATCCCGATACCGTTGGACTAATAAGGTAAGGGGGCGAAATTCCGTTCCCACGCCTAATTTCGTCCCCTACGGATTTCCAGTTTGCACGGTTGGTACCTAAAGTTTAGTCGCACGCACACGTCTAGCCTCATCCCATTATCTTGTTATGAGAGTTGGTTGTGTGCACCACGTTTAGTTTTCGTGTACAAGGAGGATTCATTTTTCATGCTGAGCTGAGTTAATGCAGCATCCAAATTAAGAGCCGGTTATTCCTAGAGTGAGCACTGATATGTGTATGAAATACTGGACTGCATTTCAGTCGTGTGGTGTAGTTCCTGGCGTGTAATCGCTACAGTGAGGTGGTTGGCGTGAGTTACTGCAGCGGCCATTATAATAAATCAGGGAATGTTCGTAATTTCGTCCCCCTTCATTTTATTTGTTATTCATGAAGTTTATTATTGTTCTGAGATGGGGAAATGCGAGCAGTGGGATAAGGAGGCTATTACGGTAGTGAGAGACAAGACAATGGGTTACCAATATGCATGTAAAGCGTATAACATTCCACGAGCAACGCCAAAAGACAAAAAAGTAACTCTCAGCATTCTTTTCGTGAACATTAGTGTTTTGATGTTCAATGCTGGCGAACAGTCATTTTGAATCCTGTGCTAATACAGGCAAGAGTAGCTCGACTTGGCAGAGCTGGCGATACCAATGTAAGCAAAGTCTGTGAATGTGCTAGCGTCGAGCACACGCGAGAAGCAGAGAGGTGGTGCGTTTCCTTCTGGACGAAACGGAAACATATCGAGAAGAATTCACAGAAAATTTGGAAATATGGTGTTCTTTATCTGGACTGCAACAGCATCTCCAGATGGTACTCTTGTTAATTTAATTTGATGAGTTAAATAGAAAATTCGTGTGAATCTTACTGCAAGAGTCCGCGCAAGTTACCATGCGGCAAAGGTCATGTAGCTATCAGCTTACAGTTGGCAGCTCTGAAGAGGGTTTTCCGTGGTTTCCCACTTATACACCAGGCAAATGCTGGGGGTGTACCTTAACTGAGACCACAGTCGATTTCTTCCCACTCCTAGGTTTCTCCTATTTCATCGTCGCCATAAGACCTATCTGTGCCAGTGCGACGTAAACCAAATTTTGAAAAAATAGTGTAAGGGAGATGAAACAGATTTCACGTAGATCGTTGATCAATAGGTTAACTAATTTGAAACATTTCTACATGATGCATTGAGTCACGTTTTCTAAACATTACGATGAAAGCTATAATAGGCCTAAATAACCGGTATTATCATACTTTTGATGTGATTTATCCCCATTATCTCTTGTCCAATAAACGTATTTCGGCCATGATTTTACAATAGTGTACTGAAACATTATAGAGACGTAAGATGTCGGCGACCAAGTGAGTTGGCCGTGCGCTTAGGGGCGCGCAGCTGTGAGCTTACATTCAGGAGATAGTGGGCTCCGATTCCACTATCGTCAGCCCTGAAGATGGTTTCCGTGGTTTCACCTTTTCACACCAGCAAATGCTGGGGCTGTACCTTAAGGTCACGGCTGCTACCTTTCCACTCGTAACTCTTTCCTGTCCCATCGTCGCCGTAAGACCCACCTGTGTCGGTGGAATTGAGGCCCAATTGTAACAAAAAATATCCGGCTTCAGCACCAGCTATTCATTGCCACTCTATTTACTAATGTTTGTGGAGTGCAGTGGTAATGCTGAATCACTGCCTACTTCCTTGTTCCATTTACAGAAAGGTAAAAGTAGAAACAGTTTAAGTACAGGCTTTTTATACCGTAGCAGAGGCAGTCTGCCCGCTCTGGACTTCAAAGGAACACTTTCCGGGTTCTTCCTGAGAAGTGGCCTCTCATCATCATGTGAAACGTGGGGAGAGCTCATTTGTGGAACAAGTACGACCGGCCGGCCTACGTATCTGTGTTAGTTTACCCAGGTAATATCTACTCTGTCTCCGGAGTATACAGTCATAGAGCTAGTGACATTAACTACCCTATTCTGCACTGAACTACACTCTACAAGATTCCTTTTAAAATTCTACAATTGTAGCCCTTCAGGCAAGCAACTCAATGTTGAACACATCCTAGGGATATGAGATACCAATTTTAGGTAAATGAAATTTAATACAGTATGATAATATAATTCCTGAAAATTACAATCCTTTTCTTAATCATCGTTATCCGGTCGATTATATTAGCAGTCTGCCTTTTTTTACCACTACGAGCGCTAGTGTCAATCGATGCATTCACATAAGTACCTCTACGAGCGCTAATGCGAGTCAATGAATTGTTTTACTTAAGCACCACTACGAGCGCTAATGTGGGTCAATGCATTGTTTTACTTAAGCACCACTACGAGCGCTAATGTGGGTCAATGAATTGTTTTACTTAAGCACCACTACGAGCGCTAATGTGAGTTTATGCATTGTTTTACTTAAGCACCACTACGAGCGCTAATGTGAGTCAATGCATTGTTTTACTTAAGCACCACTACGAGCGTTAATGTGAGTCAATGCATTGTTTTATTTAAGCACCACTACGAGCGCTAATGTGAGTCAATGCATTGTTCAACTTAAGCACCACTACGAGCGCTAATGTGGGTCAATGCATTGTTTTACTTAAGCACCACTACGAGCGCTAATGTGAGTCAATGCATTGTTTTACTTAAGCACCACTACGAGCCTAATGTGGGTCAATGCATTGTTTTACTTAAGCACCACTACGAGCGTTAATGTGAGTCAATGCATTGTTTTATTTAAGCACCACTACGAGCGCTAATGTGAGTCAATGCATTGTTTAACTTAAGCAACACTAAGAGCGCTAATGTGAGTCAATGCATTGTTTAACTTAAGCACCACTACGAGCGCTAATGTGGGTCAATGCATTGTTTTACTTAAGCACCACTACGAGCGCTAATGTGAGTCAATGCATTGTTTTACTTAAGCACCACTACGAGCCTAATGTGGGTCAATGCATTGTTTTACTTAAGCACCACTACGAGCACTAATGTGGGTCAATGCATTGTTTTACTTAAGCACCATTACGAGCGCCAATGTGGGTCAATGCATTGTTTTACTTAAGCACCACTACGAGCGCTAATGTGAGTTTATGCATTGTTTATTTAAGCACCACTACGAGCGCTAATGTGAGTCAATGCATTGTTTTACTTAAGCACCACTACGAGCGTTAATGTGAGTCAATGCATTGTTTTATTTAAGCACCACTACGAGCGCTAATGTGAGTCAATGCATTGTTTAACTTAAGCACCACTACGAGCGCTAATGTGGGTCAATGAATTGTTTTACTTAAGCACCATTACGAACGCTAATGTGAGTCAATGCATTGTTTTACTTAAGCACCACTACGAGCGCTAATGTGAGTCAATGCATTGTTTTACTTAAGCACCACTACGAGCGTTAATGTGAGTCAATGCATTGTTTTATTTAAGCACCACTACGAGCGCTAATGTGAGTCAATTCATTGTTTAACTTAAGCAACACTAAGAGCGCTAATGTGAGTCAATGCATTGTTTAACTTAAGCACCACTACGAGCGCTAATGTGAGTCAATGCATTGTTTTACTTAAGTACCACTACGAGCGCTAATGTGAGTCAATGCAGAGTTTCATTTAAGCCCCTATAACTAATGTACATTCGGTGTGGACTTTTTTCTTCAAAAATTTAAAAAAAAAATCGTGAGTGTATTGATCCAAGGAACACATTACAGAAAATTTAAGTAAGGAAGTTAATTTGGCTAGGATGTGAATACAAAAGAAAAGGAGTAAAGCAACATGCGATTTTACGCAGTTTTTCCGGAACTGCATTTAGGCCGGAATTGATTTCCGATTTTTTAAAGTTTGATAGAGCTATCCAAAACTCACAATTTGAAACCATTCTGGGCCCTTTAGCGCTTCAACTTTCGGCACAATTGAGGAAATTGCTTAATTTTACGTTTTTCGTAGTATGGGGCCCCCTACTTCGTCTGCTGAGAAATGTTTCCAATATTACAAACAGGCTAGGCAGAATCGGAGACAGAGAAGCATGTTTTATGTGTGAATTCGTCTCACGAAAGAGTTGCAATGTCGGTCTGGGAAGGAGAGGAGATGCTTGACTATGTCGTATGTTTTGAGCTACCGAGTGGAGAGATGGCATGGAATGGCATTAGTAGACGAACAAGCTTGAACGGAGATTTTAAAAAATTTGCAAGAGGACAAAATGGGGCAAATATTCATTTATACGAGGGCTGATCAACAAAGACACATGTTTATTACTACATTTCAATGTTTACATGACCTTTTTCAATATAGTCCCTCCTACTTCAATGCACTTTTTATAGCGTCTCTGCCAGTCCTTGAACACATGCTGCAGACCATTCTTTGTCAGGTCCTTGAGAATCGCCTCACTTTTCTAATGTACTGCTTCAGAGTTCTCAAATCGAATGCCCCTAATCTTTGACTTTACTGATGACAATAAAAACTATCACAGGGTGCAAGATCAGGGCTATAAGGAGGATGCGGTACACAGGTAATGTTGAATCGAGATAGAAACTGCATGACTTGATTTGCGACGTGAGGCCGTGCGCTGTCATGATGAAGTCGCCACGCACCGAGCTCGATAGCTGCAGTCGCTTAAGTGCGGCCAGTATCCAGTAATCGGGAGATAGTGTATTCGAACCCCACTGTCGGCAGCCCTGAAGATGGTTTTCCGTGGTTTCCCATTTTCACACTAGGCAAATGCTGGGGCTGTAGCATAATTAAGGCCACGGCCGCTTCCTTCCCATTCCTAGGCCTTTCCTATACCATCGTCGCCATAAGACATATCTGTGTCGGTGCGACGTAAAGCAAATAGCAAAAAAAAAAAAAAAGTCGCCACGCAGTCCGAGAAAGCTCTGGTCGTTTCTTTGCAATGTGCTTCCTCAGTGTAGCCAGTACTGGCGTGTAGTAACAGTAGTGTGAGGGGGAACTGCATGCTGGTAAATCATTGTCTGGTATGCGAAATGCACGTAGCGTCTACACAATAGAGTATTACTAGAGTATTACTACCAATCTACCGATACGAGAGTGCTGCCGCCTACGGACATCATACATAAAAACCCGCTCTTTTCAAATATGTATGTTACAGATAGTAAACTATCACGGAAGCTACAGGAAAAATCAGTTCCAGTCTTTGTTGATCAGCCTTCGTAGCGTGAGGAGTAAGGAAATGGAATACAATATCAAAGGAAATCTTGCATACATTTCCAAGTTCAGTGAAAATGTTTAAGGAAATGTTAGGTAAACAATTGATAGGGAATCTGCCACCTGGGTGGCAGGCCTAAATGCAGATCATTGATTGATTGAATCACACGAACAGTAACCCATCAATGACTGGTACAAATGCAAGTTATTTATAAAAGCGAAAAAAAAATTACTCAATGGGACCATTTTCTATATTTTCTGGCTAGAGTGTGTAGTGTATTTCAGCGGCAATAAGCCCTCCTTCCCCCTCTCTCTTACTCCATTCACCACGTCATACTCTCTGAAATGACCACCAGTACCCAGAAAGGACCGAAACATTCGTCTTAGAAATGGCTGAAAAATAACGAACCAGATACATTGTCACAGTTACACGCCTGTAACTGTTACAGATATAACGAGGACAACAATATAACATGTTACGGAGTAACGACAACAGAATAACGTGCTAGTGAAAACAGTAACTGGGAAGTGGGAACTGTCACTAGTAGCAGCTTACAGACACAGAATGTGACCTTCAGAGTTCAGATAGTAAGCAAGCCTTCGTAGGAAATTGCTTTAAGTCAAATACACTATAGTGTATAATAATATACTCTCTATAGTGTAATTGTTTAAGTTGCTGCTATCATCTGATAGCTGAAGTGTGGACTGTTATGACTTCACTTAAATCCCAGTGGTACATATAAGTTAGAAAACTTGTTTAGAAGGGTTATAGGCAGGTACATGCAGGGAAACGGGGTGGCCTAGGGAGCGGTGTTAAGAGAACAGGGAACTGGAAATCAAGTAGGGATGACATAAAAATGTTAGTGCTCAATTGTAGAAGCATTGTAAACAAAGGAATCGAATTAATTTTATAGATATATACTTACCAGATATTGTAATAGGAGTTGAATCGTGGTTGAGAAATGATATAATGGATGCAGAAATATTCTCACGGAACTGAAGTGTGTATCGTGGAGATAGGAATGCTAGGAGGGGGAGTATTTATTCTGGTGAAAGAAGAATTTGCAATCTACGAAAAAGTTAAGGATGAAAAACATGAAATTCTGGGTGTAAGGCTCTTCTCTAAAGATAATAGGCAATTTGATGCGTTTGGAGTGTAGAGACCGGTAAAGGGTGGCGCTGATGCTGATTCAGAATTATTTGATAAGACAATCAGCTATGTGGGAAACGATAAGGAAAGGAACGTGATTGTAGCGGGTGATCTCAATTTACCAAATGTCAATTGGGAAGGTAATACGAACGACAGGAACAACAAATGGCAAATAAGTTAATATGGGAAGGGCACCTGATTCAGAAAGTGATGGAACCAACTAGAGCGAGGAATATTCTGGATGTGGCGCTGATCAAACCAGATGAGCTCAATAGAGAAACCGAAGTAATAGATGGTATTAGTGATCACGAAGCTGTTTTTGTCGTAGTTAAATATAAATGTGAAAGAAAGGAAGGTATTAAAATTAGGACTATTAGGAAGTACCATAATGCTGATAAAACAAGCATGAGGGAGTTTTTAAAAAGTAACTATGATCGCTGGAAAATGGTAAATAAAAATGTAAACAGACTCTGGGATGGGTTTAAAGCAATTCTTGAGTAATTTGAAAATAGGTTTGTACCTTTAAAGGTGGTCAAGAATGGTAAAGATCCACTATATTATAACAGAGAAGTAAAGAGAATAAGAACGAGGTGCAGGTTGGAACGAAATAGAGTTAGAAATGGTTATGGAAGTAAGGAGAAATTGAGGAAATTGAATGTAGCAAAGAAATCAGCTAAGGATAACATGATGGCAAGCATAATTGGTGTTCATACAAATTTTAGTGAATAATGGAAGGGTGTGTATAGGTACTTTAAGGCAGAAACAGGTTCAAAGAGGGACATTCCAGGAATCATCAATGAACGAGGGGAGTGTGTATGCGAGGATCTTCAAAAGGCAGAAGTATTCAGTCAGCAGTATATAAAAATTGTTGGTTACAAGGATAATGTCCAGATACGGGATGTGAGTAATACTAAAGAAGTATTAAAATTTACCTATGATAAAAATGACAGTAAGATACAAAAGTTGAAAACTAGAAAAACAGCTGGAATTGATAAGATTTCTGGGGGTATACTAAAGGCAATGGGTTGGGATATGGTAGCATATCTGAAATACCATATCAGAAATACACTGACTGACAGAGCAAATGCAACACCAAGAAGGAGTGGTCAGAACTTTATGCCAATTGCAGGGTAGACTGACGTCACTGAGGTATGCTCATGATGTGAAGTGCGCCGCTGTGCTGCGCACGTAGCGAACGATAAATGGGACACGGCGTTGGCGAATGGCCCACTTCATACCGTGATTTCTCAGCCGACAGTCATTGTAGAACGTGTTGTCGTGTGCCACAGGACACGTGTATAGCTAAGAATGCCAGGCCGCCGTCAACGGAGGCATTTCAAGCAGACAGACGACTTTACGAGGGGTATGGTGATCGGGCTGAGAAGGGCAGTTTGGTCGCTTCGTCAAATCGCAGACGATACCCATAGGGATGTGTCCACGGTGCAGCGCCTGTGGCGAAGATGGTTGGCGCAGGGACATGTGGCACGTGCGAGGGGTCCAGGCGCAGCCCGAGTGACGTCAGCACGCGAGGATCGGCGCATCCGCCGCCAAGCGGTGGCAGCCCCGCACGCCACGTCAACCGCCATTCTTCAGCATGTGCAAGACACCCTGGCTGTTCCAATATCGACCAGAACAATTTCCCGTCGATTGGTTGAAGGAGGCCTGCACTCCCGGCGTCCGCTCAGAAGACTACCATTGACTCCACAGCATAGACGTGCACGCCTGGCATGGTGCCGGGCTAGAGCGACTTGGATGAGGGAATGGCGGAACGTCGTGTTCCCCGATGAGTCACGCTTCTGTTCTGTCAGTGATAGTCACCGCAGACGAGTGTGGCGTCGGCGTGGAGAAAGGTCAAATCCGGCAGTAACTGTGGAGCGCCCTATCGCTAGACAACGCGGCATCATGGTTTGGGGCGCTATTGCGTATGATTCCACGTCACCTCTAGTGCGTATTCAAGGCACGTTAAATGCCCACCGCTACGTGCAGCATGTGCTGCGGCCGGTGGCACTCCCATACCTTCAGGGGCTGCCCAATGCTCTGTTTCAGCAGGATAATGCCCGCCCACAAACTGCTCGCATCTCCCAACAGACTCTACGAGGTGTACAGATGCTTCTGTGGCCAGCGTACTCTCCGGATCTCTCACCAATCGAACACGTGTGGGATCTCATTGGACGCCGTTTGCAAACTCTGCCCCAGCCTCGTACGGACGACCAACTGTGGCAAATGGTTGACAGAGAATGGAGAACCATCTCTCAGGACACCATCCGCACTCTTATTGACTCTGTACCTCGACGTGTTTCTGCGTGCATCGCCGCTCGCGGTGGTCCTACATCCTACTGAGTCGATGCCGTGCGCATTGTGTAACCTGCATATCGGTTTGAAATAAACATCAATTATTCGTCCGTGCCGTCTCTGTTTTTTCTCCAACTTTCATCCCTTTCGAACCACTCCTTCTTGGTGTTGCATTTGCTCTGTCAGTCAGTGTACTTATTTGATTATTGTTTGGTTGAAGGAGCTATACCAAATGAATGGAGAGTTGCTATAGTAGCCCCTGTGTATAAAGGAAAGGGTGATAGGCATAAAGCTGAAAATTACAGGCCAGTCAGTTTGACATGCATTGCATGTAAGCTTTGGGAAAGCATTCTTTCTTATTACATTAGACATATTTGCGAAATTAGTAACTGGTTTGATAGAAGGCAGTTTGGGTTTAGGAAAGTTTATTCCACTGAAGCTCAGCTTGTAGGATTTCAGCAAGATATAGCAGATATCCTGCATTCAGGAAGCCAAATGGACTGTACTGCGATTGACTTATCTAAGGCATTTGATACGGTAGATCATGGAAGGCTACTGGCAAAAATGAGTGCTATTGGACATAAAAATGAGTGACTGAATGGGTGGCTATACTGTATTTCTAGAAAATAGAACTCAGAGAATTAGAGTAGGCGAAGCTTTATCTGACCCTGTAATAATTAAGAGGGAAATTCCTCAAGGCAGTATTATTGGATCTTTATGTTTTCTTATATATATCAATGATATGTGTAAAGGAGTGGAATCAGAGATAAGGCTGTTTACAGATGATGTTATTTTGTACAGAGTAATAAATAAGTTACAAGATTGTGAGCGGCTGCAGGGTGACCTCGATAGTGTTGTGAGATGGACTGTGAGCAATGGTATGATGACAAACAGGGTTAAAAGTCAGGTTGTGAGTTTCACAAATAGGAAAAGTCCTCTCAGTTTTAATTACTGTGTTGATGGGGTGAAATTTCCTTTTGGGTACCAAGTAAGTACCTAGGTGTTAATATAAGAAAAGACCTTCATTGGGGTAATCATTGGGGTACGATTGTTAATAAAGGGTACAGATCTTTACACATGGTTATGAGGGTATTTAAGGGTTGTAGTAGGAATATTAAAGGGAGGGCATATAAGTCTCTGGTAAGACCCCAACTAGAGTATGGTTCCAGTGTATGGAACCCTCACCAGGATTACTTGATTCAGGAACTGGAAAAAACCCAAAGAAAAGCAGCTCGATTTGTTCTGGGTGATTTCCGACAAAAGGGTAGCGTTACAAAAATGTTGCAAAATGTGGGCTCGGAAGACTTGGGAGAAAGGAGACGAGCTGCTCGATTAAGTGGTATGTTCCGAGCTGTCGGTGGAGAGATGGCGTGGGAAGGACATCATTAGACGAATAAGATTGAGTGGTGTCTTTAAAAGTAGGAAAGATCACAGTATGAAGATAAAGTTGGGATTCAAGAGGGCAAATTGTGCCAAATATTCGTTTATAGGAAGGGGAGTTAGGGATTGGAATAACTTACCAAGGGAAATGTTCAATAATTTTCCAGTTTCTTTGCGATCATTTAAGAAAAGGCTAGAAAAACAACAGATAGGGAATCTGCCACCTGGGCGACTGCCCTAAATGCAGATCAGCAGTGATTGATTGATATTCAACTGCTCAGGGGTAATCGTTGACTCAAACATCGCGCAGGGCTACTTACATAATAATAATAATAATAATAATAATAATAATAATAATAATAATAATAATAATAATAATAATAATAATAATAATAATAATAATAATAATAATAATAATAATTATAAGTTTCACCCGTAAAATTTTTCTTGTACCATAAATTAGCATAGTAACTTTCCATATTGATATTATAGATAACATTACTTCATTTTACTGAATCGATCCTCTTGTACCGGTTTGTGTTGAGGTTTGGAAGACAGATAATCATGTTTTCTTGTCTTCTATCCTTGATCGGAGCATTGTCAAACTCACTCTTCTAGATTTCAGGAAAGACGCTATGTTGTCCTCTCAGTTCATCCGTTGCCTGCCTCTCGTTAACTTTATAGCAAATAGGAACGCGTGTTTTGCTGCACCGACTTTGAAGAGTGTAGCGATGCGTGCGCGCATGTGCGAGTGAATAAGTGGGACTTCGCAACACAGCTGTAAGGAGACAAGCTTGAAGCCGTGACCAGGCTGTGACCAATAGAAGGTTATTTTTACTGTTACTTTCCACAGTTACTTTATCGCAGCAGTGACAGATGTAGCAATTACACAAAAGTAACCGTTTGTTACAGCTCTAATTCATCGGGCTTGATAAAACTGAAACAGAGTACTTTCAAGAGAAAAGACTAAATACCTTAGAGTGCAATATCATTAGAGTTTTATATATAAAATATTTGTTCAGAAGGAATTACGAACGAAAATTTAAATCATTTTCCTCCAGAGGAACTATATAGTACCCAAACGAACGAACAATTGCTGTAAAGCCATTATTGCAATATTTCTGTAAAATTTATAATTAAAGATAGTGCTTTCACCTGGTGTTCACAAGTTGTTTGTATAGGACTGGAGGAATTAAATATCTTCAATAGCTTTGCCATCTAGCGGAAAGAGACTGAAAATACCTCAATAAACAGTAGTACGTCTTTGTAATGTTACTGCTCATGGAAATAATAATAATAATAATAATAATAATAATAATAATAATAATAATAATAATAATAATAATAATAATAATAATAATAATAATAATAATAATAATAATAATATCGTTATTGTCTCAGCTACCGTGTGCAGGCAGTTTAATTTTTAACGCCATCTGGTTTCCTGCTCGTCAATTTCATATAGTGCAAGCGAGCAAAGCCTTGCTTAGAAAAAGATATTTGCTTGTATTTGTATGTACAGCAGGAAACGGAACCAATGCAGAGATCTGTACCCTTTATTTAAATGTGATTGTAAATAAAGGGTTCAAATCTCTGCACATGGTTATGAGGGTATTTAGGGGTTGTTAAGGATGTAAAGGAGAGGGCACATACGTCTCTGGTAAATGGGACCCTCACAAGGGTTACTTGATTCAAGAACTGAAAAAAAAATCCAAATAAAAGCAGCTCGATTTGTTCTGTGTGATTTCCGAAAAAAAAAAAGTAGCGTTAGAAAAATGTTGCAAAGTTTGGGCTGGGAAGACTTGGGAGAAAGGAGACGAGCTGCTCGATTAAATGGTATGTTCCGAGCTGTCAGAGGAGAGATGGCGTGAGAGGACATCAGTAAACGAATAAGTTTGAGTGGTGTCTCTAAAAGTAGGAACACTTCTTTACATATGAAGATAAAGTTGGAATTCAAGAGGACAAATTGGGGCAAATATTCGTTTACAGGAAGGGGAGTTAGGTATTGGGATAACTTACCAAGGGAAATTTCCAATTTCTTTGAGATCGGTTATGAAAAGGCTAGGAAAACAACGGATAGGGAATCAGCCACCTGGGCTACTGCCCTAAATGCAGATCAGTAGCGAGTGAACTAACGCTCCACCCATGCGCCGTGCTGCGAAGAATAGCGTTGTCTGCGAGAGACCGGTCAGTCCCCGCGAAAGTGAAAGGGGCGTGAGAACCGCAGCAATTTGAAGATGGCTGTGATTGTGATTTCGGTGTGCGACTGTGGTAACTTTATATTCACGGATACCGTACCCCAAGGATAGATCGTGAATGTTCAGTATTTGGGCCACTGTTCATTTTGACATAAATACGCCTTATCTGAAAATGCCATATGAAAGTCTGCGTCACGAAATTAGTGATGCAAAATGTGTGACGCGATATTGCCTAGCAACCGTGCAGGCTGTGATGTGAAGTATTGATGGATGGCCTTGACTGAGAGATATATTATCAAAGAGCGCATTAGAGTACAGATACTCGTAGTCGATGTGATCTCAAAGGCTGTGACTGAAGTATTGATAGATGGCCATGACTGAGAGATATATTATCAAAGAACGCATTAGAGTACAGATAGTCGATGTGATCTTGAAGGCTGTGACTGAAGTACTGATGAATGGCCATGACAGGGAGACATATTACCAAAGACGGACATTTGAGTACAGTTGTTCGATGTGAGATTGCAGGCTGTGATGAGAAGTATTAATGGATGGCCATGACTGAGAGACGTATAGAAGGCGGTTATCAACGAGGCCTTATCACATCATACTCCACAGAACTATTTATTTCATTCGTAGTAGTTTCATAGGCCCTGAGTCAGCTTCCTTCCTGCGATTCACTGAATCCAACAGTTGTTGGCTCCAAATTCCATACAGATGTGTCTCGTAAAGATTCGTTGGAAGAAAATAAATTAATCGTTACGAATGTGAGTTTCATTCATTGAAGAAAATGACTGATCATTCGATTTTTCCAAAGGGAAAATTGGCACCAATTTTTTTTGAACGTAGCCTGCGACCAGTGTTGTGCAAGAAGCGACATCATATTCTGCAGACGCTCCCAAAATTTTTCAGGTGGTTGATTTATACACTCGATGGGGTTGAGATGGATATGCTCTATCGTCTTCCATACTCGCCGGAGTTAAGCCCCAGTGGTTTTTGATTTGTTTCGGAAGATGGAGGAGTAATTGTTCCCTGAAGTTCTACAGGCGATAGACGGCTCCGTTCCAACCACCCAGAGAATAGGCGCTGATACTGACATACTACGGCTTCAACATCGCTTGCAACAATGCTCAGGATTACTCTGAGGTCCAGTAGGTTTCATACCGGTATCTCTTTTTTATCGGCTGTAATTAATCTTTGCCAATGATAACGAAATAGCCTTCGTAGATGTGCATTTTATGAATTTTTGAGATTTTATGTGGAGCGTCATATTGGATGGACAATTTGCGCGTAAAGAAAATGCGATTTTACAGACGAATTTAATTTTACGACAGCCTCCGTCGCTCAGGTTGCAGCGCGCCGGCCTCTCACCAACGGGTTCCACAGTTCAAATCCCGGTCATTCCATGTGAGATTTGTGCTGGACAAAGCGGAGACGGGACAGGTTTTTCTCTCGGTACTCGGGATCCCGTGTCATCTTTCATTCCAGCAACATTCTCCATACATGCACTTCATCTGTCAGTCATCATTACCCCAGAGGAGTACGACAAGCTTCGGTAGCTGGCACAATTCCTATACTCGCCGCTAGATGGAGGCTTCATTCATTCCATTCCTGAACCGGTTGAATGACTGGAAACAGGCGGAGGATTTTAATTTTTAATTTATTTTTACGACCCACTAACTAGCTTTACACTTTTCGGACACGCCGGGACGCTGGAATTGTGTCTCCCAGGAGCACTTTAACGTGCCGATAAATCTACCGACAGGCCGCTGTGGTATCGAAGCACCCTCAAATACCATCACTCAAAGCCGGGGTCGGAACAGAAAAATTGAGCTCAATGGCGAAACCTCTAACTTTGAGTTTGTAAGCTCGGCTTTGTATGTATTCATTTATTTACTGTTTACGTGCAAGCCCTTTGATAGTCCCCGTCGGTATTTCCTGAAAGGGGTTAGGTAGACACCGGCGCCCTCCCAGCTGGCCTGGAGGGCATGGCCGACGTCTCGCTGTGTTGTTCCCTTCGTCTTGTTCCCCTGTGGGCTTCTGGGACGGCAAACGAAAAACTTCCCTCTCTAGCCATATCACGAATATTCCGGTACGCGTCACCCGAGTTCAGTCGACGGATCGGGGAAGAACAACATTAAGATCGATGGCCAGGTGAGGAAATTGGTTGGGAGATCTCTACATCAAGCAACGCATCTAGCGCAAGATAGAAGAGCATGGAGAAAACTCTGCCAACACACGTGTTATGCCACCACACCCTGTGAAGCGAACATGGAGAGAGAGAGAGAGAGAGAGTGTGTTATGTATGTAGGAGGGCCATTCAGAAACCGCTGAAAGGATCCTAATGCAATTGCCTGCGGAAAAAAGCCCTACACGAGCCCTGAGGTCCTGAACTCGCCGCTCTGATAATATGTCTCTCAACCATGGCCATCCATCAATACTTCGCATTGCAGCCTGCACGGTTGCTAGGTAACATCACACCACACAGTTCGTATTGCTAATTTCTAATTTCATGGTGCAAATTCTCAGTTGACCGCCAGCCACAAGATATATTTACGTCATTTTTTAGGTAAGTGATCACTATCACCTTGGTCATGTGGACGCACACAGCTATAGACGTGCACACCACGTAACGACAGAGCGAGTGCGCGCACGCGTTGATCGTCCACTGCACGCAGTCCTGCTGAAAACAGTGAAATGGAGGCTTCAAAAGAAGAGCAAATGGGTATAGAGCATTTCCTGACAGCGGAAGGAGTGACGGGATTCATCGAATGGCACAAATGTACAGAGAGCACGGCATGTCCGTTGCAAGGGTCAATGCATGACATAAGCGATTCAGGGAAGGACGCATGTCGTTGGCCGATGATGCACTGTTTGGAAAGCCACACCGCATTACCGATGCCATTGTGCAGCAGGTGGATGCCCTCATCGTGTAAGACGGGTGAGGTACGGTAGCAGCCATTCCCGTAGATATCGGAAATGTTCACGCCATCAGACTGAAATTTCGCTAAATGTGCGCCCAACGAGTGCCTCACAGTATTCAACCAACACAGGAAGCATGTCGAATGGACATCTGCTGTGCTGTTCCAGAGAAGGGAATGAGTTCTTGTCATGAATGGTCGCTGGAGACGAGACATGGTGTCATCTCTTCGAACAAAACGACAAAGTCACCAGTGGAAGCATGCAGGGTCATCGCCACCCAAAAAATCCAATGTGAGCTAAAGAAGGTTCTGAGAGGCAAACGATTTACGTCAGACACCGACGTTAAGCAGTACGTTCGGAACTGGTTCACAACGCAACATCAGAAATTTCACGAGGCGGCCATTCACCGCCTTGTGTAGCGGTGAGACAAGTGACTCAACAGCGCTGGACAATACGTTTGAACTAACTGTACAGGTTTTCATTTTATAGCCACCGGCTCGTTTCTTTTTGAATGGCCCTTGTATGTATATATGTACGGGTCTCTGTGAAATCTTACACTCTGCGAATCGCTCATTTTTATTTTGAATTTCCAAGAGAGCTCGTCGATCCAGCCGGCAATGATATAGTTCCCCGTGTTGGGAAACGTTTCGTTATTCACTGTACTTCACCCGGAAATTAAAACAGTGACTGCCTCGTATGATGAGCATAGTGCAGAGCCATTCTGTACGCGAGGAAACACATAATGAAGTCTCTAATTACTGAATTATTATTTAGTTTATTTTACTAATTAACTGCATAAACTGTTTAATTAGAGATAAAGTTTGTGGGTTTTATTTGTAGAATTTAAGCTGATTTGCTGGACTGAGCTCTTAAGTAGCTCTGTGGAGGATTGCCGTTTCACAACCATTAGCAATACCGTACTGCTGTTATCTGGAAATCCTTTCAACTATTTTTCATCAATGTATACTCTGCTGTATTTCCAAGTACCGTTCACAGTATTTACTGCAATACTACAGAATGCACACACTCTGTTGACAGATACACAATCAAAGAACTGAAACACGAAAAAAATGTGGTCTTCAGCACAATTTTCAACTCTCAAAATTGAATGCATTCTTGACATATTAAAATAACCAACTCCTCCGTGTAGAGACGTGTTCATATCAACCGATCAACCGTATCTTCTACAGATATATAAAGTCCATATTTCTGTCTGTCTTTCGCAACGATACTGAGAACATTAGAATTTTGCAGGCGCACGGCCGCTTCCTTCTAACTCCTAGGCCTCTCCTAACCCATCGTCGCCATAAGACCTCTCTGTGTCGGTGCGACGTAAAGCCCATAGCAAAAAAAAAAAAAGAATGTTGCAACAGTTGAAACTGCCACCTGATATAGCCTACTACTTCCCATTTTTGAATAAAATACAATGAATCTTCCACAACCACAATTTTTCCTTAAGAGAAAATGAAATTAATGAAATTATAACAAATATGCCTTTCATTAAATGTAAAACATAACGATTAATTTATCTGCACTTAATGACTCACTTTCGAGACACATTTGTGTCGAATTTGGAATCGACAGTGTAGAATTCAGTGCGTCCAAAGAGGGAAAATTGACTCAGGGCCTATTGAACTACCACGAATGAAATAACCGGTTACCTAGAGTGTGATGAGAAGAGGTCTTTTTGATTACAGAGCCTTCTCTATGTCTCTCAACCAATGCTATCCATAAATACCTTACATCACAGCCTGCGAGATCACATCGATCATCTGCACTCTAACGACCCTCTCTGATACTAATATGTCTCTCAGCCATGGCCATCCATTAACACTTCGCATTGCAGCCTGCACGGTTGCTAGATAACATCACGCCACACAGTTCGTACCATGCAAATTTTCAGATGACCGACAGCCACAAGATATATTTACGTCAATACGGATTTTCAGTTAAGTGACTACTATTACCTTGGTCATGTGGACGCGCAGAGCTATCAGCATGAGCTCGAATTACCAATCTACCTAGATCTATGCTGGACCAACAAGGTCGGTCTTGCTCTGAGTGTTGTCGCCAAACGAGAACGTCTGAAAGGCCAAAATTGGCACCAGATACTACTTCTAAGAGAAGAACAGAGGTGCCACCTTCACATTGCAATCTCGGATCTCGTTTTGGAGGTAGGGCATCTAAAACAAGGTGAAAATAAATCCTACTAAGACCCAGGCCATTGGTGTCATCAAAAGACTACGTAGATTAGGTCTTCTTACTACGAACTAAGACCAACTTCCCTGGACCATTCAGATAAAATACTTCGGCCAAACAATGGATGAAAGTTTCATCTGAAGAGCGAGTATTGAGCAAGTCCAGCACGCATGACTAATATAAGACCTCTGCTACATAACAAACACCTCTTTAAATATCGAGAGAAATGTTCATTCAGGGTTGCAGAGCCTGGTACTATATTCAATAAACTCACTTCAAATATTCTAAAATAAAACATTACGTCAAATGGAGAGGGACTAATTGTCGAGATCTAATCCGAAGATACACCGCGAAATTCGTACTTAGACAATTAGATCTCAGATAAACAACATAGGTAAGATGATCAAGACTAAAGTACCTCTTGTCTAGTTCACCGTCATGGCTACTTGTACCTTAGAGCAGGCACGTGCTATTTGATGAAAGGGGGGTATGTGTCACTCACACTCAAAGTGTTCATCGTTTTTCAGTATTAAATAGAAATATTAACTTTTTTCATGGATAACTTGATTTACTAGATATTTGTGAAGACAAAATATGCACTTACAGTGTTACAAATGTAGACTCAATAATTTTTTACAAAAATCCCATGAGTTTTTGCTAGTGGTTTTACGTCGCACCAACACAGATATGTCTTATGGAGACGATGGGAGAGGAAAGGTCTAGGAGTTGGAAGGAAGCGGCCGTGGCCTTAATTAAGGTATAGCCCCAGCATTTGCATGGTGTGAAAATGGGAAACCACGGAAAACCATCTTCAGGGCTGCCGACAGTGGGGTTCGAACTTACTATCTCCCGAATACTGGATACTGGCCGCACTTAAGCGACTGCAGCTATCGAGCTCGGTGGTCTAGTTATGTGTGGGCCGTTTAGAATCCCAACGCTACAGTTATGAAGAGCCATCAACACAGATTTGCAGTGAACTTGTGAGCAGGCAGTCAATTAATCCCGCTGTGCGACGTAAAGCAACACATGACTTGTGCGACTATTCGGCACTCCGTTCGTGGTGAAACAGGCTTCATCCAAGAAAAGTAAAAATTCAGGAAAAGTAGGACCTTGGTGCACTGCAGTAACCATTGGCTGAAACAGACCCGAAGATACGCGAGTCAAAGCATGCACTTTGTGATGATGTTACAAACTCTCAGGGATGGTTGAGGACGCAAACGGATCAGTTTGAAATAAGGAACGTTCGAGTCAAAAGTTATTAATAATCTAAGTTGTTTAACGTCCGTCCGTTCGTAACAGCCGCAGTGTACATAGAGGTGTTCAGAGATGTACTACCCAGTTCCTGAAACACATCCCACTTGCCCTTCCTTCAACATGATGGAACTCCACCTCACTTTGTACCGAGGGTTCGTGAACACCTGGATCAGACATTCCCTGCAAAATGGATAGGAAGAGGAGGTCCTGTTTCGTGGCCCGCTTGTTCACCTGATCTCATCCCACTTGATTTATTCTTGTGGGACCATGTGAAAAGCCTTTTGCACGAGACACATGTCGAGACTGAAGAGGATCTCGTGACAATAATTCTCACTGCATGTGACGCTGTTCAAACGACACCGGGAATATTGGAACGGGTACGACAGAACATTGTGTGACAATGCCACGCCTGCATTGACGGAGGAGGACACCATTTCGAACATCTGTTGTAAATGGAGCAGCTTGTGAACTTGTGCAAGTGAACGGACTTAAATGATTACAATTTTGCTTAACTTTTGACTCGATCCATTGATCCATTTGATGCCCTCCATCATCACTGAAAGTTTGCAACGACATAAAGGACACTGGTCGGGTTACATCGTACAAACAACGATTCGTAGGTTCTCGTACCCCACTATCACCTGCAACCCACAATAAATGTGGCTTATAACTATCGAATGAGTCGTTTCAGGATCAAGGTTCCTGATCTCAAATAAATACATTTTTCCTTCTCCATCATCTTTGAAAGTGTCCGACTCGTTGGCTGAATGGTAAGCGTACTGGCCTTCGGTTCAGAGAGTCCCGGGTTCGATTCCCGATAACCTTCATTGGTTAATTCCAATGGCCCGGGAGATGGGTGTTTGTGCTGTCCCCAACATCCCTGCAACAACTCACACACCACAGATAACACTATCCTCCACCGCAATAACACGCGGTTACATACACATGGCAGATGCTGCCCACCCCCAACAGAGGGTCTGCCTTACAAGGGTTACTTTCGGCTAGAAATAGCCACACGAAATTACAAAAATGTATTTAATCTTTGAAATTTTGCATTTGTCATCCCGGGAGCACCCTGTGTGATATATTTTGTGCATCATATACCCTACTGGCAATTTGAATCGTCCACGCCTATTTGAAAAGAGACTTTTATTCATATTTCGAACATTAACTTTTACCTCGTTACGTACAGAATCCGTCGGTGTTAACTTGCGTACCATTTGTAATTTCCCAGCCCATCAGTATAAGTCGACTATATTCGAATTTCAGATTTAAAATGTCCAGCAGGTAACCTGAGCATAATCCATTGTGACGCTGATACACACTGTCACACTCTCCTACGACCTGCATGTGGAATCAATGAATGTCGCCAATGATGCACAGAATTTTAAACATGGAGGTGTACCACCTACCACTTGTGCTTGATATTGCGAGGTGGGGAACAGGTATGATGGCAGGCGGAATAGCATCGAACAGATATCACAGTTTTTTTCTCTCTTCTCAACTTTCATAAGGAGTACTTATAGCCTCATAGCCCAAAGAAAAAGTTGCTTCCAGTCAACAATAGATGTGGCACTGTGTCATTTAGGGTTAAAAAAACACCTTATGGACAGCGAAACCCCCCACCCCCCACCCCTCCCGCCCACCCTTATGCACGTGCTTCGGCCTGTGAACGCTTTAGAATTTTATCGAGAAGCTCTTTACTAACTGTGAATCTTAGAGCCAAGAACAACGGCCCAGAGGATTCGTCGTACTGACCACATGTCACCTCGTAATCTGCAAGCCTTCCGGCTGAAGAGCGGTCGCTAGGTAGGCCAAGGCCCTTCGGAGCTGTCATTTCATGAAGTTTGGTTTGGTTTTATTTCACACCCGGTTAATCCACCGATAGTGAAGAGGAAGACAAATCCTAATACTCAAAGTAAAGGCGAAAAACGAAGTTACTCTACTACTTTCTGTGGAGCGGAAGCTGATAATCGAATTATGGATCTCAAGATGACAGGTAGATACCCGGTAAAAACAGTCGGATTTTAGAAAGATAGAAAAAAAACTCCATATGACATTGTGCCTCACATGATGTCTACATGCGGAAGATTTCTGGTGACACAGTTCGTGTTTATCGGACAAAAAAAAAAAAGAAAAAAAAGAAAACTCAGACATAGTTCGCCCAACACAGATCCAATTTTACTGCCATCTGGTGGCGAAAAACGAAACTAAAAAGCATCCTCAATGGCGTCAAATCAAGATGTCTACAACGAGGCACCAGAGCCAGCATCGTGGATCTTCTTCTATTGGTTTTACGTTCAACTAAGTACTTTTACAGTTTTTGGAGACGCCGATGTGCCGGAATTTTGGCTCGATGGAATTCGTTTACGTGCCGGTAATTGTACTGAAACGTGGTGCCATATTTGAGCACCATAAAATACCACTGGACTGGGCCAGGTTCCAATTTGCCAACTTGGAGTTAGAAGTACAGTGCTCTACCGTCTGACCACTCAACCCGACATTATTATTATTATTATTATTATTATTATTATTATTATTATTATTATTATTATTATTATTATTATTACCACCGCGCATTTCCTGTTTATCATAACAATTCACATTTGATGCAGTTTAATATTTTTCTTGGAAATCACTTTCTGTTCCTTTTGAAATCCATCCATGGAAAATGAATTTCATAATGCACAGAAGGAAAACTTTTCCCAATACGATGAGGAGTGTGGCGGACAGCAATAAGTTGAACTGTTATATGATCACGTACCATTGTTTCTCACTGGGTTATCCTTGCACATACGATATAATCATATAGCTTAATTTCATTCCTGCGAAACATACAAATACAATAGTGTACCTGTAAGAAGGCATGACCAAAGCAACTCACATACGATAAAAACCTGAAAATTTTCGTCCTCTGACGTCCACAATTATCGTCGATAACAGAAGAAATGCTCCGTATTATTTCTCCGGCACCACTTGGGCTTGGTGCCATGCAGGCCGAACTAACCCATATACTACATGTGTAAGAGAGTCAGTAGCCAACTAGTCAACATTAGGGACACTCCATTCTATGTAACTCAGTTAGGAGACTGAGTTGAGATTTTCAGCAAAGCAACCAAATCCAATTCTGCGCGACCTACTTTCTGTAGCGTAATCTGCTTGGAGGAGGCTTTGAAACAAGATCCTCCGCAGTAGTTACTCTTTATCGTTCTAGACTCGAGGACGTGACAAATGTGGATAAGGCTTGAGTTTAACATCCCTAGGAAAAATATTGTATCACTACATAACTTTCCGAGCAAGCACATATCTTCCAGTTCACGATAGAAAAGGCTCAGCCTCTAGGTTCAACAGACGAAAGGAGGAAGGAACCTATATTCGACCGAAATTTTATAATAATTATTTATAACTCCGCATAAAAATGCAATAATAAGAAATAGTAAACTCCCTCCCCACTTAAATAAGGTGCATTGCAAATAATAATATAAATCCCATTCAACGAAAAAGTCGTATTCTTATTCTTCTTCCACCACCTAATGAGGTAGAGGTTGAAAATCGCATGTGTTGATTTGGTCCTGTTTTACGAGCGGATGCCCATGCGGACGAGGTCCCTGTGTAGAAAGACGTGTTCAATTTCGCGTGTTTCTGTTTTTGTAGGTAAAGTAGTGTGTTGTGAATAAATGAAGAAGAGTATATTGGGACAAGCAGAAACCTCCAGTCGCCGAGTCAAACGAATTAAGCAGACGGGATTAATAATCTCAGAACCATCAGCGAATCGAATCCCGGACCTAGACCTTCAACAATTCAAATATAAATTCTTAACTTTTCATAATATCCAAATTCTAATCGAATGGCAGAGGAACGCGGGATACTCCTGGATACCAGTACCCTTCTCCCTCCCCACGCGCGAATGTAATCCGGTGGAAGAAATTAACTCTCCTATGACTGGAAATGTGAGGAGGGGGGGGGGACCGGAATTTCATGACAATATGCGGGAAAATACTTTACTGTTAGCTAATGAAAATAAAACTGTACACCGTCTTATTTTGAACGGTGATTTTTGTTGTTATGCCACGTATGAAACACGACACGTCATATCCAATATTCCTACTACAGAAGAACTGATTTGTAATTCACCATCAGAATGTTGGCCGGCAGGTTAGGAGAGGGGTGGTGGTATACAATTTTTAATCACTAGACTCCGTGCCGAAAGTTTCGGTTCAGTTCCAAACCTCTCCGCAGTGTTCGTACGGAGTGGGGGTATATGACGCTGTCGATGGTGATTCGTCCGTCGGATGGGGACGTAAAGCATTCAGGACACCCCTTGGTGCTGTTCGACAGGGGTAGGCTATGTGCCGGCCCCAAGTTTCACCCTTTCCCTTCCTAGTATCATATATCGAGTCATTCGTTTCATTTCATATCATTAACTCCTCTGATGAGGTTGACGTTACGAAAGGCATCCGGTCGTAAAAACTCGTTGCGTGGATTCAGATCACTTCATACCTGATTCCGGAGACAAACGGGATAAGGGTTGGTCATACACAGAACTGTATAATAATAATAATAATAATAAGAAGAAGAAGAAGAAGAAGAAGAAGAGTCATATCATCATTGTCATCATCAAAGCCTCAGGTTCAGTGAATGGGGATTTTAATATAACGCTATTCAGGCAGACTGTGTATCAATTTCGACGTTTCATTTTACTCTACCGGATGTCAGGGAAAAAGAGAAACTACAATTTGCTTTACGTCGAACCCACACAGACATTCTTATGGCGACGATGAGGGCTACGATTTGCTAGGAAGTGACCGTGGCCGTAATTATGATACAGCCCCAGCATTTCTCTGGAGTTAAGGCGGGAAACCACGGAATACAATCTTCAGGGTTGAAAATTCCATCTAACGACTACGTGACCCAGTCCGCGTAGTAACTCTCTCGGTCCCTTTGTTTTATATCAACATTAGAAATTGAGAAAATGACGATATGTTCTATTTTTCCTTCAAACGTGTCTCCGGACCCCCCCCCCCCACTCACATATTGGTGAGAACCCCACGTTGGGAACATCTGAGATAATGCTTTCACACTAGTATACTTTGGAAATAACATTGTTTTAAATCTTTTATTTAAGTGTTATAACGTTTTGACATAAATATGGTTTATCGGAAAATCTGCGTTACGGAAGTTAGTGTGACGGGAGTGTAATCAAAGCATCCGTGCAAGCTATGTCTTACGGCTGGTGGTAATCCGAAATTAAGCAGCCGTTGATGGATAGCCATATATATTTAGGATAATTTGATTTTCGCAAAGGGAAATATGTTTTTAAAACAGTTTTCTGCGAGTTGCCCGACTTTTCCCGCTTTATTTTAGTAACCTAGTGCCATCTATCATGATCTGGTGAAAATAAAACAATAATTGAACAATGGCTTTCAAACATATTTAAACAATTAATACAAACCCAATATTTTGAATTTTATCCGCAAAATAATGTGTAATTTCTTCAAGAGAGGTGCTAGAAATTGGATATAATTACACTTTAGATAACGCAAAGCCTAAGTAGTTAAAATAGGCAATGGAATTCCTGAGTGCAACTTGTGTAGTCACACAAAAATCATGAGTACATGGGATGGTATGTTCTTTGCACTTCATACTTTTTATCAGACTAATTCTAATTCTAATTAAAATATAATTCACCTCCCATGAAGATATAAACAACAAATTTTCACGTACAGATTCCATTTTTTCGGAGAAAATGCGATGAACTTATGAAATACCATGCGTTCAGTACCCCCCCCCCCCCAACTTTCTTTTCGAGTGGCTGTACACTGAAACGCAAAAAATTGGCCGATTAAGGAGACGGCTTTCTTTCAAAATCATGTTGTTTGCAATAGAGTTAACATACTGCGCAGGTGGTAGTATTCAGAGTATCGTCTCTTCTACCGCCCGCCTTCGTAGCGTAACGGTTAGTACTGTTAGCTGCCGTCGTCGGAGGCCCGAGTTCGATTGCCGGTACTGCCAGAGATTGAAGAATGGCAGGAGGGCTGGTATGTGGTTAAAATGGTACATGCAGCACATCTCCATTGAGACTGTGTCTGGAAAGAGCTGCACCACATCGGGATGATGACACGACTTTATTTTTTACTTAATGTCCTACACCAAGATTTATTCACAGTTTCCGAATATTCTTGCGTCTCGAGAATGTATAAAGTTAAATATTCCTCACACGTAGATGTCGGTACTATAAACGTGCTTTTATAAATGTAAATATCGTATTATACATTTAATATAAACTTTATTGCGCACAAGTTGTGCAGTATTAGGATAATTAATCAATACAGAGTTCTATGATTGATTTCACACGATTTTTACACGACAGTACGTGATATCTGTCACAATGTTTATCACAGAGTTCACATATGCACATCGAGTCCGGGTCGTGGTATGTCTTCGACCTACAGATTTTGTGATGGTAGCCATGGACTGCCATGGAATTTACAAAATGTCTCAGCTCCTGGTTTGTGCCGGTCCATGCTCTGTTCATCATGGCCTCTGAAGAGTAGAACTCTGGCCATATCTCCTTCTTTTTCTTCTCCCTCTCTAACCGCAGTTTCTTCCAGTTCTCTGTACAGGGCAGATTGAATTTCCATCTCAGGTCCTCTATTAGAAATGTTTCTTTCGCGAGTTCGTAACGCTAGTCTTGACTTGGTGTACTTTGAAATTCCGAGGGCTGCTTTCAAGAATCTGGCTTTCACTTTTTCCATTCGTATTAGGTCTTTATAGCTTAACTTTTCCCATGTTATCTCTATTCCGTATGTTAGAATAGGAACGATTTTGGCATCAAAGAGGGCTATAGCTGTTTCCATGGAAAGTTTTCTTAATGGCATGATGTCGTAGATGGCTTTGGTTGCGGCAGCTGCTCGTTGTGTTGTGTGAATTCTGAATGAGTGTGCTGTTGTCTGGACCGTTACGCCCAGATATTTGAAGCTGTTCGTAGTTTGTAGAGGTTCATGTTTGAGGTAAATTTTGTCCCTTGCAGATAGGCGTCCTCCTTTCCTGAAGACCATGTGTACTGTCTTTTCTGCGTTTATTTGCAGTCCGTTGTATTCAGCCCATGTTCCTAGAGCATTTATTCCTTTCTGGAGTTCGTTAGTATCGTGAGAACCTATCACCATGTCGTCTGCGTATATATAAATCTTGAGGGACGGAGCGGAAGTTCTTATTGCTTGGACCACGTCATGTGTGGCTACGTTG
This sequence comes from Anabrus simplex, assembly GCF_040414725.1. Classification (NCBI taxonomy): domain Eukaryota; kingdom Metazoa; phylum Arthropoda; class Insecta; order Orthoptera; family Tettigoniidae; genus Anabrus; species Anabrus simplex. The sequence goes on along the minus strand of NC_090265.1, from coordinate 39,149,382 downwards.
AACAGAAGGGGACTAAGGGGGTCTCCTTGTAACACTCCGTTTGTCTGTATAATTTCTTGCGAGGTTGTTACGTTGTCTGAAATTATGATGGTGTTTTTACTCAGGATGTTGTGTATCAAGACGCTTAGTTCCTTGTTTTGTTCCACCATCTGTTCTAGTTTGGCGCATGTTAAGGTCCTGTTGAGATTGTCGAACGCTTTTGTAAAATCGACAAATACTGCGTGGAATTTTCCTTTTGGGAATCTTATATCCTCCTCGATGTCGTCTATGAGGTTTTTGACTGCATGTAGGGTGCTTCGGTTTTTCCTGAATCCAAATTGTTCCTCTGGGATCTTGTTGTCGATTTCCTCTGTTAGTCTTATCTTCACAAGATTCGTCAGAATTTTGAGAAAGTTGTTCTCTAGCGCGATACCCCGGTACGAGTTTGGGTCAAGTGGTTCTCCTTTTCCCTTGTATATCATTCTAATTTTCGAGGTTTTCCAGCTCACCGGGATTTGTCCTTTATACAGACATAAGTTCATCATGTTCGTGATTGCTGGGATTAAAACTTCCGAGGCTGTTTTGATGTGCTCGTTAAATATCCCATCCGGGCCTGCTGCCTTCTTGTTTTTCAATGTTGATATAGTGTTTCTAATTTCCTCTGTTGTAAATCTTCTGATGTCATCGTATTGTCTTGTTATTTCATGAGCTTCGTTGACACTTTGTTGGTTTAGGATGTTTGTGAAGTGAGCCTCCCAGATTGGCATCTCTATTTTCCCCATTGTCTGTGACTGTCGTGGCTTTAGAGCAATGTAGGGGTTTTCTTTTGCTTCTTCCACCATTCTTCTAGCCTCGAGTTCTGTGAAATCGTCTCGTTTCTTCTTTAGAAGGTTTTTATATTCTTTTCTGAGTCTGCTATATGTGATCAGGTCGTCCTGATTTTGAGTGCGTTTGGCCACGTGAAGGGCTGATATGACTCTCTTTCTCTCTGTATAGCATTGTTGATCGAACCATTTCTTTGCCTTTCTCTCGTTTATTGTGGAGGTTGCGGCTTTGATTATGTCTTCTAGCGCTGTTGCAGCAGCATCTAGGTCCTTTTCCTGAATCTTGTTTTCAAAGATGGTAAGCTTGTCTCCATTTTCGCGTATTTTATTCACGTCTATCTTTCTGGAGGTTCTTTTCGTATGGTTTGTTTCCTGTCGTGTGCCTGTAGACTCTTTCAATTTGAAAGTAGTTGTCACTGGACAATGTTTCTTTATTGGTGTCACCGCGTCGGAATATAACACCTTATGGTCCGTTAGTTTGCTGCAATTTCCTGTTTGATTCCTCTCGTTCTTAATATGTTTACCCTCCAGGCTTGGTTTTTTCCTCGGACTCAGCGAGGGATCCCACCTCTACCGCCTCAAGGGCAGTGTCCTGGAGCGCGAGACATTGGGTTGGGGGAAACAACTGGGGAGAATGACCAGTACCTCGCCCAGGCGGCCTCACCTACTAGACTGAACAGGGGCCTGATGGGAGGGATGTGAAGATTAGAAGGGATAGACAAGGGAGAGGGAAGAAAGCGGCCGTGGCCTTAAGTTAGGTACCATCCCGGCATTTGCCTGGAAGAGAAGTGGGAAACCACGGAAAACCACTTCGAGGATCGCTGAGGTGAGAATCGAACCCACCTCTACTCATTTGACCCCTTGAGGCTGAGTGGACCCCCTTCCAGCCCTCGTACCACTTTTCAAATTTCGTGGCAGAGCCGGGAATCGAACCCGGACAACCGGGGGTGGTAACTTATCACACTAACCACTGCACTACAGAGGCGGAGATCCTGTTTGATACAAATGAATATTTCCATGTGCGGGATAAAACGTCGAACCTGAATTGGTTAAAAAAGATATTTTGGAGAGACTCCGTGTTATATCCCTTAAATAATCACTTCGCAAAGCAAAATTTCTGCACCTTGGCGTTTCCAGATGCGTTAGGTGCTTACTGTTAGAATAAACAGGGCATTAGCTAAATTTCTTTGATCAGTAGTAATAATTCTCGTAGCGTGGGTTGAAAATTAATAACCTACTCACGTCTGTCTTTAATCGTCAACACGTGGATAAAGCTCAACACGAATGAGAACTAAGAACATTTTAAGGGTGTTTCCTGAAATGAAGCGGTGTTTTCTTCACCATAATGTCTACGTTAAACTCTTCCGAGAGTGCGGTGTAACTCGGAAGGGTGCGGAGAGGGGGCATTTTCCATTCCCTCCACCGCACCGCTCTACTTCAAATGATTCTCTCTAAGTCGCACTTTAAATGCATTCAATCACACTGAGATAGCAACAGGAGCAATTCAATTTAACCGAACACTCTGCAGGTATTAGCAGGAGAATACGACACGCTCAAAGTAACATCATTATGCAGACTTGCCGACAGACAAAAAGGAGGAAAACTTTTTTCATTTCTTTTACAGCTGATCTACATTTTTTTTGAATCTGTTATTCTCAGTAGCCAAGTTCTAAACTTCCTGCTATGCCTTTCATGCCTCCCGTCAAGACTCTTCTTCATTGGGATGGGGCTCTCCGGAATTCTCTTCTCGTGTTGTTTTGAAGAGTTTGGACTGCCTCAATACTTCCAAAACGAAGGTTGTTGTAGTGAAACTAAAGGCTGTGGAAAATAATTTTACTTTTGAACACTTCTCTCTTCATAAATATAAAGAAAAGTGCTAGGAAGCACTCCCCATGCATTGTACAATGGTGTCGCGCAAGTTTCATGTAATTTTATTTAAAATCCTGGTCTTGAGCACCACAGTGAAAATAACAACATTTTAAATAATGATAAACAATGCATGCACACTGTATATATAATGAGACTGGAACTGTGTTTATTCGGGCGTAATAACTAAAACCATTCAAAAATTAACATTACTGTATATGTAAAAAATACAAAAAAACATTCGTACATTTTATCTGCTGCACCAAAAAGCATAGAATTATGGATATGATTTTGGGTTCAGAAAACGAGAGAGTAAAATTATTTGGTTGTTCCCCTCTTAGTAGCCTTTTACGACGTGCAGAGGGTATATATAATGCATCCCTTAATTTCGCCCACAGGGGAGATATAAAGTTATGATAAATCGTAAGAAAACTAAGGGTATCCACAAATGAGTTGTGAGAAAATGAAAATCATTCTGCGCCTCGTAAATATAATACCAATGAAATTATTATTATTATTATTATTATTATTATTATTATTATTATTATTATTATTATTATTATTATTATTATTGGCCAGTCGTGTGGTGTAGAGTTAGCGTGCCTATCTCTTATTCCGAAGCCCTGGGTTTGTTTTCCGACCAGGTTCAGGATTTAATTTGTGGACTGAGGAGTAAGTAGAACGGTGTTCACTTGAAACGCGATTTTCTCAAGCTCTTAGTTACAGGAAGAGGCACACAGTGAGACGATGACGTTACTGACCTAGTGCACATAGACGAACACTGGTTGCTATGGTTACATTGGTGTCAAGAAATCGATGACGATAACTCCAGATAGACCTCAATCCAAAAACATACGCATGATAAAATGCGCAGTGTAAATGGCCACCTCAGAATACACGATCGAGAGTGTCTAAAGATGATCAACAATAACATTACATCCTAATATTCCTTAAAAACAGTATAACAATGGTTTATTATTGAATAGTATCCTCCGTATTCAATACATTATCGTTAAAAACCAAACCAAACCCCATGGAACTACAGCCCTTGAAGGGCCTTGGCGTACCAAGCGACCGCTGCTCAGCCCGAAGGCCTGCAGATGACGAGGTGTCGTGTGGTCAGCAAAATGAATCCTCTCGGCGTTATTCTTGGATTTCGACACCGGGGCGGCTATTTCACCGTCACATAGCTCCTCATTGTAATCACGTAGGCTGAGTGGACCCCGAACCAGCCCTCAGGACCAGGTATAACCCCTAACCTGACCGGGAATCGAACCCGGGGCCTACAGGTAAGAGGCAGGCACGCTTCCCCTACATCACGAGGCCGGATGTACATTATCGTTAAGATGAATTAAAAAAAAAAAACTTAAAATTTCACCTTTGTCACAGCTATACATGTTTCGATCATAATTGGATAATCTTCAGGAGACTGCTAAATTTGACATTACGTATTGTAGTTACAAACATTTAAAACTAAAGTGTGGATATTAAGATGTTAAATTATTCTTATTAGGAAAAAGTTCATGCTTTTGTAAAGGCGTGGTTTAAAATCTTCAGTGAGCACTGTCATCCACTTGTGATGTCCTCTTGAAGTTATCATTAGTTGAAAGTCTACTAAATGGACTGCGCAGTATCTAATTAATAATTGATTATGTGGTTTGCTGTCAATAAGGATTACCATAATTGCATATGTCTTTGTGGTATTATTGTCACCTTTGCCCAGTTGAACGATGTGTTTACATGCGTAGGAAAGCACGTGCACACTGAAGATTTTAAACCACGACTTTAACTAAGAGCTTGAGAAAATCGCGTATCAAGTGAACACCGTTCTACTTACTCCTCAGTCCACAAATAAAATCCTGAACCTGGCCGGAAAACAAACCCAGGGCCTCGGAATAAGAGATAGGCACGCTAACTCTACACCACACGACTGGCCAATAATAATAATACCAAAGACGACCTGCAAATGCTACATATCTCAGCTGAAGACGCCCTTAACAGAGATCTCTTCCGCAAGAAAATATTGACGAACGGGCTAAACCGAGACGAGCAACCGAAGAGAAGACACGGTGCCCCTTGGACAGAGGAGCGTAAGCAGGTCCACTCACAAAGAATGAGGGAAATTTGGGCTCTAAAGAAGGCCAAGTTCAGTGTCAAATGCAACAAGACTTAACGTGGTCCTTGATGGCCCCAGCGAATTATATAATAATAATAATAATAATAATAATAATAATAATAATAATAATAATAATAATAATAATAATAATAATAATAATAATAATAATAATAATAATAATAACAATAACATTGGTATTATATTTACGAGGCCCAGAATGATTTTCACTTTCTCATAATTCATGAGCATTACCACTCAAACGTTTTTCTTAAGAACATTTTAACACTCAAATCATCCTCACTTCAGTTTTAAATGTTTTTAATTACAATATGTAATGCTAGTTTTAGCAAATACTGAAGATGATACAATTAGGGTCTAAACATGTATAGTTGTGAAAAATGTGAAATTAAAGTTTTATAAATTCACCTTAAAGGTATTGAATAAGGAGGTCACTGTTATAGTGATTTGAAAGAAAATTAGTTTAACTGCTAAATACGGAAAAATGAAATTTATATTTTGTGGTAACGTTACGTCCGTTACTTTATTATGTGTTCTGATTTGTTTACGCATTGCTTATATTTTTCAGTTTGTACGTAACGTTTTGATTATGACTTCTTTCTCATTCTCTTTAACTTTTATGCTCCGCATTCCTTTTTATATTATTTTTATTTGTTGAGCTTTGCCTCCTTTTTCTTCTTTATCTGTTTCCCCTCCAGGGTTGGTTTTTAACTCGGACTGAGCGAGGGATCGCACCTCTACCAGTACCTCGTCCAGGCGGCCTCACCTGCTATGCTGAACAGGGGCCTTGCGGGGATGGGAAGATTGAAAGGGATAGACAAGGACGAGCAAAGGAAGCGGCTTGGTCTTAAGTTGCCACTTCCAGGATGGCTGAGGTGGGAATCGAACCCACCTCTACTCAGTTGACCTCCCGAGGCTGAGTGTACTCCGTTCCAGCCCTCCTACCATTTTTCAAATTTCGTGGCCGAGCCGGGAATCGAACACGGGCCTCCGGGGGTGGCAGATAATCACACTAACCACTACACCACTGAGGTGGCACTTTTTCTAATATTTTTTTTACTTCTATGGTCCGGATTTCTTTTTATTTTTATTTGTTGGGCTTTGCTTCCATTCTTCTATGTTCTCTATATATATGTTATTTAGCTTAGTTATCCTTGATATTAGAATAGTATGTCTCTTTCATATATGTATTATCTGGTTACGCGGTTAAAATAAATAAATAAATAAATAAATAAATAAATAAATAAATAAATAAATAAATAAATAAATAAATAAATAAATAAATAAATAAAGCTAGCCTCGCTGTGTACGGGTAGCCTCTAGCCTGAAGGCCCCAAGTACGATTCCCGGCAAGGACAGGGAATTTTACCTGGATCTGAGAGCTGGTTCGAGGTCCACTCAGCCTATGTGATTACAATTGAGGAGCTTTATGACGGTGAGATAGCGGCCCCGATCTACAACGCCAAGTATATTGGCCGAGAGAATTCGTCGTGCTGACCTCATGACACCTAATAATCTGCAGGCCTTCGGACTTAGCGGCGGTCACTTGGTAGGCCATGGCCCTTCGGGGCTCTTGCGCCTTTACGGCAGTTGTTACTTGAAAGTGTGCTGCCATTCATCTCGGCTAGATGACAGTACTAATGTAATTGTACAAAACTAACCCATCGACAGCAGCTAGTATGCTTACAACAGTACAGATACAAGATGCAATCAACTTCTGCGGGGAAATCTCTAGTAACCAGCCCGTTTATAACGTCGTTGTAACTCAGCATAAGACATCTCTCACGCTACACAGAACTTAACTAAATCCAGAGTGTGAGAGGCAGTTAGCCCGGTCTGATCACAGAGTACTGAACGAAGGATATGAATTTTCATAAGCGCACGTGCTGCTGTCAGAGTCAGACGAGGAAGGAGTCTCAACTATTCATGTGCCAGCTGACAGTTCTCACCTGTCCTGCCGTCACCTGCGACGTGGAGCCGACCTCTGCCGTAAACACGTTCAGCACCAAGCCTGAATTTTCCTGGTTTAAAACTGTCATCTACCGAGTTGGCTACGCTCTGCTGGTAAGCATATATTCGGTGGATTAGAAACCTACAATGGGCAGAAGGCTTTCCGTGGTCCCCCTTTTCCAAACATATCGGAGCTCAGCTTTAATCAGAGCCACAGCCGCTACGATCGCAGAACTCCTCTCTTCTGTGCCAGCTTCAGCGAAAACATAACTGAGTTAAGGCGTGGTTCAAAAACGAACGAACGAATGAATGGATATATCGTCGGTGTGCCTAGAAAAATTGATATGTGATATATTTCAACTTATATCCCTGGTCGGAAAGCTCTGAGCATCTAAAGTGCAGTATTGCATGTCCCATCTCAACGAAGTTTCGTTGTATGCGATGCATGCGCCGCGGGTCAGTATTCCTCCAAGAACATTGCCACATCATCTTTCCACCTGCAAAAACATCTATGTGATAATATTGTGAGAGATATACTAACCCGCAGCACATGTATCATCAGGGGCGAATAACAGAACCGTGCCAGCGAAAGTTCTAAGCTAAAATATTTCACATGGCGGTTTTCGCAGGCGCAACGAAGAAATAATAACTGTATCTGAGACACAACGACGATAATAATCAATTAATTCATTCATTAATTTCTTCTTCTTCTCCTTCTTAATCTGTTTACCCTCCAGGGTCGGTTCTTCCCTCGGACTTAACGAGGGATCCCACCTCTACCGCCTCAAGGGCAGTGTCCTGGAGTTTCAGACTTTGGGTCGGAGGATACAACTGGGGAGAATGACCAGTACCTCGACCAGGCGTTCTCACCTGCTATGCTGAACAGGATCCTTGTGGAGGGATGGGAAGATTGGATGGGATAGGCAAGGAAGAGGGAAGGAAGCAGCCCTGGCCTTAAGTGAGGTACCATCCCGGCATTTGCCCGGAGGAGAAGTGGGAAACCACGGAAAACCACTTCCAGGATGGCTGAGGTGGGATTCGAACCCACCTCCACTCAGTTGACCTCCCGAGGCTGAGTGGACCCCGTTCCAGCCCTCATACCACATTTCAAATTTCGTGGCAAATCCGGGAATCGAACCCGGACCTCCAGGGGTGGCAGCTAATCACGCTAACTACTACACCACAGAGGCGGACTAATTCATTAATTATTTAATTTAATTTAATTTAATTTGTTCGGCTCGCTTGGTACATGTCTTCCTACTTGACACCCATGGTCGAACTGCGCGTATGAATGTGGGGTATGCTGATTCGTTCGTCGGATGGAGACTTTAATCATTGAGGAGACCCCTTGGTATTATTCGATAGGAGTAGGCTATGAGTCTATACCGGATTTCACCGTCTCCTTACCTCATCACACAACATCCAGACGCGCAATTCACCCATGGGAGTCAAATAGACAGATTTGCACGGGGTGAGCCGACCATGTCTTTGGACACTCCTGCCATTAACCGTCAAACGACAATTTAATGATAATTATATTATTATTATTGTTATTATTATTATTATTATTATTATTATTATTATTATTATTATTATTATGAGGCCTGTTAGGAACCATATGTTAATGTCAATTCTTCTTGTTTTCCTTCCATTCTTTCCACTATTCCTTCAGCATTGCACCATGATTTATTCTTTTCTTCTCAGACCACTTTGGACCTGTCTCCTCTTCATTCTCATTTGGAATCGTTCCATTCTTAAAACTTTATTTGTAAAAATCTCTCTCTCCAAAGTTTCTTCTTCTCTTATTTTATTTCTTTCTAAATCTTTCTTGACCTCTTGTATTCAGCTCATTGTTGACTTTCTATCCCAAAGGTACATGAATATCTGTTATCGTCCATTCTTTACATATGCCCGAAAAATTATCTTCTTCTTCTTCTTCTTCTTCTTCTTCTTATTATTATTATTATTATTATTATTATTATTATTATTATTATTATTATTATTACGTATGGAAAATGAAAGAACAGGGAATACACAAGAAGCTTCTGGGAAACATTTCAATTTAATTCTGCTTTCCTGTATCACATCGGAACGGTACCAAATTGATTATTTTCCCCTTCTTCTATTGTCTCCATGTGTGTCCATTATTCGAATTATACGTCTAGTCTCGGATGTCATGGTGCAGGTCCATAACCAGCAGGTTTCTCCTCGTGTGGGGCAGAAAACGATGTCTCAATGCAACGAACAGTGTGTAATTACATGTCTCGTGACAAATGTTGGTTCCTCCCCTCTGCACCCAGGTCAGCAGAACTGAGAAAACAAATTTTCCTGTCCATAAAGCCGGTTAGACATCTCCCACTGCCAGACTCTATTTCCCTTGTAACAGGAAACATTTGTCTTGAGTCAGGGGAGAAAGAAAAGAAGGCGAGAGACGCAGCATGAGAATTACTTTTACGAAGATAATAGTGTTATATCATCTCGAACAATAACGGCATATTCAGCGCTGTCCCATTTTCCGACATCACCAGTCTTAAAATACATTTTAACGTATTCAGAGTGCAGAACACGGTGATGGAAAAAGAATACCGGAGAGAAGAGAGGGGGTAAAAACTGTCGACACTTCTTTGTTTTTGAATGCAATCTTCTCTGAGAAGACGAGGTGCGTTAAGGATGAACAAAAGAGTTTTCACTCTGCCATACGAGAATAGAGGTATCTTAAACCATTCTGTTACGTCACGTGCGCTGGCTCACGTCTTATCAAGGTGAACGAGGAGAGCCTGTTGTGCACTGTAACATTTTTGTGAAATTGTAGTCTTCGCAAGAATTTTCAAAATTTACTGGTCAAATCACTTGAAATACTTGAGGAGTCTTGAGCAGTGTTTACAATTCTTGAAAGTGACTTAAAACATGTTCTAATCGGCGAAAGAATTGTCAAGACTGACAGAATTTACCAACGGAATTCGGGTATTTACGGTGCGCGCTAAACCGCTAGGCATGCTGGGAGTCAAAGCAACCAAAAATGGATTTGTCTTCATGGTCCAGGAATGTTTTGTCTGTGTGTTATTAACTGGTATCAGGCACATCCCTTGCTATATTCAGTGGACTGCGTACAGTAGGCCTACCACAGTAAAATGAATCAAATGGCAGCGTACGAGGAGATTGCTAGAGAAATATCTGAAGCAAGTGGACAGCTTTTATGTTCATGACCGTGCGGTAGGGCCTAACCTATAAGTAAAAACTATCAGCAATAATTCGATTTTTGATGATCTTCGCATATTATTATTATTATTATTATTATTATTATTATTATTATTATTATTATTATTATTATTATTTTATTATTATTATTATTACTTTTCTAATATGTTTCCATGTAATTCTTTCTTAATCCGTTTAACGTCCAGGGTTGGTTTATCCCCCCGGATTCAGCGAGGAATGCCACCTCTACCACATCAAGGGCAGTGTCCTTGAGCGTGAGACTGCGTCGGGAGATACAACTGGGGAGAACGGCCAGTACCTCGCCCAGGTGGTCTCAGGAGCCAGGGGAGCCTTGTGAGGGGGATGGGAAGATCGAAAGGGATAGAGAAGGAAGATGGAAGGAAGCGGCCGTGGCCGTAAGTAGGTTCCATCCCGGCATTTGCCTGAAGAAGAATTGGGAACCCATGGAAAACCACTTCGAGGATGGCTGAGGTGGAAATCGAACCCCTCTACCCACTCCACCCCCACCCCCCAAGACCGAATGGACGCCGTTCCAGACTTAGTACCAATTTTCAAATTTCGCGACAGCTAATCACACTAACAACAGTTGTTCATAGTTACTATGAACGAAGTATACTCTGGAACAGAGTTCAACTTAAATTTATTTTATCAATTTTAAATGGATATATGTGGGGATAATAATACCAATTCACTGGGCGAGTTGGCCGTGAACAGCTGTGAGCTTGCATCCGTTAGATGGTGGGTTCGAATCCGTTGTTTCCCACTTTCACACCAGGCAAATGCTGGGGCTGTACTTTAATTAAGGCCACGGCTTCTTCCTTCCCACTCCTAGGCTTTTCCTATCCCTAATAATAATAATAATAATAATAATAATAATAATAATAATAATAATAATAATAATAATAATAATAATAATACCAGCTTTGATTCACGGATTATTCGAACTTTAACTTATTAACAAATTACATAATACTTTTGATTGTCTTTGCAAGCCACAACTAAATACGTACGTTCAGCATCGGAATAAATGAAACGATAACTGTGAAACCAAATTCAATTTTTGAAATGGAATATTTGAACAGTTAATGGAGCTGTGATATGATTCTTTTAATTCAGATTTGATATTCATCGATCTTATGAGGGACTTAGAAACAGATAAATACATATGGTTTCTAGATAATTGGGCAGAGTTATAATTAATTATCTATATGAGTCGACTTAATATAAATCAGACTGAATATTAAATTACGTACCGGTGACTTCGGGAAATATTTTAGTTTTCATCCTCGTTTGCCCTGAACACTGAAGAGATCTCATAGTTTTTGAATGGGTAACGCTGCGGTGAATTACGGTGAATTCAAATCTATTTGACAATTAATTCGAAATGATCGACCCCGAGTCCGATACACATAGTAATGACACAGAAAATTTAACAAACATAAAAACGTTCAATAAAAAGATGAGCAGAACAAAACAAATGACTCTGTCTCGCAGACAAGGTAAAGCATCTTCATGCACAAATATTATTTGCTTCTAAATTCTCATCAGTGCATTAATTAGTCTTATCAGTAATAAGAAATAGTCTACGAATTAGACAAAATGTACAATGAAGTGATGCATATAGCAACGTATTGGACATACAGGCAAGCAGATGACATGTAATTCCATTAATTCCATAGGCCTATAGTAAAATCGCCTATGGAGCGACCTCTGCTCAGCCCGAATGCCTGCAGATTATGAGGTGTCGTATGGTCAGCACAACGAATACTCTCAGCAGTTATTCTTGGCTTTCTAGACAGAGGTCGCCATCTCACCGTCAGGTAGTAGCTCAATTGTAATCAATGTCGGACTGTCTCAAACGGTTGAGGCGCTGGCCTTCTGACCCCAACTTGGCAGGTTCGATCCTGGCTCAGTCCGGTGGTATTTGAAGGTGCACAAATACGTCAGTCTCGTGTCGGTAGATTTACTGGCAAGTAAAATAACTCCTGCGGGACTGAATTCCGGCACCTCGGCGTCTCCGAAGAGCGAAAAAGTAGTTAGAGGGACGTAAAGCAAATAAGATTATTATTAATTGCAATCACGTAGACTGAGTGTACATCGAATCAGCCCTCATATCCAGGTAAAAATCCCTGACCTGGCTGGGAATCGAATCCGCGACCTCCCAGGCAAGATGCAGCCACGCTACCCCTACACCACGGTGCCAGCTCCCACTTAACTACTATTATCCGAAATATAAAAATTATAAGCCCTGATTGTTGCCTGAACTACGGAGCCACCACCTTTACCACTCTACTACGAGAACGATTTTCGGATTGCTTGGTCAGTGTTTGGAAACATACTCTAAAATCTCGAAAATTAAAATCTGCTTCCATATAGGTACTGATTTTTACCCGTGTAGAGTGCCCTCGCAGAAGTTTGAACGTATAGACTCCCCTTGTAAGTGTGGAAGTGGTAATAACCAATGTGATATGGTAATTAACAAGGCAAATAGTAAATGTCTTTTAGTCTCGGTGAACAACTGACCAAGCTATTAATTATAAGCTGAATTTAATTTGGCCGAGGTTCGTCAACTTACTTTTTTTAAAAGCGAAGCCCGTGTTCATTTGTCATTTATACCGTCCCGGTAGAGGAAATTGGCCATTAATCTGCGAGAGAAAGAGAATGGGCCGTTCCTTGCGCCAATGAGGGAGCGCTGTATTAGCCAGAGCGGGCTGCATGCCGCTCGGCCTGGGACAATAAATCAAATCAGCCTGTTTTAAAAAAGTGTACGGTGGTGATATTATCTTTCAACGCCCTTGCTACTCAATGTGAGCGAAACACATTCTACAATTCCACCGACTAAGGCTCAGTTTCACTGTATTCGCTTAAGCTTTGAATCCAGTTTAAGCGGAAGCTTAAACTTCAGACTGTTTTGTTACGGGTAGTGCAAGTGAAAAGCTGAGCTCATCTAAGACTTAACTTAAGCTGTACTGAACTGAAGTTTAGGCTAGCGCGTTATGACGATATCAAAGTCACGGTAAAGCAAATTGTTTTACCTCATATGCAGAATACGAGAAGACCAAGAATGTTTAGAATGCGTCCAAATCATTTTAATATACGGAATGACAGTGAATTTAATGAAATATTTCAATTAAATAACGAGTCAGCAATATTAATACTCAGTGGCGTCTTGTGGACAAAGTAGCTAGGTGTGCACTTATTCTTCTTTCTCTGCCGCTTTTCCCACACCTTTAGGGGTCGCGGGTGCGAACTGTGTCGCACACGTGGATTTGGCCCTGTTTTACGACCGGATGTCCTTCCTGACGCCAACACTATGTGGAGGGATGAATCCACCATTACGTCTTTCTTTGGTGGTTGGTAGAGTGATGTGTTGTGTGAATATGAAGAGAAGAGTGTTGGGACGAACACAAACAACCAGTCCCCAAGCCAGATGAATTTATCACACGCGATTAAAATCCCTGACCCGGCCAGGAATCTAACCCGGGACCCGCTGAACCAAAGGCCTCAACGCTGACCATTCAGCCAATGAATCGGACAGCTGGCTGTGCACACTAGCTGGAAAAAAAGATAAAAATATACAATAGAGAAACTTACCTTATTTATTAAAATAATACAATCCCACCGAATCACTTAATAATTATAGTCATTCAGCAAGTCACAAAAAAAATTACGAGTAAGAATACAATAAGCCTCTTTATACGGTTATAACGCAGCTTTCAAATCACGAACGCAGACTGGCACATGTGAACTCCAATAGAAAATACAAGTGGTACTAAATAATAAATGTGCGGAGCGTGTTTATCCGCTGGCCCCGGGTTCGATTCCTGGCCAGGTCAGGGCTTTTTACCTGGATCTGAGGACTGGTTCGAGGTTCATTCAGCCTACGTGATTAGAATTGAGGAGCTATCTGACAGTGAGATAGCTGCCCCGATCTAGAAAGCCAAGAATAACGGTCGAGAGGATTCGTTGTGCTGACCACACGACACCTCGTAATCTGCAGACCTTCGTGCTGAGCAGCAGTCGCTTGGTAGGCCAAGGCCCTGTAGGGCTATAGTGCCATGGGGTTAGTTAGCTTGTTTATCCTTTCTGTGAGTACCAACTTAAAACCAAGTCACTGAAAAGAATTCCTTAACTATTGACCTAACAGTTTCCGAGTAATTGTAATAACTTATATTCACGTCGTACAACAGGCTATTTCATGAAATCAGGTAGCATATTTTCTGATTATTATAGGTTTTCTTTATGATAAAGACAAACTAATCAATAATGCGGCTAAAGATATAACTTCCAGCTGACGTACCTCATGTCATAGTTTATTCCAGAAAGAATGTTAAAGGTCTTTGGGAATCTTGGGAATCTAAACAGCATTTACTTGTAAATTGCTTGCACTGGAAAGGAACCCAAATATATCTGCATCCAGGGATGTCATTCAAGAAAGCAACAAATGTCTCAAAGAGCTTGGGTTAGAGGAACAAGAACACCTTTTTAACCTTCTCATGAGTACAAGAGTGCCAGAAGTGAAAGGACGTAACCGAGCTATAGTAAACCACGCTTGCCTCCGGCGATCGAGCTGGGAGGTTTGAGATAGCGCGGATGCTATCACAGGCGTTCGGCATGCGAGGAATTCCAGCTAGAGTCTTATTCCGTTCACAATAACGTCAGGGCGCGTCTCAACTTGCAAATCGTTGAAACCTCACCTCGCTTCGCTTTTTATTCTGCACCATTTGAGGAGCTCATCCAACACTTACAACCGCTGTATTATCATAATTGCCGGCGTGGCCCTTGCCTCAGCGATGACTCTTGCGGGATTATACCCCATAACAATTGAAGAGCGGTCGTAACGGTAACCATGGCAACACGAGCTTACAGTAGGGAAACTGACCAAGATAAGGTCTAGCATTAAACTTAATGAGGCTGAGAAAAATAGCGGAATTATTATACGTACGACCTAATAGGTTGAAAGTCGATTTCGATTACAATGCAGTCGTGAAAATTTAATATTTATTATTATTATGATTCATATCATTTTTGCCCTTATGGACAGTGTTTGAACTCGAATATCTCATGATGACACAATTTTCACTTCTTTCCCTTCTTCCTTTTCTCTTCCCAAAATCTCTTCATCCTTTGGCTATGCTCCTGTTTCCTTTGTTCTGTCCACAATATTCCTGGCTTCTTCTCATTTATTATATATTTTGTATTCCTAATTTTGTTTCTCAACTATTTCCTGTCTCCTATCATTTGCCCATTTATACCCACCTGCCGTAAGTCTTCCTCTATTTCATGATACCAATTTGTTTTCCTGCTTGAACTGTTTACTACATCAACGACTTTCTTTGTAAATCTGTTGTTTTCCATTCTCTGTGTGTGCCCATAGACAGTTAGCCTGCGTTTCCTGATCATGTCTGTGAGTCTGTCAGTATGCAGGTACAGCTTTTCGGTAGGTCGTTTCATCCATGTCATCTCTGTGTATTGGTCCAAATATTTTTCTGAGAAATTTTTCTGTCCCTATGAAGCCTGATGCTCCAATTGTGGTCGTTTCTGACGCATACAATGCTTCTGATAATAGGACTGTGTTGTAGTGTTTAAGTTTGGCGGCCGGGCTGAGTGGCTCAGTCGGTTAAGGCGCTGACCTTCTGACCCCAACTTGGCAAGATCGATCCTGGCCCAGTCCGGTGGTATTTGAAAGTGCTCAAATACGTCAGCCTCGTGTCGGTAGATTTACTAGTATGCAAAAGAACTCCTGCGGGAGTAAATTCCGGCACCTCGGCGTCTCTGAAAACCGTAAAATAATAGTTAGTGGGACGTAAAACAAATAACATTTACGTGCCAGTAAATCTACCGACACGAGGCTGACGTATTTGAGCACCTTCAAATACCACCGGATTGAGCCAGGATCGAACATGCCAAGTTGGGGTCAGAAGGCCAGTGCCTCAACCGTCTGAACCACTCAGCCCGGCAATACAGTCTATAATGAAATTATTATTATTATTATTATTATTATTATTATTATTATTATTATTATTATTATTATTATAGAAAGTGTTTGTCCAAGGTACACTCCAACAGCGTGTGTTAGAATAATTGATTTTTCTTTTTTCAGATATTCGAGCGATATTACCGATAAACGGCACTGCTGTACCAATTACAGTACTCGAGAATTACGGGTTCGACCCCGGCGCGGAGGTTAAAACTGAACGTGCCATTTTCGTGAGAAAAGGGCTGAAAGCCGTTCTCACACAGCAAACTTTAATTCTACAATGCATCAACACCCGCGCTCCGATTACCGCCCCCAGGTTCATCCAATGAGGCTGTGCCTACATCACGTTTCGGCTAGAAACACATGCAGGAAGAATACATTTTGAACATTTGCTTCGAGTTGCTACACTTCCTATCAGCTGCCAATGCCAAACAGTTAATGCATCATTATTACAATAATACCCGCTACACGAAGCATTGCCTGGTTTATGTTTACAGGACATTGTTTCCTTGTTTGATGTGAGATACCCGCTAACCTTCTCCCCACCCCATTCCCCGTTTCTCCATCTGTTTCTGATACACCCTGTATATCACATAATATGGACGTGGAACTTATTCACATGGATACGTTTTTGGGTTGGGATCTATCTGTAATTAGAGGCATCAATTCCCAGTTACCATGGCAACCAATGTATACCTGCCAAATTTACAAAACCAAAAATCGGCAGATTTTTATATGAAAATCAGGAAAAATCAGGACATACAATGGTGTATAGCCTATTACGACACTTATTGTCTCAAAACCCGACTGTTGCTCTACGGGGCTACAAGGTTAAAAAATACACATCCCTTTTCCCTCACAGGAGGTATGTGAGTGAGCCCTCCGAAAATAGTATTAACTCATGGTCCACACGTGTGAATCAGTCACGCACTTAGTTCCATGCCATTACTTAGCAAATTCATGCATTAATATACTGCATCCCGCGCCTGTGCGATTATGCGAAGCGCAATGCTATTGTTATCAAGTAATAAATTAAAATTCGCCCGTTTTTTCTCCAAATGGCTCCTAAAATCTCTAGAAAAGTCACTGGTCGCTATCTATGAAATTCTGTCAGTAAATTTCTAAAATAGACTCCAAATCTAGCGAATAGTTTCTAGAATCGACTAGACTGATGTGAACACGAACACAGCGCGCGAGAACGAGAGATCGGCAATCGATGTACGCGTCGCGATATAAGGTTTCAACAATTATCGCATATTCGCGCGCTTTTCTCGTATTACTGTAATTAACGTCGATATTTCATTTGAAAGCAGCCAATGAGCGAAGGACTTCCAGCCAATGAGCGAAGGACTTCCAGCCAATGAGCAAAGGACTTCCAGCCAATGAGCAAAGGACTTACAGCCAATGAGCGAAGGACTTCCAGCCAATGGCATACAAAGCTCAAATGACGGGATCAGAGAACAAATGTTTGAAGTTCACAAAAAAAAAGAAGCTAAACTCGGGAGAAATAATAGAATAATCGGGAGGCGGGAAAAACTATGGAAAATCAGGAGTCTTCCGCCTAAATCGGGAAAGTTGGCAGGCATGAGCAACTAGTGTTCGTCATCTGTGTATTCCAGGTTAAGAAAACATAACTGCTCTTATGGACCTACAAGGAGCGAAAACACTCCCTCTTTGACTCCCATAATTCATTGTGATTAAAGAATATTATAATATATTTTATATTGTATTACGGAAGAAAGAAAAAAAAGATGAGATATTTTTTGCCGTGAGTTATTAAAATAAATGCTGAAAGTTTTCTATTTCCTGAATGTTGTATGTCCGGCGCTCCCTTCTCGCTCCGCCAGCCAGCTACACGCGCGCCAAGTGTCATTCTTCTAGCCTCGACGCGCAGCCCTCAGTGCGCGTGCCTGAACAGTCGTGTGTGTACTATAAAGAGGAACTCCCAGCCTGTCCAGATGCCCACTTGCCCCGGTGTCCAGCTCCAGAATACACCCTACGTCGAGCACGGAGGCTACTCCTCTTGAAAATGTGCTTCGACCAGGTGGACTGAATTTCTGGCAGTACGAGGTCTCACCTCTGGTCACCGCTCCTCTTCCGCTGCCCATATCCAGTCATACTATTACATACCGTCATATTTCCTTAATTGATGCAAGCTCCCTTGGTTTCGCCAAGTAAGAATTCTTCCAACATTGAACTTGCCTTTATGAACTCAACAAGGAAGGACTTTCCAAAACATTTATGTCAGTACTTCGGATAGTTTTCGACTATCGACTTTTCATATCAAGGACTATCTTTTCGAGATAGAAATGGATGTAAATACTGTAAACTTGTATATAGTGTACAAAAGATAGACTCTTTCTCAAGATTCCTAATTCATTTGCTTCAAGTTAAATTTCAATTTTATTTGTGTAAATAGTGTATTTTGCATTTGAAGCGAATAATAAAGTTGTGTTTTGTAAATCTCAACCTTGGTTACAACACTGAATACATTGGCAGGGAGGAAGTACAATGGCGAGAACAGCCTTCGTTTTCCTTATGTGTCGCTCTGGTACATGAAACGCGTAATGCGTTGCTCTGTCAATTCTCGCAGCTTATTATTGTTGTAAAGAAGTCGTCTATTTTAATGATGCGTACGTTTTTTATCCCTATATATCAGTGCGTATCTGTCTTGTACTGAGTGAGTGTTATGTGATTAATGAGCCTACGTGTTCGATTTCTTTCTTTAACATAAATATTTATTTTATGCGTGAGGCTGCTCTTAATTTGCAGCTTACTTTCCTCCCCCCACCCCCTTTTACCTTGAACTTAACAGATTTTTACAAATGTATTTACCGCCGTTTTCCCGTTATGTTGTGAACATCAAGATGAACCCCTCTACCCCCTCCCCTCGCCCTAGAGTTCATGAAAATAATTTGAAGCTTATTTTCTTTCCCCTTTTATCTTGAACGTGAAAACTGAGTTTCACAGATTTATGTGCCGCCGTTTTGACCGTGATGCTGTTGAGAAGAACCGTTCGATACAGCAACCATGTTGTCATAAGAGCAATACTGTTTTCTCAACATGGAATGACCTATAGGACAGTAGCGTCATCAACAGCATACGTTGCTATAGAAACGCAAGCTTTGTGAAACGACTACATTTACTACCTGTCGTTCTTGGTGGTGGTTTGAACATCCATGTACTAGGCGAGTCGGCCGTGCGGTTAGGGGCGTGCAGCTGTGAGCTTGCATCCGGGAGGTGGTGGTTTCGAGCCCTACTGTCGGCAGCCCTGAAGATGGTTTTCCGTGGTTTCCCATTTTCACACCAGGCAAATGCTGGGGCTGTATCTTAATTAGGGCCACGGCCGCTTCCTTTCCACTCCTAGCCTTTTCCTATCCCATCGTCGCCATAAGACCTATCTGTGTCGCTGTAACGTAAAGCCAATTAAAAACATCGATCTGGCCACAATGTTAAGAGGTTCTTTTCTTCATGAGTGATTGTGTTCGACCTAGAATAATAATAATAATAATAATAATAATAATAATAATAATAATAATAATAATAATAATAATAATAATAATAATAATAATAATAATAATTTCATGTGGCTATTTCTAGCCGGGTGCAGCCCTTGTAAGGCAGACCCTCCGATGAGGGTGGGCGGCATCTGCCATGTGTAGGTAACTGCGTGTTATTGTGGTGGAGGATAGTGTTATGTGTGGTGTGTAAGTTGCAAGGATGTTGGGGACAGCACAGACACCCAGGCCCCGAGCCACTGGCATTAACCAATGAAGGTTAAATTCCCCGACGCGGCCGAAATCCTCTGAACCGAAGGCCAGTACGCTGACCATCCAGCCAACGAGTCGGACGACCTAGAATTAAATAACCCAAGCCACTTCCAGTACGAGGAGTTCGTGCACAGATGCTATGTTCAGTCGCTACGTAAACCACAAGGACCAAGGACACATGGTAGAGCTGGGAAGCAATACATGTTTGTAAGATGCAACCTAAATTCCCATTCTATTACATAGAACACTCGAATTTTACACATGCTCTAAACAGTTCTTCTTTAATCCAAAACAAAACAAATCGGGAAAGAATGCAATTAAGAGGAAAAAGTAATATTTTGAAACCGGGAATCTTATGCGCTATGAACGTTCCAGTGAGAAATAGGAACTCACTAGAATAAATTTACTCTAAGAAGCACCCTCAAATGTTAGACTATTATTAAGTTAAATAAAATGTAAAAGTGAAGTTAGTAACATTATAGTTTAAATTTTTCGAGATATAGTTTAATAATAGTAAATACTATATATTCATTTAATAATGTTAAAATTACGATACTTTAAATTTCAGTTAAATTACATTTTATGTTAACTTTAAATTACGTTAAATTTACTTTCAATATATTATGTTTATGCAGCAATATAATTATATGGTTTGGCATAATAGTACACTTAATAGCCTGAGCCCCGCAATGTACTGAAAGTCATTACATAAATAAATAAATAAATACAATAAATAACGATGCTTATTGTTGACAATATGTGGGATTGTCAGTTGTAATTTATTATCTAAAATACATAAAAGACAATGATCCCGGGCTGTGTTATACGAGGACAGCTGATTAGTATTTTAACATTATTATACATAAAAAGGGGATTATTCCACTACACAACCATAATACAGTAGAGGAAATGTGCGGGCTTTATTACCAAATAAACTTCTCTAGCAAGAGACATTGAGGAGCAGAACCGCACCATGATTACTGTCCTGTGTAGAGTTGTAGAAAACGAGCTCTAACATGGAAATAAAGTGTTTCCGTACCCATGTCCATGTAACATATTATTTTCTTCTACGCATGAGGAATACGTCCTGAAAGTTTGTCATTCCCCGTATTTTAAGAACCAGTTCGTTCTGTCATGGATGGTGTTCAAACGACGAGAGATTAAGAAATCAAAAAAAGAAACTTCTTCCTGCCGGGTCGAGTCGCTGGACTCCACCTTGGCAGGTTCGATCCTAGCTCAGTCCGGTGGTATCTGAAGGTATGCCTGCTAAAATACGTCAGCGTCGTGTCGGTGGATTTACTGGCAAGTAAAAGAACTCCTGTGGAACAACATTTCGGCAACTCGGCGTCTCCGAGAAACGAAAAAGACGCAGTTAGTGGGTCGTAAAACAAATATTCTTCTTCTTATTATTATTCTTCTTCTTCTTCTTCTTCTTCTTCTCGTTTCGGTCTTCTACGGACAACGCTATTTCAACTGCTTTCACCTACTATCTTTCATATTCGCCCAGTGTTCCCGCATTCTAATTCGGTGAGCATCCCTCCGTTCTTCGGTCCACTTCTTGCCGGTTTTCATTGAGGTTTTTGGATGAAAACTCTGTACTTCCGCAAGTTTCTTCTTAAAAGAGTCACGTTCCAAGATGTCCTCGTGTGAAATCCCCAGTTCTGGTAGGTATTTTTCCACCTTTATAAACCAGATCCCTTTGGTTTTCTTTCCCCACATTAGGCACAGATTCGATTGGACAATCTTCTGGAAATCATTCGAGTCAAGTGTCCATAGAAAGAGATTCTCCTTTTGCGTATGGTGCCAGTTATCTTATCCACGTATAGATACAGTTCATCGTTGTGTCGTCTTCTGTACTCTCCCAAATGTTATTGTTATTATTATTATTATTATTATTATTATTATTATTATTATTATTATTATTATTGTTATTATTATTATTAAACTTTTTTTCCTCTGCGTATAACTAATGATCATTAATATGTCTTTCAATAAATGAGACTCAAATAATAGATAACTATAGCCGCAGCATCTTTGGCGATGAAGGCCTACGGTAACGACCAATGCGACGTCAATGATGGTGCGCTTTCTATTTCAGCACACACTATTTAAGCAATCCCACAGCCTCAGCATATCTGGTGACCAAAGCCTACGGTAACTACTAATGTGGCGTTACTTCCGGTACACATTTTGTCGCGATATACAAATTTTCGGTTGACCCCCAGGCATAAGATATATTCATGATAAACAAGCTTGTAGTTTTGTAAGACTATTGATACTGTGATCAGTACCTCAGAACCTTCACTTTTAGGTGAAATACGACCCATGGGTACGCGACTTTTCATTTCGACATTTCCACTTGCACTAGGAAAGATTCGAACCATAACCACGTAAGTTAGAAGTCAGTGGCAATCCTACTCGGCTATCACGCTCCTCAGAGAGGAAGTTGAGAAAAGCCCGCTAATTTATGACAAAGGCCTCCATTAGGCTTTTCCAACTTATTCTAGGGAGGAGCTATAATAGAATTCGTCCGACTCGTTGGATGAATGCTCAGCGTACTGACCTGCGGTTCAGAGGGTCTCGGGTTCGATTCCCGGCCGGGTTGGGAATTTTAACCTTAATTGATTAACTTCAATGGCTCGAGGACTGGGTGTGTGTATGGCGTATTCAGCATTTGAAATCATCCCAGGTAGGGCTCTCATCGTCACAGACATGCAGGTCGCCTAATAGGCCATCAGTGAGAAAAAGACAACGCACCGGGCCTCTCCGGAGGCCATAAGTCATTTATTTAGAATCCTCACTCAAAACCAAAATCCACTCGGTAACATTCACGGATGTTATCGCACAATTCG
Organism: Anabrus simplex; assembly: GCF_040414725.1. Lineage (NCBI taxonomy): Eukaryota > Metazoa > Arthropoda > Insecta > Orthoptera > Tettigoniidae > Anabrus > Anabrus simplex. Next base: position 39,126,808 of record NC_090265.1, on the reverse strand, counting down.
AACACATTCGTGGTCATGAGGTTAGCCAGCCTGTTTGGGTCGTTTCCACCAGGTCTCCTTTAAAGCTCTTTTAATCTAGAGAGGCTATCATTTAAAGCCAGGAATCAATAGGCCCACGACTGATCGAGCATTTCACCACATCCCTTGCCATTTAAACTAATGTCCATTAAGTTAATTAGGCCCGTAATTTCCAGCATCATCAATTAGTGATAGTCGATATCGAGAACCCTGATCGTGTTTAGTAACACGGACCGAGGAACGAAGATCAAATACACAAAATGCCGTCTTTATGGTTTATGACTGTATATGTACATCGCAAGGAACAATTGAAAATACTAGAATAGTTACTTCAATTGCATTTATCCATCACTAAAATGAAATGCTATTAACTCCATCTATACGATATAGCTGAAAGATTTCCTTCAGAATTTCCAACCTGAGAATTGTTTTGTGTAGATTTAAAATGTTACAAAGCGTTTTTCTAGAATGATTGCGAGGCCAAGAAGCTCAGATGGTAGAGCTCTGGCCTTCTGAGCCCTACTTGGCATGTTCGATCCTGGCTCAGTCCTGTGCTATTTGAACGTACTCAAACACGTCAACCTCGTTTCGGTAGATTTACAGGCACGTTAAAAGAACTCTTGCGGAACTAAATTCTGGCACCTCGGCTTCCCCGGAGACCATAAGAATATAGTTAGCTGAACGGAAAAAATAACATTATTCTTTACGAATTCGCATTTGACGCTGATGCAACTTTCATAACAAATGCATTCTCCACACTACCCTATACTCTGCTAAATTTTTCGTTTTCACATAAATAAGTTTTGGATGTTAGGTATTAGTCGTATTTCTTACCTGAACTCATTTTACCAGAAATTTGAAAACTAAGGTGAATGATGGGTCCTTGAACCCCGTTTAAAGGAATTTGATGTTGCATATAAATGCCTATTTCGTCCAATTTAATATTTAAGTCATATTTTGTTCATTTTACCAGTGGCCTCCATGGCTCAGGTGGCACCGCTCGGTTCCGAGGTTCAAATCCCGGTCATTCCATGTGAGATTTGTGCTGGATAAAGCGGAGGTGGGACAGGTTTTTCTCCGGGTACTTCAGATTTCCCTTTCGTCCGACTCGTTGGATGAATGGTCAGCGTACTGGCCTTCGGATCAGAGGGTCGCGGTTTCGATTCCCGGCCGGGTCGGTGATTTTAATCGCTTCTGATTAATTCTTCTGGCTCGGGGACTGGGTGTAATGTGTCCATGCCAACACTCTCCTCATCATCTTCAGACAACATGCCACACTACCAACCACCACAGAAACACGTAATAGTGCTTACATCCTTCCTTTTAGGTTAGGCGTCAGGAAGGGCATCCGGCTATAAAACCGGGCCAAATCCGCATGTGCGACACAGTTCGCACCCGCGACCCCACAGGTGTGGGAAAAAGCGGTAGAAGCGGTTTTCCCTTTCAACTTTTATTCCACCAACACTCTCCACATTCATTTCGTTTCATCTGTCAGCCATTAATCACGGCCCCAGAGGAGTGCGACAGTCTTCGGCAGCCGGCACATTTCTTATCCTCGCCGCTAGATGGGGGTTCATCCATTCCAATCCTGACCCGGTCAATGACTGGAAAACAAGTTGTAGGATTTCATTCATCTTGCTCATTTTAGTGATATGTCATTTTTTGTTATATGTTGAGCACATTTGTTTAAATTGAGACGGCCTTTTTAACAAGGTGCTGTACACGTTACCTGCGCCGAGTTTCAAACACAGGATTTCCAAATACTGCAGGTTTATAAGAGATACTGTTCGAACGTACTCCGTCAGATACCAAAATGCATGGTTAGCACTGGTAACTGCCGTCCTCGAAGGTGTGGATTCGATTCCCGGTAGTGCCAGAGATTTAGGAATGCCAGGAGGAGTGGTATGCGGTTAAAATGGCACGTGCAGGTCGCCTCCTCTGGAGGTGTGCCTCAAGAGAGCTGCACCACCTCGGGATAAGGACACTAGCTAACACTGTTTTCTGTTCTTTTTGTTTTTAAATGAAAACAGAGTGAGAACTGCACCTCACTGCTGCGCTACTGAATGAATGTATAACTGTTTAACGAACCTACTGTAATTCTGTCAGTTTAGGTCTGCTTATCGCTTTTACACACGTTTAATGTAGTAGTACTCTAATACCTGCTACCTATCACTAAAATGCTTAGGTCATATTTTATCTTCTTTAGGTCATATTTACCTAGTTTTTTGGGCACATTAGTTTGCATACTTTACGTCTTTAGGTCATAAACTTCCAAACCCTACACGCAACTAATCCATCCTAATATTCTTCAAAGCATTTTAGCAATGATTTATTGTTGAACAGTATCCTCCTTGTTCAATACATTATGGTTAATGTGAATTTTTAATACTGAAATTGCCCATTCGTCACACTAAATGTACATGTTTCGATCCTAATTGGATCATCTTCAGTAGATGGCTAAAACTGACTTTACAAATTGTAGTTAAAGCATTTAAAAATGAACTAAGAATGATGTTATGAATGTTAAAATGTTCTTATTAAGAAAAAGTTTATGCTCTTATAAGGTCATGGTTTAAAATCCCCAATGTGCACTGTTATCCACTTGTGATATCCTCTTGATGTTATTATTAGTTGAAAGTCTACTAATTGGACTAGGCAATATCTGATTAATAACTGATATTACGTGATATCGTTTGCTGTCAATAAGGATTACTATAACTGCATATGTCTCATGTGTTTGTGAGTATTAAAGTTTTAGCTGTGAGCTTGCATTCGTAATGCATGCGTTCGAAATCCACCGTATGTGGCCCTCAAGATGGTTTTATATTTTTTAACACTGCAAATGTTTGGGGATGTACCTCAAATAAGGCCAAACCACGATCTTACCAATTCTACACTTTTCCCATGCATGTATCAGTACCAACTTAAAGATCTTAGCCTAAATGAGCAAGTGCCTCAAGATATGTTCCCATTCTTCATCTTCTTCTGTTTAATGTCATCAAATTACTCTCCTGTCAATAATTCGATTCGGCAGTTCTTCGTTTGTGATCCGAACTACCCATCTTAGCTTTAGCATTCTTTGTTAACGCCACATTTCAACTGCTGCTATTCTCTTTATTTCTGCTCCAGTTTTTTTTTTAAATTTGCTTTACGTCACAACAATGCATATGGGGCTTACGAGACGATCTGAGAGTGGAGAGGAAGTTGCCGTGGTCTTAAATAATGGACAGCCCCAGCATTTGCCTGGAGTGTAAATGGGAAACAACGGGAAACCATCTTCACGGTTGCCGACAGTGGGGTTCAAACCAACTATTTCCCAGATGCAAGATCACAGCTGTGTGTTCCAAACCACAAAGCTAACTCGCCCGGTGCGCCAGTTACAATCTCATAATTAAAACATTTTTAAAATGGTATTTATATCTTTAGGTTTGAAGTATTCAAATTTCTTCGCTGAAGAAATCCCTCCCTTTGCTTGAGCTAGCTTGCATTATACAATTTCCTTACTTTTAGCTTCATTAGTTATCCTACTCTTTAAGTCAAAATAAATGAATAAGCTTCAAGACATCTTTTCCTAATCCAGTACTTGCTGCAGCACCTGACTTCGGTAGAAAATGCGTAGAAAGGGCTAACTGAGTGCTTCTTGGAATTAAGTTAGGAAAATACCTTAACCCGCCATCGGTATCGTTGTTAGGTAGCCCTTAACAAAAACATTCCTTATTAAGAAAAGTTTTTTGGTTTAAGACTCAAACTTTTCAAACTCCAGGTATTCTCAAATGAGTTTATGAGTCACATGTTTCTTTTTCGTTACGCGATGATTCAAACCAAAAAACTTTTCTTAATAAGGAATGTTTTTGTTAGGGGCTACCTAACAACGATACCGATGGCGGGTTAAAAATGATATTCCAATAAATATTATACAGTAGGCCTACTTAATTTATGAATAACATTCTATAAAGTTGACAGGTATTCTTGTAAAATCGAAATTAATTAAGATTGGAAAGAAATGCGTACATCAGTTCGCCAACTAACCATGATATTTGGTTTTGCTAAGAAGGAATTAACGCCCATAATAAGAGAAAGATATAGTAAACCACTTACGTTATGACATTATGATGTATGGGCTGGACGAAATGGAAAGCATGACGTATTCAGGGAACATACCTGAAAAGAAAAGAGGCATGTATTAACTTTATGCTACAATACATATTTATTGTATTATATTGCGCCTTACAACGATCACATCTTAAAAATTATGAACAATAAATATCGCCATCACTCGCTTGCCTTGTTCCACCTGTTAAGGGGTGTACAGACGTACGAGAAAAAGGTAATGGGGAACATGGGAGCAAGAGAATATCTCCGGCGAGTTAAATGCATTCTGTTGTTTACATCAACTGAGAGTACACAGCACGGAATATGGGTTGGTATGGTTAAGTAACGTCCGTCTCTGTGGTGTAGTGGTTCGTGTGATTAGCTGCCACCCCCGAAGGCCCGGGTTCGATTCCCACCTCAGCCATCCTCAAAACGGCTTTCCATGGGTTGCTACTTCTCCAGGCAAGTACCGGGATGTTACGTAACTTAAAGCCTCGGCCGCTTCCTTCGCTCTTCCTAGTCTATCCCTTCAGAATAGCACGTAAGGCCGACTAGGACAAGTACTGGTCCTCCTTCCCAGTTGTACGCCCCCGGCCGAAAGTCTCACACTCCAGGACACTGACCTTGAGGCGAGAGAGGTGAGAACCCTCGCTGAGTCCGAGGGATAAACCAACCCTGGAGGATAAACAGATTAGGAAAGAAAGAAAGAAGGAAAGAAAGAAAGAAAGAAAGAATGAATGAAAGAAAGATCACTAAATTTAATATAGGATGGCACACGTTTACCGCAACCTCTTCATTGTTCTACATTTAGAATAAAAAATGAGCGGTGTATTTTCAGTGCCACCAAATTGAAAGAAAATAACTGGCATCATCCTTAAACTTGTATCCGCCTCCAGGTAATGTTTTGGTGTCCAGACTTCGTTATCTAGTGATGCCAGACATTAGACATTTTGTATTTCGTGAGGATGGATAGTAAAAAATTTTATACTATATTTAGAAAATTAGACACAACTTAGGTTTTGTTCTTTGCCCATTCCGCTTAGATCAAAGGCAACCTGTACGACTTGGAGGTAAAATTTCATTCAAAGTTGAAGTTCAATAATTTCTCAAGGTGCACATGTTCATCAAATTTCGAGCTCTTTTTTTTAGGTACGATGTCTACAGATAAATACGTGAACCTCTAGATATTGTTAATATAAGGAAAGATCTTCATTGAGGTAATCACATAAAGGAAGTTGTAAATAAAGATCACACATCTCTTTGGGGGTATTTACGGATTGTACTAACGATATAAAAGATATAGAATATAGTCCTATGTCTCTGGTGAAGAAAATCTACAACCTGATTTCCGATCAGTGACAGGGTCAGGGATGGGATGAATGAACCCCTCCCCCACACCTTGCGGTGAGGATAGGAATTGCGCCGGCTACCGAAGCCTGTCGCACTACTCGGGGGCAATGATTATTGACAGACAGATGAAATGAAATGATAGTGGGAAGTGTTGCTGGAATGAAAGATGACAGGCAAAGCCGGAGTACCCGGAGAAAAACCTGCCCCTCCTCCGCTTTGTCCAGCACAACCAACGCTCTTCCGCCTGAGCCACGGAGACCCCAATTACAGAATGGTTTCACTGTATGAGACACGCACCAGGAGTACTTGATTAGAGAACTGGAAATGATCCAAAGGAAAGCAGCTCGATTTGTTCTACACAATTATTAATAAGCAGGTAGTTTTACGAAAATATTGCAAATTTTGGGCTGGAAAAAAAAACTTGGGAATAAGGAGATGAGATGCTCGACTGAGCGGTATGTTCCAAGATGTCAGAGCGGAAAGATGGAGTGAAATGACATCAGTCGATGAGTAAGCTCGAATGGAGAGTTTAAAAACGGGAAAGCATAAAGATAAAGTTGAAATTCAAGACGATAAAATTTGGGAAGATATTCGTTTTTTAGAAGAGGAATTGGGGATTGGAACCATTTTTCGATAAATTACGACTTCACTGAAACGACTTACGGAAAACCTAAGTAAACAACTTATGCTTTCAAGTGGTTACGTTACCCGCGGAATGATATTTATTTCCGCGTTTGTTTACTGTGCTTCGATCAACTTAATATTTATGTGTGCCCCCTTTCCCTGCTTCCCTCTCCGTTTAAAGTTTCCATTTGGTGCACCTGTGATTAATCCCAGATCTTGTTGGACCTGCGCTCGGATATTTATAGCCTCCGGGTAGCGTTTAATCGCCTTTCTTTATAGGGTGGTTAGTCTATTACTATTTTTGTTTTGTTGTTTGCTATCCCTTTATGATTTGATGCCTTACATGATGATTATGACTAATATGTATAACATCTTCTGATTCTTGTTAGTTATTTCCCTTTTTTTTTCCAACCATTAAATAACACACGAATCCTACTGTACGTCACAAACTGGTCACCACCTGGGCGACAACCCAAAATGTAGAACAGTTGTAAATATAAATTATGATGATTATGGTGATGAATAAAACAAAGAAAATCACCAGTCACGTTGACAGCCATCTTGTTTTCTATGATGACGTCATCACATTTAAAAAATTTTTTTGCCTTTTTGTTTGATCCGTCACTTTTCCTCCTTTGCAAATATTTCATTATGTTAGTTCTACGTGCGATGTAATGAAGGTTTCTATGCTTTTCAAATGTTTATAACTATCAGGTTCTGCCGAAAATAATTTTGAATACAAAAACACCGGTCTGAGTGGCTCAAACGGTTGAGGCGCTGGCTTTCTGACCCCAACTTGGCACGTTCGATCCTGGCTCAGTCCGTTGGTATTTGAAGGTGCTCAAATACGTCAGCCTCGTGTCGGTAGATTTACTGGCACGTAAAAGAACTCCTGTGGGACCAAATTCCGGCACCTCAGCATCTCCGAAAATCGTAAAAATGAGTGGGGCGTATAGCAATTATTATTATTATTATTATTATTATTATTATTATTATTATTATTATTATTATTATTATTATTATTAAACGGCTTAATTAAATTAATTTAGGCCTAACGTAATTTAATTCAATTTAATTAACTCAATTAAATTAAGTTGACATATAATTGATTTAATTAATTAATTGAATTTAATTAATTGTTCCTTTTTCAGGTATAAATCTGTTTCAATGCGTTTTCTTTTTCAGACAGTTTATAAATTTATTTACTCAAAATTAGTTTCAGCAGACATTAAATAATATTGTTTTACTTCCCACTAACTACTCTTTTAACGGTTTTGGGAGACGCCGAGGTGCCGGAATTGTGTCCGGCAGGAGTTCTTTCACGAGCCAGTGAATCTACGGACACGAGTCTGACGCATTTAAGCACCTTCAAATACCACTGGACTGAGCCAGGATCGCACCTGCCAAATTGGGGTTAGGAGGCCAGCGCCTCAACCACCTGAGCCAGTCAGTCCTGCAGTTTCAGCAGACTGAAGAACCTCGCAGTTATAAATTAACTGACTCGAAAATTAAAAAGGAGACCACTTCAGATATTACGAAAAACATCCCACTTTCAAATGTGACTTCCAGTCAATATTTTGCACATGACATCCAGTATGAGACCGAATTTAAAAACGTCTCCACGTCAAAAGAAGCTTCAATTTCTATTCCTCAGCAAGAAACGAATAGGAATCGCTTAAGTTAATGCATCCGATAGTATGTAGTCACACCGATAGACTGTGGATAGGTGTACCAGTTGGTAAAAGAGAACCCATTGTATTTGGGTCGGCAGAATTGCAAGATATTACAGCCGGACGCCTTCCTGACGTCAAACGTATGTGGAGTGATGTATCCACTACTGTGTGTTTGTATGGTAACATCGTATATATATCAAGGTGTGTATCAAGACGAACAGAAACACCGAGCCCCCGAACCAGAGAAAATAACCGAACGCAAATAAAATCCCTGACCCAGCCAGGAATCGGACCCGGAGGCTTCTGAATCCAAGACCAGTACGCTGAGCGAAGACTCCGTCCATTCCATTCAGCAATTTCTCTAGATCTTCCGTTGTAACCGTACAACAGGGTTACAGACTCCATTCTGTATTTATTATTATTATTATTATTATTATCATTATTATTATTATTATCATTATTAACCCGATTCATTAGATTTTATATATTCTGTTTCTCATCATTTAGACTGTAATAATTAGGTATCACGTATATTATTGTATTTCATCATAGGTTAAGTGAATATGTTTGTAATTATTCTGTATTGTAGTAAGTGAGATTTGTTGGTTTCATATTGTCATGCTGTGGCTTGTAACTTTGGCTAGATGAGCTGGCATAGTATTTTGCAATCGAGGCTATGTTTAACTGGGAATGTTGTGTACAAGGAGATTTCCCGGTGACGCATTCGGTATAGTCATTCTCGAACCGCTTGGGTACGCTTAGACAACACTTGACTGATGACATCAGTGCGTGGACACGTGATTGCGACCAAGTGTCAGTATTCGCCAGCTACTGTATGTGGAAGTGGAAGGGATGAACAGTGAGTGGGGAGATGAGTCGTCATCGCGAGGTGATATAAGGTGATGCTACGGTAGGGAGAGGTACTCAGTTCATCATATCTATTCAGTTGATGGCACTCAGTTCATAAGCAGTTGATATCGTGCAGATCATATGTAACAGTCAGATGTATCAAATGGAAGAAGTGGTCTTAGTGTGATGGTCAGAGCTAAGAGTTGTGTTTGAAAAAGTAATAATCGAGGAGGTCTACAAGTGGTGGTTGTATCCGAGCAGAGACGGGTACTATGCTGATAAAGAAACATCATCTTCTTGTGAGGATGGACTTCACAAGATGTTTCAATAATATTTTCCAATTATTTAAAATATATTGAGTGGACGTAATTACATTGGAGCTCCCTACACGCGTACATGGTATGTAGGCCAACTCCTTGTTATATAAGAAGATTACAACAGACGGCTCCCGACTTCAGCTCACAGGTTTTCCCAAGAATTTCAAGTTCAACAGCGGTGTATGCAGACAACAGGTAATTAAAGCATCAGACATGTTATGCATTCATAACATGAAGAAGAGAGTAATCAGCGGCGATATCACATCTCACTTCAAGTTCATGCCAATAGCTTTTTTTGTTTAGATTAAATTTTCCTTTTCTTTGTACCGCAAATCTCACGATATATTTCTTTTGTTAAATTAAAAGACGTAAATGATTGTTCATTGTGACGTAAATTTAGTCATAAACTCAGTTTTATTTTTAATTATAATAAGTGATTCCAGTTCCATGTACAATCCTCAATTGTGGAAATGCAACAGTAATTTAATATTGTCCTGATCCATATCCCGGTATATTGCCAGATATGTGAGTTTATCACCTCACGCCTTGAGATAATTGATATAAGAGGTATGCTCTACCGAATTTTGTTGTTTTTCTTAAAAAAGCAACTGGCGCTCAAACAAATGTTATGTATATTGTGTGAAGGAGATGTAAATATAAGAGTAGTGGTCGGAGTAGCCACACCGTATTCTCAGATAAAATAAATAAATAAGTAAATAAATAAATAAATAAATAAATAAATAAATAAATAAATAAATAAATAAATAAATAAATAAATAAATAAATCTTCTGCAAACAATAATTTGCATACCGCGAATATCATGTCATTTCCTAAGTCTTCTGTGTTGTACATACAAACAGCAACCTTAAAGAAAATAATGCATTGATATTCATATTATTTGCCTTTGGTGTGATTTAATTCAGTAAAGTAACCACAGTAGAAAAACAAATTTATTAGGAACATAAAAAACGCTACAAAATGTTTGACAACACATAGGCTATTGGTAGAGCTCTGCACGCTTAGTGTTTTGTCGGATGCAAACTCTATGGCAGTGCGGATAATTTTGCTGATAATTTAAAAATAATGACCTTTATTGATTTTTACTCAGATATGATCTTACTTCTGCTTGTATTTAGGCGACCCTTGACAGTAGTATGGGAGAATGGTGATATATAAAGTGCCTTGAGACCGTACATCCGTAAATCTGACCTGAGACTACCTGGCTCCTGGAATGAAAGAACAAAGGTCAATACGTCGGTAGTTGTCGCAAGAGAAAATCCCTCATAAACCTGTTCTGGTGCCAGGTTTCAGACCTATTGTATTATGTTAATAGATCTACCTGTTTGAATACCTTGGGTGTAATATACTGTAGTTAAATATTTACAATATCCGGAGATAACAATTCGCGGATGTGGAGCGAATGCAGGTACTATTTTCTATATACGCGCAGGGCTATATCTATTGGTCAAATAGAGAAAGTAAAGAAATCCAAATACCTGAGAGAAATAATTCAAGAAAATGGTTTAGAAAAATCTGCTGTAGATGGAAGGTTACACAAGATAGGAAAAGAGTAGGTCATTACTAAGAATTTTTATAAAAAGAAATGCTTATTTAAACATTTTAAAATAGGGCACTGCAATATAGCGGTGAAACCAGAATGTTTGTACCCGGAATATTAGAAAGAACGGAAGAGGAAAACACTTGCTCCCTAACAGAACTCATCTTAAAGGAGGAGAAGAGGAAGAATAAGTTAATAAACCTATATTAATAATTTCACAATCCTATACATTGTTTCTAGTAGTGATACGGGGAACATCATTAGCCACAAATAGAATGTTATCTACAGTAGATATGGATAAAAATATGCCCAGAAATTGTACAATGTTTACAAGGGATTTGATTAAACACTAAACAAATGTCTTTCATTGCAAAATTACGTATACCTTAAAATAATTCGAGACAAACTGCATGGATTCTGGATACACACGACTACAGAGGACGACAGATTCTCGGCAAGGAAGACAAGTACACGAGGGGCTCGTCATAGAACTCAATTATTCAGTTGATGGATGGTACATGAGTACATCTCCGTTAGGGAAAGTGCTATGAACTCAACATGTGCAGAGACGAGCTTCATTCCTCCCACAGGGCGTCCTTAAGCCTTGAGACTTGCTCTAATGCCTTCATCTGATGCCATTCTGCACGTCGAGCTCTTAAAAATGGTCTAACAGGCTTCATTAAGACAGCCTAAGCCTACAGATGCCCCTAGAACTTGTTCTTAAGGCACAGCTCTCACATAAGAACGTACGTTGAGAATTAGGGCAGTTCGCTCACATCGGGAAGGGCTATCAACTTGAGAGGGTGGCGTGCTGAGCAGAGACCGGATTTTTAGGCGGTCATAGCAAGTAAACAAGCATATTCTACCCTGCACACCGCTTATGTTATGAGACTTGCATAAAAATCAGGGGCACGGCCTATCTCAAACTTCTGCAATTTTTGTTAATTTCATTTTTTTACAATTTCCTTTACGTCGCAACACAGCGACGATGGAATGGGAAAGGGATAAGAGTGGGAAGAAAGCCGCCGTGGCCTTAATTAAGGTACAGCCCTATAATAATTAATAGTATGTGCTTTGCGTCCCACTAACTACTTTTACGGTTTTCGCAGACTCCGAGGTGCCGGAATTTAACCCGCAGAAGTAATTTTACGTGGCACTAAGTCTACCAACAGGAGGCTGACGTATTTGAGCACCTTCAAATACCACCGGACTGAGCCAGGATCAAACCTACCAAGTTGGGGTCAGAGAGCGAGCGCCTCAACCGTCTGAGCCACTCAGACCGGCGTACAGCCTCATGTGAAAATGAGAAAGTGCGGAAAACCATCTTCAGGGCTGCCGATTCTGGGTTTCGAACCTACTGTCTCCCGAATGCAAGCTCACAGCTGCGCACTCCTAAGCACACGGCCAACCCACACGGTATTTATTATTAATATTATTATTTTCTTTCTTAATCTATTTAACCACCAGGTTGGTTTTTCCCTCGGACTCAGAGAGGTATCCCACCTCTACCGCCTCAAGGGCAGCGTTCTGGAGAGAGAGTCTTTGGGTCGAGGGGATACAAATGGGGTGGAGGAACAGTATATCTCCAAGGCGGTCTCACATGCTATGCTGAACAGGGGCCTTTTGTGGTATGGGAAGATTGGAATGGATAGACAAGCAAGAGGAAAGGAAACGGCCGTGGCCTTAAGTTAGGTATCATCTCGGCATTTGCCTGCAGGAAAATAGGGAAACCATGGATAACCACTTCCAGGATGCCTGAGGTGGGAATCAAAGCCCCCTTTACTCAGCTGACCTCCCGTGGATGAGTGGACCCCGTTCCAGTCCTCGTACTACTTTTCAAACTTCGTGGCAGAGACGGGAACCGAACACGGGCCTCTGGGGGTGGCAGCTAATCATGCTAACCACTACACCACAGAGGCGGATTATTATGAATCAATCATCGCTGATCTGCATTTAGGCCTGTCGCCCAGATAAGAGATTTCACATCTGTTGTTTACCTTGTCTTTTCTGAAATGATTTCGGAGAAATTTGAGGTTTGTCGAACATCACCCTGATAAATGATTCCAGTCACTTATTGCTCTTTCTATAAACGAAAATTTTCCTCAATTTGTCCTCCTGAATTCCAAATTTATCTTCATATTATGATCGTTCCCATTTTTATAATCTCCAATCAAACTTATTCACCTACTAATGTAATTCCAAACCATCTCTCCGCTGATAGCCCGGAGCATACCGCTTAGTGGAGAAACACGTCTCCTTTCTCCCATGTCTTCCCATTATTATTATTATTATTATTATTATTATTATTGTTATTATTACTTGTTTCGGCCAACTAAGGACCTCGTCATTATAGCGTTTCCCTTGTTTGGTCCAGTATTCCTTCATTCGTATACGGCGTTGCTCTTTTCGTCATGCCTTTCCAGTTTTCATCTTCGGCTTTGGTTGGAAACTCTGATGTTCTTGGAGTTTTTCCTTAAGTGGGCCACACTCCTGGATATCTTCAAATGAGATCACAATCTCTTGCAGATCTTTCTGTACCTCACTGAACAATGCCCCCTTTGCCTTTTTCTCTTGGACGAAGGTGTAAATGCTGTTGGTTAACCGTGTTGACTTCATTCGGGCCATGTGTCCATAAAAGCTTATCCTCCTGATTATTATTATTATTATTATTATTATTATTATTATTATTATTATTATTATTATTCTTTCTTTCTTAACCTGCTTACCCTCCAGGATTGGCTTTTCCCCCGGACTCAGCGAGGGATCCCACCTCTACTGCCTCAAGGGCAGTGTCCTGGAGCTTCGTACTCTGGGCTGGGGGGATGAAACTGGGGAGGATGACCAGTACCTCGCCCGGGCGGCCTATCCTGCTATGCTGAACAGGGACCCTGCGGGGGATGGGAAGATTGGAAGGAATAGATAAGGAAGAGGGAAGGAAGCGGCCGTGGCCTTAAGTTAGGTACCATCCCGGCATTTGCCTGGAGGAGAAGTGGGAAACCACGGAAAACCACTTCTAGGATGGCTGAGGTGGGAATCGAACCCACCTCTACTCAGTTGACCAGAGGCTGAGTGGACCCCGTTCCAGCCCTCGCACCACTTTTCAAATTTCGTGGCAGAGCCGGGAATCGAACCCGGAGCTCCGGGGGTGGCAGAAAATCACACTAACGACTACATCACAGAGGCGGACATTATTATTATTATTATTATTATTATTATTATTATTATTATCATTATTATTATTATTTTACTGAAACTTGGAAAAATTACGCCCATTAACAAACTGCAGCATTCTGTCAACGTGTTACTATTATGGCGTATACACCAGAGACGTGCGTGACGTCGAAGTAGGGACTAGTAAAAACTGAATTAAAAAAGGTGAGGCCGGGGGGGGGGGGTGAGTGCACTCGGCACTGTAGAAAGGCCGAGCTAATGACGAGGGTGGCAGGAAAAACAGGAGAACACAAAAGCCAAGTAATGATATGGTAAACGTAAACTTTAACGACCACTCGGATGATATGCTAATGTTCTGGGGATGTCAGCACGTTGAGACACAACACCACACGACATCCCACATCCTTTTTTCAGGAGAGTAACAAGTTGAAAAATAATTTTCAATCCTGAACTACATCGCGCAGAGTAAGTAGGGCACGTTAATCAGTCGTGGTCAAACATACGGCAACGTGTGAGGTGGATAATCCTTAAATATCAACGTCTATTACTAACAGATATCTTAGATAGAGGTTGCCCAGTAGACGAAGCATTCATATATCAGATATAATGTATCTTAAAATCGGATGGTAAATGCTATTTCAATGTGTCATTCATAACAGTTATACAAATGATTTCTCAAAAATAGCAGCAGAACCCGTAACAGCTACCAAGGCTACCGTGTTTATAATTTGTCTAATCTGAGCAGCTTCGAGAACTGTGCAAATGTGGTGGTTATTGTGCTTCTAGCTCCAGCCATAAGACCCGTTACTTCTATAGAACTTTTCATTTGTTTTGTAGTATAGAACTGTAGACTGCCTCTGCGGTGTAGTGGTTAGTGTGAATAGCTGACACCGGCAGGGTCCGGGTTCGATTCCCGGCTCTGTCACGAAATTTGAAAAGTGGTACAACGAATAGAACGGGGTACACTCGGTGTCGGGAGGTCATCTCAGCCATCCTTGAAGTGATTTTCCGTAGTTTGCCACTTCTCCAAGTAAATGCCTGGATGGTACCGAACTTACGACCACGGTCGCTTCCTTCCCTCTTCCTTACTTATTCCTTCCAATCTTCAAGTCCCCACAAGGCCCCTCTTCAGCATACAGTAGAAGGTGAGACCGCCTAGGCGAGGTACTGGCCCTTCTCCCCAGTTTATCCCCAACCAAATGCCTCACGCTCCACGACATTATCCTTGAGGTGGTATGGGTAGGACCTCTCACCAAGTCTGAGGGAAAATCCAACATTGGAGTGTAAAAATAAATAAATAAATAAATAAATAAATAAATAAATAAATAAATAAATAAATAAATAAATAAATAAATAAATAAATAAATAAATAAATAAATAAATAAATAAATAAATCCCCCAAAATTAATGGAGAGCAGTCGTACGAAGTCAGGCGATGTACAGTAGTTAAATTTAGATTGGGAAATGAAGTCTTTAAGAAAGTAGATGAATATTGTCACTTGGGTAGTAAAATAACTAACTATGGCAGGAGTAAGGAGGACATGAAATGCAGACTAGCACAAGCAAGGAAGGCCTTTCTTAAGAAAAGGAATTTGCACTTCTAGCATTGATATACGAATTAGAAGGATGTTTGAAGGCTTTCGTATAGAGCGTGGCATTGTGTGGAAGTGAAACATGGACGATAACCAGCTCAGAAAGATAGAGAAATGTAGCTTCGGAAATGCGGTGTTGCAGAAGAATGCTGAAGGTGAGATGGATAGATCGAATCACGAATGAAGGGATATTGAATCGAATTAGTGAGAGGAGATCGATTTGGCTAAATTTGAGGAGAAGGGATAGAATGATAGAACACACCTTCACACATCCAAGGCTTGTTCAAGTGGTGTTTGAGAGCAAAGTAGGTGGTAAGGACGGAACGGTATGAATATGACAAGCAAATTAGAGCAGATATAGGTTGCAGCAGTTATGTAGAATTTGAAAGGTTAGCACAGGATAGGGTTGCATGGGGAGCAGCATCAAACCACTATGGACTGATGACTCAAACAACACCTTTTCAGGAGGCGAGGTTAAGAATCTTGACCCTCTCTTACACTTAAATACATTCTTTGTTATACGCTAGATTATATGTTCCTACAAGTTATTAAGATACTTCTGAACAGTGAACTTGGAGAAAGCCAATTATCCCACTAATTGAGAAACACTGTAAATCTTGACAAATGTGAGAATTCAGAAAGTCATCATGTTGGAAATTGTAATCAACTTTGGAAGAGAGCTGAACATTTCTGAAAGTTCGCTACTCGATTACGTAATGTCGACAGACTTCACCACTGATCTCCATTCAAGGCTGTCAACCAGGTGGCGGACTTCCCGTCAATTGTTTGTCTTGACTTTTCTTAAATGATTCGAAGAAGGTGTAAATTTGTTGAACATCTCCCTTGGTAAAATATTCCAATCCCTAATTCCTCTTGCTATAAAGGAATATTTTCCGTAATCTGCCCTCTTAAAATCCAACTTATCTTCAGATTATGATCTTCACCTCGTTTAAAATCTCAATTATAGCTCAACCGTCTACTAATACCATTTCAAGCCATCAATATACTAATAACTGGGAACATACCGCTTAGTCGAGCAGCTCCTCTCCTTACTCCCAAGTCTTTCCAGTCCGAAGTTTGCTTCATTTTCGTAACACTGGAAAGAGTTCTTGGTTCAAGATACGCACAGAGGTTAGACAAGGCTGTAATCTTTTACCTTTGTGACGCATAGTTTATATAGATCACCTGCTGAAAGGTAAGTGGCAGAGAGGGATTCAGTTTGGCCTATGCTGACGACTTGGTCTTAACGGCAAATTAAGCCGAAATTTGCAAATTTAAAATAAATGCAATGAGTATGGTATGAAAATTAGCCTTTCTAAGACTAAATTGATATAAGTAGGTAAGAAATCCAGGAGAAGTGAATGTCAGATTGTGGATAAAAAGCTGGAACAGGTACGAGGTGAATAAGTTCCTCGCTGGCAAGCACTTTCACACAGACAACGAAATAAAACGACGATTCAGATGACGCTTTCCTCGCAGGCGGTAGATTTCTACGACGAGAGTCTACAGAAATTGTCCGACGCTACGACATGTTTCAATAAGCATAACATTATGTGGAAAAGTAGCTTAAGGTATGAAAATAGGCATAAAAATGTAATTAATCAGTAATATTTAACAGTTCATATTTCATAGGCGAACGGTCCTTAATTTAAAAAAATTTCCCTCGTATTTAGGATGTGTATTCTCCCAGGATGGCAACATAGTAAGTGATATTGAATTAAGGTGCATCAAAGCGAATGCAGTGAGCTCGCAGTTGCGATCAACAGTATTCTGTAAGAAGGAAGTCAGCTCTCGGACGAAACTATCTATATATCGGTCTGTTTTCAACGAACTTTGCTTTATGCGAGTGAAAGGTGGGTGTACTCAAGATATCTGATTCATAAGTTAGCAGGAACAGACATGGAAGTAGCAAGAATGATTCACGTGGGAACAATGGTAGGAGGAAACTCGGATTGAGCAGATAAAGGCTAAATTATGAATGAATTCGATAGATGAAACTGTACGCATAAACCGGCTACATTGGTGGGGGTCATAATGAAGTGAATGGAGAAAGATAGTTTACATAGGACGATAATGGATTCTGTTATTGAGGGTAAGAAAAGTAGAGGGAGAAGAAGATGGGTATGGTTAGACTCACTTTCTAAAGATTTAAAGATAAGACATACAGACTGAGAACTAAACGAAGCCACAGATCTAGATACAAGTAGGGGATTCGGGAGGCTGTTATTAAGTTCACAGTGGATTGCAGACTGAATGCTGAAATATATAACAGTCTACAATGAAAATATATGTATCTACAGAGGTGTGAAAGTTATTAGACTCGAGAGTAATTTTTGGAATTTCCATTGTCGCATTGCCTATTACTTGCTTGACAATAAAAATATTTCTGCGCTGCAGTGGAGCTCATTTACACGTACTTCTTGTCTGTTTAAAGTAAATTATAGTATATTATAAGTTACATCACCTTTCAATTATATCAGTGATGATACTAGAGTCAATAGACTCCTCTATCAATACTGAATTTCAATGTCGAGGATTTTTCACTCCTCTTTTTAATGTAATTACATGACGTGGTTCTGTGATTTATTTATTTAGCGTATGGCTTTACAGATACAACACACAATGATTTTGAAGAACAAACTATATATTTATATCCAGTTTATTTATATAGCTAACTGTTTCTGGAAGCGCGTGAGCAAAGTCACTGATATCGCTACTGTACTTTATTTTTGGACATTCGCTGATAATGTGCGCGATGGTCTGCTCAGAGGCACCACAGTCGCAGTTAGGCGTAGGAATTCTTTTCGACATGTAGTGGAAATCTGCGCAGTTACCATGGCCCGATCGTATCCTGTTAAGAGTAGACCAGGTTTTCCGAGGAAGCTCAAATCCAGGTGGCAGTGACGATCCTATGTGTGGCAAAGTTGACTTAGGCGTAGTATCTTGTTTTCCCTGCCATTCCTTGGTTCTGCGATATTTTGTTTTATCTGAGCGCTGGTACTATTTACTATCCAAACTCTAGGAAACTAATGTTTGTAGGATTAACAACAGATCAAACAGAAATATTTAATCCCAGCGTTATATTTCGATTTGACGCCATCTGGCTGTCTGCTCGTCAATTCCTTTTCGTGTTCAAATCCTTGCCATATTAACTTATTTACATAACTCTTTCTGTAATGTTGCTCCTGGTCCAATGTCCTGAGTATTTTCTTAAGTTTTTGAAAAATGTTCACACCGGATGTTGTTATAAGGGCTTAAATCAAACTTTGCACTGAGTCACATTAGCGCTCGTAGTGGTAGAAAAAGGCAAAACTATCAGATAACGATGATTAAGAAAAGGATTGTAATTTTTAGGAATACATAAATAATATATTCGCATTATTTATTATATTTTATTTACATTAAATTCGTAGCTCATATCACTAGGATGTTGTGTTGATTGCCCTTTTTTTCACCTAATTATTCCATACTGTCAGTCGTACAGTGCGGCGAGCGAACACATCGCCTGATACGTGCGTTCAGTGATGTTGAACAACGCAGGTACCTAAATGGAAAGCAATCGATAGGGAAATGTGATCACTTTACATGGCGGACATGTTTTGCTACAGTCCATTTGTTACGTCTGTTCGAATTATAGCCGCGGACACTATTAATTCACCGTTGGCAGTACTACACACTGCCCACACATTTCGAAACACAAAACCAATACGAAGAATATGCATGAAATTAATGACAATGCACGATACCATCCATTATTTAACGGCAATAAATATTTATTAACAAACACGGGACTTAATTAAGTATTCAATGATCAAACACGGTTTAATTTTGCTCAACCGTTGTTTCTCTGTTCTCAGACGAGTGGAATGCTCCCAGCAGCTTGAGAAGACTCGCTGAGTACACCAAGTGAAGCTGGTCATCAGAAGTGCACGCTTGGGTGGGCCACAAGCTTCCTCCCACTCACTCACAGTTCTTGGTGGTCGAATAAATGTTTACAATGAGAGTACAATACAGGGCGGTCAGAAACAGCGTCAATCGGGTATATGGGCGTTAGAGGGTTAATCAAACTGATTGATAATTTGAAAAAATATAAACCGTTGTCATTTTATAAGCTGCTGAAATTAGCCAATCAGATCGCTTCGGTGGTGAATTCAAACGGGTTTTGCGAGACGGTGTTGTTAAACCTACAAGTGGCTTGAAGGGACAGTCCCGAGATAAACAGATATTTTTACCTAATGCATGGGTTTCCATGAAAATTTGCCGGAATATCACCTAAATAAAAGTAGGGATATCACCAAAATTTATTTTATATACAATTAATAGTTCAGTAAGGAGTGCAAGATGTAGAATGGTAGTATTTTATTGAACTATTTCATTATAATTTCCTTGTCACTTAGGCTGAAAGGAGTATTCTACGCTCCACCCTCTCAAAATTCACCAGTCGTTCCTTCCGCACAACAAAAAAATTATAATAACACTTAACTGCTGTGATGTAGTATTAGCTGATGATACTGAGGAAAAAATAAAGAAACTACAAGGGGCAATGAACACTTGCATCCCTTTTATACGTGACTTCCCATCAGACGACCACAGTACCAATCAATCGTATACCAGTGTACAATCTTTCATATCTCGTGTCTGGTCTTAGGCTATGGAATTCTATTCTACTGAGAGTTTCGAGCTGCAATACGTAAGCCTCTTTTAAAGGAGCTTTCTGTGATTTCCTCGTAAGATTGTAGACAGATTGTATGAATGCATGGGTGAGTGTGAGAATTATATATATTTGCTAGTGGCTTTACGTCGCAACGACACAGATAGGTATTTTGGCGACGATGGGATAGAAAAGGCTTAGGAGTTGGAAGGAAGCGGCCGTGGCCTTAATTAAGGTACAGCCTCAGCATTTGCTTGTTGTGAAAATGGGAAACCACGGAAAATCATCTTCAGACTGCCGACAGTGGGATTCGAACCCACTATCTCCCGGATGCAAGCTCACAGCCGCGCGCTCCTAACCGCACGGCGAACTCTCCCGGTCAGAGAGTTATATATAAGTTAACTACTTCCATTAATGATATAATTATATCACGATGCTCTAAGTCATGAAGGCCATCAGTCTGCTACGGATGATACATGTTATAAGTTATTTATTTTTATTTTCGTTAGAATCACTATTATTACTCTCTGTGATCTAGTTAGGTACAGAATTATGTTTTAATCTATAACTTACCACGTTATCTACTTTTTAACTACCAGCTGAATGTTAGAACATCATCTCCATTATCATCATTACAGTCAAAACCATCACCTTATTTATTTAATCCAACCCGATTTTTAGAATGTGGTTAAGTGTCAGAGGGCCTAAAGCCCTAATTTCGTTACTTGTAAATAAATAAATAAATAAATAAATAAATAAATAAATAAATAAATAAATAAATAAATAAATAAATAAATAAATAAATAAATAAATAAATAAATAAATAACTATTGTCCACATCAGAGAGAAGATCGAAGCATTTATTGAAATTGGGTCTATGTTCAAAAAGTTTCATAGCTAGAGCGCAATTACAGACAGCACCGCACTTATTTGAATTAGTCCCTATTTCTTCTCATTTCTATTTTTCTTCGTTTGTGTGTATTAAGTAAACATGCATATATGAAGTAAATATTTTCAAATTGAGCTCAATTTACTAATCTTCACCTTTTCTTTGAACACTCCCTTTGACTACGAGTAAGTACAATGTAAAGGCATTGTAACCTGTAGCTGTAACATACTATGTAAGACTGTTTTCATGTTTACAAAAAAAACTGCAGTTCTACCACAGTATCTAATAAATTTTGTATTGGTTCCATTTCCTAACAGTCACGTCAGTGGTGGCTAGTAACCACAAATTCAAAATTATCTCGCAATCAGCTCGTTTGCAGACCCATGTTTACTAAGGCGTTTTTGCTTCTAGTACGGTGTACTTACAGTTCTTTCAATTTGTGCTATTAATTACGATACACTCTGTATATTACATACTGAAGTTATATTAGGTAATTTACAAAAATGGATAAGCGGACTCCAGTGGGATTTCAGGCCAGAGACTTGCAATTTCACGATGGCTATTCTACTGATTAAGCTACAGTGGCCTGTATTTCAAGTGCAACGCGGCCGTGAAAACTACAATATATATTCCTCTGACTGTCCCACTGCGGGTGAGTAACGGGCACTCTGTCGTTGCATTGACAGTTTCGCCAGAGCAGTAGCTCACTTGTCAAATGTTTGGCAACCGAAATCATATGACTAAGGCCACCGAACCTCAATCGTTAAAACATTCGACTAAAAACAGTAAGACTGTGGGTTAAGTAGGAAATATTTGTTTCGTACTTAATACTACTTCCGCATGCAACATACGCGGTTGAGACGATATTGCTGATATGTCTGCACCGCTGGATGTACTGTGGCGTAATTAAGAGGAGATATCATTGTTTCCAAGGTAATTTGGTGTCGAGTGTCTTCCATGAGAGAGTAATTGGCATCACTTTGAAGTTGAAACCAATTATGCCTGAGATACGAACCGGCAGTAACATGAGGTCTGTTGAACTATCGACGACATTCTGACAGATACAACAGCGGCTATTCAGTGGCTGCAACAACTAGACATTCTACTTTAGTTCATATGTTACTTATTGTTAATTTCTGTATGTGCTTCTGTGTTTTTGTATTTTTCATTTTATTTTATTCTTTCTTTCTTCCTTAATTTGTTTATCCTCAAGGGTCGTTTTCCCCTCGGACTCAGCGAGGGGTCCAAACTCTACAGAATCAAGGACAGTGTCCTGGAGGGTGATACATTGGGTCGGGGATAAAAATGGGAAGGAGGACCAGTACCTTGCCCAGGCGGCCTCACCTGCTTTGCTGAACAGTGGCCTTGTTGGGGGACGTTGGGAAGATTTGCCTGGAGGAAGAGTGGGAAACCACGGAAAACCACTTCGAGGAAGACTGAGGAGAGAATATTGAACCCACCTTCACTTAGTTGACCTCCCGACGCAGAGTGTACCCCGTTCCATCCCTCCTACCACTTTTCAAATTTCGCAGCCAGTCACGCTAACCACTACACCACACAGATGGATTTCTTTCTATTTTAAATTTGAAAACATTTCTTAGCAGACAAAGGAGTGGTCCCTATGCTACGGAAAACTTCAAATTAAGCAATTTCTTCAATTGTGCCGAACGTTGAAGAGCTACGGGGTCCGGAAAAGTTTCAAATTATGAGTCTTGGATAGCTCTATCAAAATTAAAAAACAAATTTCGAAAATAATTTCCAGCCTAAATGCAGTTCCGGAAAAAACATCTAAAATCACTTGTTTCCTTACTCGTGTTCTTTTTTTTTTTTTTTTGTTATTTGCTTTACGTCGCGCCGACACAGATAGGTCTTATGGCGACGATGAGACAGGAAGGGGCTAGGAGTGGGAAGGAAGCGGCCGTGGCCTTAATTAAGGTACAGCCCCAGCATTTGCCTGGTGTGAAAATGGGAAACCACGGAAAACCATCTTCAGGGCTGTCGACAGTGGAGCTCGAACCCACGATCTCCCGAATACTGGATACTGGCCGCACTTAAGCGACTGCAGCTATCGAGCTCGGTCGTGTTCTTTTTTATTAAAATCCTAGCCAAATTAACTTTCTTATATAATTCTTTCTGTGATGTTTTCCTTGGTTCAATAACTTCTGTCGTCTTTTGATTCTTTGAAAAATATCTACACCGAATGTAGTTATAAGGGCTTAAGTGAAACGATGCATTGACTCACATTAACGCTCGTAGTGGTAGAAAAAAGAACGAAAACTGCTAATTTGATCGAGCGGATAACGATTATTAAGACGAGGGAATACATAAAGGATATATTTACATACTTTATTATATTTTATTTAGCTAAAATTCATAGCTCATATACCTAGGATATTTTCAACACTGAGTTGCTTGCCTGAAGGGCTAGAACTGTGGATTTCTTATTTCTTCTATGTTTTTTTGTATTGCGCATATCTCTCTCGATTTTTACGTTGTGTTTTATTATAAGTTTTATATTTATTCTGTTTTGTAAATTATTCGTTATTTTTCATAATATTGTTCTTAATGAGAGCCTCCGTGGCTCAGATGGCAGGGCGTCGGCCTCTCACCGCTGGATACCGCGGTTCACATCCCAGTCACTCCATGTGAGATTTGTGCTGGACAAAGTGGAGGCGGGACAGGTTTTCTCCGGATACTCCGGTTTTCCCTGTCATCTTTCATTCCAGCAACACTCTCCATTCTCATTTCATAGCATCTCTCAATCATTAATAAATCACTTTGGGAGTGGCGACCCCATCGTACCAATAGCCTATATCTGCTTCATTCATTCCATCCCTGACCCGGTCAATGACTGGAAAACAGATTGTAGGTTTTCATTTTCATTGTTCTTAATGAATTTGTTCTCGGCTTGACTTGTACCGTAATGTAAATAAATGAATACACCAAATGTCAAGAACGGTGAACAATTAATTATTTCAATGAATGTGGATCGTTGTTGAACGCCTTTTCTTTTTTTATTCTTTTTTTCACAGCAAGGGTTTATGGCGAGGATAATATGGGACAGCGCTACGACTGTGAGGAAAGAGTCCGTGGTCTTAATTACAGCACACCACCAGTAGTTTCCTGGTGTGAAATGGGAAACCACTGAAAACAATCTTCAGGGCTACCGAACAGTGGGGTTCGACTGCACGATCTACCGAATGGAAGCCCACAGCTTGATGATATAACAACCTCTCTCGGTCTACTGTACGCTTGGGTGATACCAACGTTTAGCAGCGTTATTTACGAATGTCAATGGAAAGTGCTCTATACAAACAAAATTTTGTTGAAATCTTAAAACATCGAAGAGTTGAAGAATGTGATTGATTGCGGTCTTCAAATTATTCGAGAAATGTCTGAGAACATGTACTGCACCTCCTTGTTTGTTCCAGGACTTTCACAATGTGCTTCCAGTTTTGGCACAAATACGTGGATGTAATAGAAGTTTTCGGACGTGAAAAGGAAACGCATTTTTATTTTCATGCGGGATATAGAAAATGATTTACTGGTTTTAAATGCCCCGTTAAAATTTCTGGTTATGGCGTAAATTTCACTGTGGATGAAGTTTGGAGCACGAAGAGTTCCTTAACTACATATAATATGAAGCCACCGTAATGGCTATAGAATACGCAAGGGACGGGGTTTAATGTTCCACGTTTATTACGCGTGGAATATGACGAAATCTGGAAAGTTGGCCTGTAGTGAAGGGGGATAATCAGCAGCAAAATGATCCAAACACACAGGAAGTGATACCAACTTAGCTCTGCAAATAGAAATGATCCAGAAGTCGATAACCTCCTTCTTATTCTTCCTCTTATTCTTCTTTTTCTTCTCAATGATAAGGACCACGTGCCAATTTCAATTCATCCTTCCTTGCTGTTTCCTCCTCCGTTGCACTATGCTTTATTCTTCTCTCTTCAGACCTCTTTGAATCGGGTTTCCTTTTCATTATTCTTGCAATCTTTCCTTTTTTTAATCTCTCATTCTATATTTTCTTCTTCACTTGGTTTATATTTTCTATATCTTTATTCACCTCTTGTAACCAGGTGGTTGTTGAATTTTTCTCCCGAAGGTACCTGAATATCTGGTTTGCCAATGTGCTCTCATCCATTCTATAGATAACCTATGTCCAAAAAATTAGCAGTCTCCTTTTTCTTATTGTTTCTCTTTGATTTTATATGTACTGGTATATATTTCCTTATTACTTCTAATTTTCCATTGTTTTCATTGGTAGCAAGACTTTTCCCCTGATTCTTCTTTCTAGAACTAAACTGTAGTTCAAAACTAGACATTCACTGCGTAATGACATTCTGGTTTCACCACCTTAAGGTAGTGCCTTGTTTTGAGATTGTTGATACGCATTTCTTGTAAAAATTTCTTAGAGATGCTACACGTTCTTTATATATTATTATTATTATTATTATTATTATTATTATTATTATTATTATTATTATGTCCGACTCGTTGGCTGAATAGTCAGCGTACTGGCCTTCGGTTCAGAGGGTCCCGAGTTCGATTCACGGACGGGTCGGGGATTTTAATCTTCATTAGTTAATTCCAATGGCCCGGGGGCTGGGTGTTTGTGGTGTCCCCAAAATCCCTGCAACTCTCACACACCACACATAGCACTATCTTCCACCACAATTACCTACACATGGCAGATGGCGCCCACCCTCATCGGAGGGTCTGCCTTATAAGGCCTGCATTCGGCTAGAAATAGCCGCACGAAATTAAATTTTTATTATTACTATTATTATTAGCTTCAATAATTACTTTTTTTTACTAGTGACATTAACGTACTCTCACTTTGGTAGGTTTTCGGTGACGATGGGGCAGGAAAGGCTAACTGAAAAGGGAACAAAAAATGAGGTTCAAATTTGGCTACATTCATCTTCGTCCTACAGGAAGCTCACGTACCAAAACTTAGCTGTGAGTTTTAACTACAGGGTCCCGAACTCGAACTTGGAATATGTCGTAAGTGAGCAGTGAGTTAGCAGCAGTTGGACATCCCTGAACGGATCCAGACAATGGAGCGACAGGTGGTGCGCGCGCTTGTCCGCGGTATACCGTCGTTGCGCCTGCGAAAACCGCTATGTGATAACATTGTTGGAGAAATACTGACCCGCAGCACATAGGTCATGTACTTCAAATTACTCGCACAATATTGCACCTTAGATGACAAAATCTTACCGGCCAAGCTCACAGTCTTCGCAGGTGCAACGACGAAATGTGCATGCGTTCTGCCAGTAATCAGGGCTGTCCAAACGGGAATCTTAACATCCCATACAGATTTACACTATGTTTCTCGGAATTCCGGTTTCGACTTCGGAACCTACGAGTTAAAAATCGCAGCTGACTGGGCTTTCTATGTGAAGCAGGTGATTTAGAAACATCGAGGTAGGTGCAAGGAGGTGCATCTGAAATAGACTGCGTAATATGTTCGTGACACATTTGTGTGCATTTTACAAAAGAATTCCACTGCAGTGGACTTCAGCTGAAGAGCGTAATCAGACCTTCACTAGGCAAAATATTTAACATTACTAGGTAAAATACTCCGTGGTTCAGTCAGCAGCAGCCTTTCTCCTCTAGGTTCCTCAGTTCAAATCCCGGTTATTCGATGTAAGATTTGTGCTGGACAAAGGGGAGGCCGGACAGACTTTTACTCCGGTTTTCCCTGTCATATTTCATTCCAGCAACACTCTCCTATATCGTTTTATTCCAACTGTCTGTCATTAATCATTGCCCCAGAGGAGTGCGACAGGCCTCGGCAGCCGGCACAATTCCTCTTCTCGCCACCAGATGGGGCCTTCATGCATTCCATTCTTGATTTAGTCAATAACTGGAAGAAGGTAGTGTATTGTTTCTTAGGCGCTGTTCATCTGAGAGATGTTTGTACTTTTGAAGGAATAAAAAATATGAAAGCTACTTCGTCAGTACTGTTTTAATTTTCACTTACAGTCTCATGCTTTCCGAAGTCGCTTAAATCAAAATAAGTTCATATTTAACTAATTTGATAGCATAAGGCCCGGCCCCGTGGTGTAGGGGTAGCGTGCCTGCCTCTTACCCGGAGACCCCGGGTTCGATTCCTGGCCAGGTCAGGGATTTTTACCTGGACCTGAGGGCTGGTTTGAGGTCCACTCAGCCTACGTGATTAGAATTGATGAGCTATCTGACAGTGATATGGCGGCTCCGGTCTAGAAAGCCAATAATGACGGCCGAGAGGATTCGTCGTGCTGACCACACGACACCTAGTAATCTGCAGGCCTTCGGGCTGAGCAGCGGTCGCTTGGTAGGCCAAGGCCCTTCAAGGGCTGTAGTGTCATGGGGGTTGGGTTTTTTTTTGATAGCATAAGGATAAAGCGTAGTAAAAGGTAGCAATTTATTCACGTGCACATTGCACGGGGCATATCGGAGGGAAAAATGTAGACAACATTAAACATGCATGCGCGGCAATTAGAAAACTCAACCCTCAATCTCTGATTTTATGAGTCTAAAGGACAGTTAATTGTTTTACTATATGTCCAGTTTTCCTGGACACCTGCCATATTTTAAACACTTTTTTAAATGTACATATTATTAATGTATACTACAAACGTACTTCCTTTATGAGTTTTCGAAGTGCTCTTATTTGGAGCGCTGATTTGCAATAAATTATTACCGTCCCTTAATGTGATATTTCAATCGTTTGCATGTGGCATGCCCAACAGTAATTATAAAAATAAGCCACTTTTCCCTTTGCGAAAATCAAATGACCGCGCAAGTGGCTGTGCGGTTTGGGTCACGCAGCTATCAGCTTGAATTCGGGAGATGGTGGGCTCGAAACCATTGTCGGCAACACCGAAGATAGTTGTCCGTGGTTTCCTATGTTCACACCAGGCAAATGCTGGGGCTGTACCTTAATTAAGAGCACCCTCGTTTCCTTCCACCTACTAGCCTCCAGTCCCATCGTCGCCGTAAGACCTATCTATGTCGGTGTGACGTAAAGCGGATGGAAAAAAATGTTCATAAATATGTCTCACGGTCATGGCAAACCATCAGCGACTGCTAATTTCAGATAGCAGAAAGCCGTAAGACATAACCTGCACGGTTGCTAGGCAACACTGTCCGACCATACCTTACGTCATCACTGCCTGCACGGTTGCTATGGTCACGCTTCCACTACACATTTTGTCGCGTCACGTTACACACATTTGCAGACCTCACCCAGCCATAAGACATATGTATGTCAAAATATAAACCTAGCGGGTTGAGGTGCGAAATCTTCGCTCGGAGTTATCAGTGAATAAATTGTGTTAATTCAGTCCAAGGAGCAATCACAATGTTCCCTCTATAGTACTGACTGTGCTTCACGATGCATGATGTGTCCTATTTGCGAACTTCTGTTTGATACATCAATCTGCATATTCATGTTGGGTAATAAAAATCGTTCCACGGTATTCTGCTTTGAACCGGAGCGTAATATGTTCGGAACACATCTGTGTACATTTTACAAAAGGATACCGCTGCAGCGGAATTCCTTTTATGATACCATTCAATGAAAAACCTCGAAGCACACTCGTTGGATACTCACCAAGTCCTCCTCTCCTTTATTGTCACTTTTGCGATCATTGCAACGCCCACAGTCAAATCTCAGGTTTACAAAAACATTAACAATTATTTTAGCCTTCTCAAAAGTTAGGAAAGCAATGATTCTATGAACGTTTCAATCAATCAATCAATCAATCAATCAATCAATCAATCAATCAATCAATCAATCAATCAATCAATCAATCAATCAATTAATCAATCAATCAATCTCTACTGATCTGCATTTAGGGATTCATCCAGGTGGCTGATACCCTATCAGCCCTTTACATAGTGTGGTCTTAAATGATTTCAAATAGGTTGGAAATGTATGAAACATCTCCCTTGATAAAATATTCCAATCCATAATTCCTCCTCTTATAAACGAATTTTTTTCCCTAATTTGCCCTTTTGAATTCCAACTTAAATTTCATTTCATGATCTTATATACTCTTAAAAACTCACTCAAACTTATTCATCTCCTAATGTAAATCCAAGTCATCGCACTACTGACAGCAAGAAAAATACCTCTTACTCCCTAATTACAAATCTTCCCAGCGCGCAGTTTTCAACATTTTCGTATCACTGCTCTTTTGTTCGAAATCATCCAAAACAAATCGAGGTGCTTTCCTTTGGATCTTTTCCAGTTCTCGTATCAAGTAATCCTGGTGAGAGTCCCATACACTGGAACCATATTCTACCTGGGGTCTTACCATTGACTTATACGCCCTCTCCTTTATATCCTTCCTAAAACCCCTGAATACAGTCATAACCCTATAACGATGTCTATAACTCTTATTTACAATCCCGTTTATGTGATTACCACAATGAAGTACTTCCCTTATAGCGATCCCTATGAGTTCCTAATCCCATCAACATAGTATTTAAAACTGAAATGTCCTTTCCTCTTACTGACACTTACAACCTGTCTTTTCACCCCGTTTACCGTCAGAACATTACTTGCTGTCCATCCAACAAATTTGTCGAGATTTGTATGCAGTCGCTCATAAGCCTGTAAATTATTTATTACTCCATAGAGTCTAAAATTATCCGCAAAGAGCCTTTTCTGTGACTCCACTTTTGTAGAGTAAGTGGAAGTAGTAACACCTGGACGCCTGAATGTATGGATCTGACCATTGCGCCATGGAGTGGCGAACTGTTTAGGCGCCCTGTACTTCAAGGTTGATCTGACCACTGTGGCATGAAGTAGCGAAGTTGTTTAGACGCCCTGTACTTGAAGGCTGATCTGACCACTGTTGTATGGAATAGTGTTTTTAGGCACCCTGTACTTCAAGGCTGATCTCTTTTGTTCGTGGCTTTACGTCGCACCGACACAGATAGGTCTTATGACGACGATGGGATAGGAAATGCCTAGGAGTTGGAAGGAAGCGGCTGTGGCCTTAATTAAGGTGAAGCCCCAGCATTTGCCTGGTGAGAAAATGGGAAAACACGGAAAACCATCTTCAGGGCTGCCGACAGTGGGATTTGAACCCACTATCTCCCGGATGCAAACTCACAGCCGCGCGCCTCTAACCGCACGGCCAACTCGCCCGGTCAAGGCTGATCTGACCACTGTGGCATGGAGTAGCGAAGTTGTTTAGACGCCCTGTACTTCAAGGCTGATCTGACCACTGTGTGGTGGAGTAGCGAAGTTGTTTAGACGCCCTGTAGTTCAAGGCTGATCTGACCACTGTGTGATGGAGTAGCCAAGTTGTTTAGGTGCCCTGTTCTTCAAGGTCAACTCCTAGTATAGCAGGCTATCTCACACATTAATCCACAGAGAACTCGTTCGTTGCATTCATAAATTGAGCAGCTGCTGACTAATGACCTGAACAGGGTCGAACCCAGAACAAAGGCGTGTGGATGACTCAACAATTAAGTGGTGCAGTGGGCGATTGTTTAATGAGTCCTTCCTGCTGATGGCGAACCATTCATTTGACAATTAGCAGCACGCCAACACAACTCTCTCGGAGCTTACTTGCTCACATCACAGTGAGTCTCGGAATGAGGGAACACTGACCCACATGACTTGCAGAGTACCAGTATATCACTCAGTCGTCTAAATGAGTAATACCGTAGAATGTTCTATGCTAGAACAGTGGTATTCAAACTGTGGTAAGCTTACCACTAAGGGTTCGCATGGTCGTCTCAAGGGGTACGCAAATTTATCGTAGCTTCTAACTGTTTTCGGCGAGCAAATCAAGTCTTCTCATTTTCAATAAAATCTTGTTTGATTTAGTGTTTATGTCTACCACTACAGAGTCCCCTTTGTGAACTGTTCGCGCTAAAATGTGTCTCAGTTTGTACCTCCCATTCATTTGGTGTGTAAATATGCTTATTTGAGCTGCATTGTTCGTGTTTTAATTTTTGGTTTCGTAATCCACTCATTCATTCCATTTTTTCTGTGACAGTGTATAAAGTGCAATAGTAATTGTTGCATTAATAATACCAAGCTGGATTTAGAAGAATATCGAGCGCAGAACAAATATTTTAACGTGAAGATCATTCTCAAAATAAGAGCTATGAGAAGCCAGAACACCGTGGTAATATTTGTGGATTTTAAGAAAGCGTATGATTCAATTGACAGGCAGACTCTAACGTCCCAGAGGAATTCGGAATTGACAGGAAAACAAGATTGTTAGTAAAAGAAACCTGATAGAAACTTCCTCAAAAGCCAAATTCTTCGGGGAAATTTCTGAACCATTTGAAATAAAAACGGGAGTCAGACAAAGGGACTGCCTATCACCAATTCAATACGTTTCGGAGAGAAATTGGTCCGCATCTTCAGAAGAAAATCTCGACTTTTCGCGACGAAGAATTTTTCACTTGGAGGTATCTCTCCTGGAATGGTGACATATCCAAGAAGTTTCTTTTACGATTTGTTTTACGTCGCACCGACACAGATAGGTCTTACAGCGACAATGGGTTAGGAGTGGGGAGGAAGCGGCTTGGCCGTAATGAAGGCACGGCCGCAGTATTTGCCTGGTGTGAAAATGGGAAACCACGGAAAACCATCTTCAGGTCTGCCGACAGTGGGGTTCGAACCCACTATCTCCCGCGTGCAAGCACACAGCTGCGCTCCCCTACCCTCACGGCCAACTCGCCTGGTTTTCCAGTGGTAAGTGGTGAACAAAGTTTCCTTAGTTCCCAGATTAACAAAGCGTCTTGAAGATTCTCCGTATTCATCCTCACATAAAGTTGAGATAATATCCAATACCGCACGCGTAAATGCATCAAGATCCTCAAAAAATAAGAAAATTACTTAAAAAGTATAAAATAGTCTAACCAATTCCATAAAATAACCAAATAAGAACACACAATTTTAGAAAATTGTACAACAATGGTGCCAACTTTTATTATAATTTGGATCCACCTTATTCAACGCATAAAAACTGTTGTTTAGATGAAATTACAACATATATTTCAATCAGAACTAGTTTCGACGCCCCTCTGCTAGGTGTGGGAAAGAAGCGGCCCGACCTTAACAAAGGTACAACCGCAGGATTTGTCTGGTGTAAAAATGGAAAACCACGGAAAACCATCTTCAGGGCTGCCGACAGTGGGGTTCGAACCCACTATCTCCCGAATCCAAGCACACAGGTGCACGCAGGAGTGAATGGAGCGGGTGTGCGAGACGTTAGATAGGTTACATATTTCAGGTAAAATTCTGCATCTCGTAGTGACCGGAAACCGATACAGAGTTTAGAGAGACACAAAGCTGCCTTCCAAAGCCAAATAGCGCATTGCCACGTAGAGATTTAGTTGTATTGTGCTTTTACATAATTGGGGAGAGTTTTTGAAATAATTCATTAAGACTTGCTTCATTCTTCCGCAAATGATTTTTGATTGAGTAAGTGTCTTCAAGTGACGGTTCATTAATTAAGTTAGCCGATGCTCCCTGCTTTTGGCGTCCAATTATGCACTTCAGTATCCAAATTAGTTTTCTTTTTGGTCTGAAAACTTTCACCACCTCTTGCGAACATAAATTAATCGTAACCCGTCTTAATTCATTAATCAGCCCTAGACGAAGGAGCTCTATTTCATCCATCTGCAGCAGATCCTTTCCATCGACTGAGAATAGCACGCTATTTGCGTAATAAACACACAGCATTGTTTGCACAGTGAACCGATGTTTGCTCGCCCGGCCTTATAGAGAGATTATTAGGCTCTATTAGGTTAGATTTTAATCTTCTTTTACAACCTCTCGGAAGCTCGTTAGCCTGTACTGCAGTTACGCTGAACACTTTGCATACACGACAGGCGTTCCAGAAGAGCTGTACCACGGCTGTTTAAGCCAACCAGTTTACGTACAGGAGTTCAGAGAGCCTTGGAAACTCATTCTAAATGATATATGGTTTAGTATATTGTATATCGGCGCCCGAGTAATACGATTTTAGACGCCAGATACAACCTGATCCAGTGGTTGCAGGAACGTATTGTTCTTGGATTCCCCATAATAATGTATGCCCCGTGGCTATGATAATATTAACAGTGATAAGGTGTGAAAGTGAAACATGGACGATAACTAGCTCGGAAAGAGAGAAAATAGAAGCTTTTGAAATGGGGTGTTAGAGAAGAATGTTGAAGGTGAGATGGATAAAACGAATCACGAATGAAGAGTGAATCGAATTGATATCAGGAGAACAATTGGGCTAAATTTGACGAGAAGAAGAGAGAGAATGACAGTACACATGTTAAAATACTCAGGAGTTGTTCAGTTGTTTTTTGAGGGAAGTGTAGTCGGTAAGAACGGTAGGGGTAGACCAAGGTATGAATATACAAGCAGATGCGAGCAGATCTAAGATGTAGTTATGAAGAAATGTAAAGATTAACACACGATGGAGCGGCATGGTGAGCTTACCCAACCAGCCTATGAACTGATGAATCAAACAACGACAAGGTAAGAAAAGGTATCAAATTTCCCTCTGTAAAAATTAAATGAAAAAATACGTCTTTCACTTAATGAAAATTTCACAAACCGAGCGAGTTGACCATGTAGTTAGGGTCGGGTGGTTGTGAGCTTGCATTCGGGATATCTTTAGTGACCAGTTGAGTACAATAATGGTGCCAACTTTTATTATAATTTGGATCCACCTTATTCAACGCATGAAAACTGTTGTTTAGATGAAATTACAACATATATTTCAATCAGAACTAGTTTCGACGCCCCTCTGCGTCATCATCAGTTGATATAGGTTCTTGGAAAAATTGGCAATCACATAAGTTTATCTACGTCAAATTGAACACACAGTCTCGACTTGTAGAAAATATGGTCTTTGAGACAGTATAAACATAACACAGTTTTAATTTGTTAATATGGTTTTAAATTGTGTTCAATTTGACGTAGATAAACTTATGTGATTGCCAATTTTTCCAAGAACCTATATCAGCTGATGATGACACAGAGGGGCGTCGAACTAGTTCTGATTGAAATATACTATATGTTGTAATTTCATCTAAACAACAGTTTTTATGTATTGAATAAGGTGGATCCAAATTATAATAAAAGTTGTAACCTTGGTTCAATACGGACAAACAATGAAATTTATTAATTTAACTACAACAATGGTGCTCACGAAAAAACAGCGCGTGTTCATTGTCGAGTGTTATGCGAAGCACGATTCGTGGAAAACCTGTCCGGAACTGTTTGCGCAAGAGTTTAAGACTGGAAATGTTTTGGAGAAACCTCCATCAAAGCCTACAGTGGAAAACTTAGTAGCAATATGGCGTGAAATGGGCCCTGTAGCGAATAAAATAGACTATCCGAAAAGGCTTAGAAAACATTGCTCAAGTAAAGGAAAGTCTGGAACGACGTCCGATGAAATCTCAACGCCGTGTATCTGTGCAAGTGGGAATTTAAAAATCGTCGTGTCGAAACTTTATCAAAAAGGACCTGCATCTGCATCCTTACAAATTTACTGTTGTGCATGCGTTAGAGCGTCCAGACCAACCTTCGCGTGCTGAGTTCTGCCGCTGGTTTCTGAGTGAAGTGGAGTCAGGAACTTAGGATCCTCAGTTTTTCATGTCTTCCAATGAGGCCATTTCCAGCAGCTACTATGATGTTCTCAAACAAGGGTCAATCGTGTTTCAGTCCTAACGTAAATCTTTTCCGGACGAGTTTTATTTTGTCTGTCGGGTATCCACCAGGTCTTATTCACGGTTTCGTGTAATTCAACATCCCCTGTAACGTCTCAGAGGGTTAGAAAACTGTTTGTAGAAGTTTACTATCCTCTATCTGAAAATACTGCCGACAGACAACGAAGTTTGTTCGTAGAGTTCTCAAATATTCGGTTACGTCTATTGAAATCTCTTTCTAAGGCAGAGACGAAAGCCGTCAATCTGTGCCCAGTGGGACTGTGGCCCTTGTGCCGCAGGAAGCTCTGTTTGTTAGTTTGTCGTGCGCCCCGTGAGAGTCAGACTCTCTATACACCGCATCTGAATAATTCAGGGGAATGGGGATGGGGGATGTAGGGGACATAGTAACCCGCATCCCGAGTTGGCCCGCCTGCTCGCGCTGGATCGATGTATTGAACGTCCGTCGCCTATGACGTCATCACTTGGTATGACGCCACTCACCGTCCATTACAGAGGATATTGTCCAGGGAATACATCACTCCACCTCTACTCTCAAATGCGACGAGCAAGGACACAGACCCTCTCGTACTCTTCATATTCTCGTTCAGCGATCGGTGGTACTTCTTTTTCACCCTAATTTCTGTACACAAACATTCTTGGAAGGTTCTCTCCTCTTTTTGTTTCACTGTTAAAAAGAAAATGTGAAACCTGACATTTTGAAACCTGGACACTGGAAGTAGCTGAATGAGACAGACATACCGAATACGTTTAACGGCATTCTATAAATTGTGTGCAAATTTCTATGTGACTGTATCATATTTTAATATTTACCCACCGTAAATTGTTGTATTAAAGCATCTGAATTATTTTAAGGTATGTGTGAAATTTGTATATCTACATGCTGCATTTACAATTGTAAGATAATAGTTGGACATTGATCCGCTCAAACTAGTGTAAGTAATAGTGTAAAATATTGAAATACTTAAGGTACGTATGAAATTGTACATGACGGTATTGTAATTTTAAGTTAGTAGTAAGCTCAACAGATGGCGTTCTAAGCCGTAGTGACAAGCACTGGAAATACTGAAGCTGTGCGTGAATTTGTATATTATGAAGCTGTATTTAGAATGTTAAACTAGTAGTGTTCCTTGTAATATTTTATTTTGCTTGTTGCACTCTTGTAGTAGTGAAATGAAATGGCGTATGGTTTTTAGTGTCGAGAGTGTCCGAGTACAAGTTCGGCTCGCCAGGTGCAGGTCTTTTGATTTTGACTCCCGTAGGCGACCTGCGCGTCGTGATGAGGGTGTAATGATGATGAAGACGAAACATACACCCAGCCCCCGGGCCAGCGAAATTAACCAATGGTGGTTAAAATTCCCGACCCTGCCAGGAATCGAACCCGGGACCCCTGTGACCAAATGCCAGCACGCTAACCATTTAGCCATGGAGCCGGACAGTAGTAGTAGTAGTAGTTGTAGTTTTTGTTGTTGTTGTTGCTGGATAATTATGTTTTAAAAGACAAAGACACCTCCATATAGGCCATGAAGGCCCTTCGAGGAGTGGAAGGTAAGGGCTTCCACCATTGTTAACCGCGGCACGTGATGGGGTAGCGTGGTTAGCTCTATGTTCGGCCACCTTTGCCCCCAGGAATTAACCTGGTACTCATTTCTTGTGTAGGCTGAGTGAACCTCAGGGCCATATGCACCTCCATTTGTTTTAACTTTACTTTATTAACACACTACTGTAAGTGATCATTGCCACCAGGATACCTTCCCAATTGTGATGTATTTGTTAATAATAATAATAATAATAATTGTTACCGTGTTTTGGTGGTAGTTATGCATGAAAGAAGGTGCTGGGTGGTGAATAGGTCTCAAGCTACTAAAGTGAAATTAATTTTAAAATTTAACAAGGTTATATTTTCTTTTCAAAATTAGGTAACAACAAATAGAACAGGTACTTAGTAGCCGAAACACGATTGAAAAAAAATACATTTACATAGGTACCCCATTTGGGGCTTCAAAAGTCAGAAACATAATTCTTGGGCAATCAGCTCAGTTTTACCCCAAACACAATTTTAACAGAGGGGCAGAAAACCCCATTCATACCTAGGAGCCCTTGCTCCACATTACACTGAAAAGCCTCCTCGAGGCATACAACATACAATTTTCAAAAGAGCCACTCGCTCTCAAATTTAAGCCTCTCCCAGGCCACACCAAACTCCACCTTTAAGCTGTCCTCAAAGGACATATACACAGGGGTAAAATACCCAACCTACTGAGGTCTATTAAATGACAAGAAGGTTAATACATGACCTCTAAAATACAATTTGAGGGGAGGCGAACTTGCACTCCCAATACACTTTGTTTAAGACCTACTTGGCCTTAGGCCGTTAGCGCAAGGGCTAATCCCATACTACAGAGGTGACTTAAGAAAATAACAATTTACATTACATAACGGAAGAATTGGTTGAGAAAATAAGTTCACCTCAAGACAATGTGAGTGGGAGCTCGAGAGGGTTAGCACTCTCTATCCTAGTATGTAGCTTTACAAGAGAATGGATGAAAAGAGAAGTTACATTTTAGGAAAAGGTTACATAGTGGAACGCTTAGAACCCGCCCCGAAAGTTAAACTGCTGAGCTAGCAAAGAAAGAATTTATTAATCGGCCATTACCTTGTTGTTGACCGCTGCCGAGGAAAGAGGCGCTTCCCGCCTCCTGCTAAGTACTTAATACACTGAAAGATGGAACAGAAGTGGCGCAGAGACCCAAAAATTAGCAGTTTATATCCTCTCGTGGAAGGTTCTAGGCGTTAGGGGAAAGAAAACACCCTCCCACAAACTCTTTATTGGGTAGGACCCCGCAACAGATTCAAGTTGGGGGAAGATACACCAGATTGGTCAGAAATTAATAGAAGAAATTCGGGATTGGATACATTCATAACAAGGGGAAGAAAGGGGTAAATATAGCCAACTTAAACAATGACAGAAAGAAATTTAACAAAGAACAAACTCTTGAAATTAAATTTTCTCCAAAAAATATAGTTCTTTGACTCCGCACTAGATTGCACTATGGTTGATCTTCAGTAGTGTCCTCTAGGAGAGAAAGTTTACACTTCTTACTTCAAGCGAAACAAAAACACATCAAAAATGACACAGTTCAAATCTCAAAATTTTCCACGTGGTGACATCTTCTGAGAAAGTAGAGAATTAATAGCGTAGATAAAGTTCAGACTTCCTCCAGCAGAGGAGTTTCACCTGGCGCACATTTTAAATTAGCGGAGTGGAGGTGTACCGCCCGGTACAGACCTCCCCCCCCCAAAAGTTCCTCCCGGGGTGACACATGAAATTGTTTGCAAACATGGTCCAAGTTTTGATGTAGATATGGAGATTAATTGCCAAAAAAATTTATAAGATTTTCATGATTTGGTTTGTTTCAGTTTCAAAATTTTGTTGTTGCAGGAGAAGTATAGTCTTTAAGTTTGTAGAAGTAGAATTCTGAAGATAAACTTTTAATACTTAAAAGTGATGAAGAATTTTGCAATGTCCACCAACTATTGCTTGTTGGTTTCCCAAGTGTAGTCATTACTTATAGTAACTGTTCATGTAGTTGAGGTTAATGAAGTTGGATGGCCAGACCGGCCGTTGCAGCTTGCGTCCAACGGAGGCCGCTCGGACCCCCCAAGTACCCTGAGATACCGCTCGCCCGCACTATGAGGGGAGCAGAGGTGTTGAAGCACGCCGCGCCCGCGGTGAACATATACAGGCTGCGGGCAAGTAGCAGGTCGTGTGCCGCACATCAGCCTTGGCCGGGAGGAGAGCTCCGGCTCGCCGTGCACATGTCGTCCTCGCTGGGGCCGAGGGGGCCCGTCCTCGAACCCAGCCGCGGCACAGCGCCGCGCGGCTGCGGGGGCACTGAAACATAAAGCTAGGCGGCAGAATTGTGTTGGACCATCATCTTTTTTGAGGGCACAGGCATTATGGAGAGGTTGAGGGGCCAGCGGCGTGTAGATATCCATGGCATTTAATATTATGAAGCCACAGTGTGTATTGGAGCAGGAGACGGGAGCGTGGTAATGGCCGTGGCAAGGACAGGATGGCAGTTTAACAGTCGGGGGAGGTTTACAAGAAATGCTTACATATAAAACAAAATATTATAGAAGGAGCAGAATGCCTTAAGAATGGAATTCAAAAAAAAAATATATATATAACCATCATATTCCTATCAAATTATATGAAGCAAGTTGACACAAAATTTACACCGGTTTCACCTGGGACAGGTGAACCCTAAATATCCTCTCGGTGGCTGGATTGCTTACTAACAATGTAACCGGTGTGAGAAAATCGAGAATGATGCATGGCCCATGAAATCTGGGGGCAAGCTTGCCCGCGGGAACAAAATTTTTGACCATAACCTGGTCACCTACCTTCAAAGGGGTGGGTCTCCGTCCACGATCATACCTTTCCCTAACC
This sequence comes from Anabrus simplex, assembly GCF_040414725.1. Lineage (NCBI taxonomy): Eukaryota > Metazoa > Arthropoda > Insecta > Orthoptera > Tettigoniidae > Anabrus > Anabrus simplex. Next base: position 39,087,875 of record NC_090265.1, on the reverse strand, counting down.
TTTTCATGAGACACTTTAAGATTGGCTTTAGCCTTCTTCCAAAGATCTTTAATGTTATCCGGATCTATTGTCTCGGGTAGAATGTCATTCAGAGACCAGAGGTTAGAGAGCGGCGAGTTGGGAACAAACTTGAACATCAAAGAAGCTGGAGTAAACTTGTGAGATTCATGAACCGCCGAATTCAAAGCAAAAGCTATCCAATGCAGGGACGTGTCCCACCTGGAATGATCTTCATGATGATAGGCAATAAGAGCGGACCTGAGATTACGGTCAACCCGTTCAGCCAGAGATGGTTGAGGGTAATAAGCAGAAGTAGTTACATGAGAGATTGATAAGTCAAAACAGAATTTACGAAATAAATTAGATGTAAAAGCCTTAGCATTATCAGATACAATATATTGACACGGACCAAAAGAAGCAAAAATAGAATTTAAGCAGGTAATGGTAGACTGAGCGGTAGCCAGCTTAGTCGGAAATAACCAAGAAAATCTGGTAAAACCATCTACGCACACAAAGATGAACTTGTTAGCATTACCCTTTGACTGGGGGAAGGGTCCTACATAATCGATATACAGGCGTTCCATGGGGCGCGACGCTTGATGCGAAGACAAAAGGCCTACCTTGGTGGACATGGTGGGTTTACTGAGCAAACAAGATTTACAAGCTTTTACAAGTTCACGGATTTCACCGTCCATACCTTTCCAGATGAACATTTCACGAATCTTTTCACGAGTTTTAAAGATACCCAGATGCCCTCCTAGTGGGGTCTCATGATAATACTTGAAGATCATAGGTACCAGAACAGCTGGAACGACAACTTTCATCATCTTGTCATGCCTCGAAGGGCAACATAAAACACCATTCCTCAGAACATAAGGGACAACATGTTCCCCAGAAGAAAGGGTTTCCATTATCGGAGCCAGCGTCGGATCTTCACGTTGGTATTTCTCGATATCCCTAAAAAGCATGGGAGCATCTGTTAGGATGGCATTAACCTCAGATAGCGTGGACTCGGGAGGTGATGAACTGTCGACCTGTTCATGGTTCTCAACGTCGTCTGAAAACATACGGCTGAGTCCATCAGCGACAACATTTTCGGTACCTCGGATATGCCTAACATCAAACTGGAAGGCGGAAATACGGATGGCCCAGCGGGCTATACGACCAGTACGACGCGGCCTACCTAAGACCCAGCTTAATGCTTGATTATCTGTCTCCAGGTCGAATTTGACATGTTCCAGATAGAGACGGAACTTTTCTAAGGCAAATAAGACTGCCAACCCTTCGAGCTCATAGATGGAATACTTGGCTTCTTGAGCCGATAGAGTCCTAGATGCATAGGCGATGGGGCGCCTCCCTAGTTCAGTCTCTTGAAGAAGGACTGCAGCTACAGCTGACGATGACGCGTCCGTTTGGACGATGAATTTCTTTGAGAAATCAGGCATAGCAAGGACAGGGGCATTACAGAGAGCTAATTTCAGATCTTCAAAAGCGGCTTGTTGAGAAGGTCCCCACTCGAATTTGATGCCTTTCCTACGAAGGAGGTTTAAGGGCGCCGCTCTATTAGCAAAGTTAGGAATGAACTTTCTGAAGAAATTCACCATACCAATGAACCTGGCGATACCTTTAATGTCCATGGGAGGTTTAAAATCACGGATGGCCTGTGTTCTAGAATGATCGACTGCTACACCATCGGGTGACACAATATGCCCTAGGAATGACATAGAGGGCTTAGCAAAGGCAACCTTGGACAACTTAACAGTTAACCCAGCCTTACGAAGGTGATCGAGAACTTCTCGCAGATGATCTAGATGTTCTTCAAAAGTCTCTGAAAATACGACGACATCATCTAAGTAGTGATATAAGTACTCGAATTTGATGTCGGAGAAGACCCTATCTAGTAGCCTAGTGAGTACAGCTGCTCCGGTGGGGAGCCCGAAAGGCACGCGGTTGTATTCGTATAAATTCCAGTCCGTGGCAAACGCTGTAAGGTGTTTAGACTCTTCGGCAAGGGGAATTTGATTATAGGCCTGATTCAAGTCCAAGATAGTGAAGAACTTGGCCTTACGAAACCATGAAAAACAAGAATGAAGGTCAGGAAGGGGCACAGATTGCAACACCACCTTCCGATTGAGAGCCCTGTAATCAATGACAGGCCTGAAGCCTCCTTGGGGTTTCGGGACTAGAAAAATAGGAGATGAATACGCCGACTTAGAGGGCCTAATAATACCATCCTTTAACATCTGATCGATAATTTCTTTCAGAGCCTTCATTTTAGGTGGAGATAGCCTATAAGGTGGAAAACGGACAGGAATCGAATCCGTGACCTCAATTTTGTATTCAATAAGGTCAGTAACACCAAGAGTATCAGAGAACACCTCTGGAAATGACTGACATAATTTACGAATACTATCAGCCTGCTCCTCAGGTAGATGTCTAAGGTCTAACAACATCTCATCCTGGGTAGGCGAAATAGATGAACATGACACAGAATTACACTTTAACAAGGGAATTTTACAATTGGACGCAAATATGAATGTGCACGACTTACTCTGAAGATCGAGCACAAGACCAGTGTGAGAAATAAAGTCCGCTCCCAGTATGATGGGGCAAGACAAGTGCTTAGCCACAAACAATTTAATTTTCCATGTAAATTTAAAAATACGAATTTTGACCAGTACGGAACCTAGAATTTCTAATGGAGATGAATTAGCCGAAACATATTGAATAGGAGATGAGACGTAGTCAGGTAGTTTACAAACAGCTTTCAATTTAGAATACCATTCAGCCGAAATAATCGATCAAACACTGCCTGAATCTAAGAGAGCTGTTATAGGCTCGTTATTTAACTCAATCTTAAGAAAAGGAACAGGTGCGGGGGTATCCGCCGCAATCCTAAGACACTCTTTGGGGCATTCAAAAGATGTATTCGAAGACTTATCGTTCCCTGAATTCTCGACCTTTTTGCCAGGGGCTGAGCCTTGGGAAGCAGAATTAGTTGACTCAGCCACAGCCACTAGTCACTTTTGATTGTTGTTGGAAGTTACACCAGAAGTTGAGCAGGAGGGGGTGCTATTCGAATTACGACAATTCTTTGCGATATGTGAGAAAGCCCCACATTTAAAACAGCCTTGTGATGAACCCGCTCCATTATTTGCCCTACTAGACTTGATCAGAGGACACTTATTGCGCAGATGGTCAGGCGACCCGCAAGCATAACATTTACGAGGGGTGACTGATCGGCGAGGTGGAGGCCGAGTATTACTAATGGAAGGCGGGGGTTCTTTCGCGACACGCAAAGAATCGGCGTATCTAACTCCTTCCGCTGAGACGGCCAATGCTTCAAGTTCCGAGAAAGTTTGCGGGCACGCCGCGAAACACAAATATGACCTATAGGGAGGTGAAATTCCCTCTACAATAGCCTGTACAATCTGATCTTCAGGAAAATGAAGGGCAAACACCCTAGTATAAAACTTAATGTCCTGTATGAAATCAGCCAAGTTTTCATCCAAGCGCTGTACACGATAATAGTACTTCTGAATAAGGGAGGACCTGGCCCTAGCAGGGATGAAGTTAGCTAGCAAGTGGGCATGGAAATCCTCAATAGATGATTGCTCGGCAATGGCTCTTACGATTTTATCAGAGAGAATACCAATAGCATACGGATAGATAATTTGCAAGATTTGACATGGAGAAAGAGAAAAAACAAGGGCATGACCCTGAAATTCCACTAGAAATCTTAAAAATGAAATTACATCACTGGTGGTATTAACGGAAAACTTAGAGATACCTCTGAGCAACATTGCCAATGGATGAGGCAAGCTGCTAAACCCGGGTGACATAGTAGGTAAAGGTTTCAATGGTAAGGAAGTTAATTCAGAACGGATGTTACTCAATGATGCACGACGTTCAGATTCGTTGTCCAATGGGGCAGGGATAGTTTGAGCAGCAACGGTTATTCGATTAACTTCTCCCTTGGGAGGCGCTTCCTCACTACCTGCATTTACTATGGTGGGTTGATCAGATTTGGGAGGAACTTCCCCAGTTAACAATTGAGTGACCTTACTAGATAATTCGGAAATATTTTCCAGGAGCGTACTAGCTTCCTTCCTCTGAACATCATTCAGTTTTAGAGACAACAGATCGTTAACCCTATTCGAAAAATGATATAGCCTGCCTTGCACACGCTTAATTTGATTAGGAGACGGATCATTTTCATCAAAAAAACTAACTACAGAAGCTAGCCCAGTAATATTCTCCGTGATCGTGGAAAGAGAGTCGTCAATTTCTTTCTCTCCCAAATTGGGGATGGAAATGGGCAAATCAAGGGACTCTCTAAGCTTGTTAGTGTCTATTGCAACCGTGCCTCCAGATTGCACATTTCTGATAGTTAATTCATAGATCAACTCCTCCTTGCGCAAATAGTTAAGAAGGAGAACATCGCGAGGGCCGGGCATGATGACAGACCAATTTTGAAAAGGTCAAAAAATTCCAGCAACTGAGAAAATGGTTAGAGTTCGGATCAAAACAATGTGTAGCCGTCAAAAGGGGCTAAATTGAGACCCATTCAACCACGCTCTGCTACCACTTGTTACCGTTTTTGGTGGTAGTTATGCATGAAAGAAGGTGCTGGGTGGTGAATAGGTCTCAAGCTACTAAAGTGAAATTAATTTTAAAATTTAACAAGGTTATATTTTCTTTTCAAAATTAGGTAACAACAAATAGAACAGGTACTTAGTAGCCGAAACACGATTGAAAAAAAATACATTTACATAGGTACCCCATTTGGGGCTTCAAAAGTCAGAAACATAATTCTTGGGCAATCAGCTCAGTTTTACCCCAAAGACAATTTTAACAGAGGGGCAGAAAACCCCATTCATACCTAGGAGCCCTTGCTCCACATTACACTGAAAAGCCTCCTCGAGGCATACAACATACAATTTTCAAAAGAGCCACTCGCTCTCAAATTTAAGCCTCTCCCAGGCCACACCAAACTCCACCTTTAAGCTGTCCTCAAAGGACATATACACAGGGGTAAAATACACAACCTACTGAGGTCTATTAAATGACAAGAAGGTTAATACATGACCTCTAAAATACAATTTGAGGGGAGGCGAACTTGCACTCCCAATACACTTTGTTTAAGACCTACTTGGCCTTAGGCCGTTAGCGCAAGGGCTAATCCCATACTACAGAGGTGACTTAAGAAAATAACAATTTACATTACATAACGGAAGAATTGGTTGAGAAAATAAGTTCACCTCAAGACAATGTGAGTGGGAGCTCGAGAGGGTTAGCACTCTCTATCCCAGTATGTAGCTTTACAAGAGAATGGATGAAAAGAGAAGTTACATTTTATGAAAAGGTTACATAGTGGAACGCTTAGAACCCGCCCCGAAAGTTAAACTGCTGAGCTAGCAAAGAAAGAATTTATTAATCGGCCATTACCTTGTTGTTGACCGCTGCCGAGGAAAGAGGCGCTTCCCGCCTCCTGCTAAGTACTTAATACACTGAAAGATGGAACAGAAGTGGCGCAGAGACCCAAAAATTAGCAGTTTATATCCTCTCGTGGAAGGTTCTAGGCGTTAGGGGAAAGAAAACACCCTCCCACAAACTCTTTATTGGGTAGGACCCCGCAACAGATTCAAGTTGGGGGAAGATACACCAGATTGGTCAGAAATTAATAGAAGAAATTCGGGATTGGATACATTCATAACAAGGGGAAGAAAGGGGTAAATATTGCCAACTTAAACAATGACAGAAAGAAATTTAACAAAGAACAAACTCTTGAAATTAAATTTTCTCCAAAAAATATAGTTCTTTGACTCCGCACTAGATTGCACTATGGTTGATCTTCAGTAGTGTCCTCTAGGAGAGAAAGTTTACACTTCTTACTTCAAGCGAAACAAAAACACATCAAAAATGACACAGTTCAAAAACTCAAAATTTTCCACGTGGTGACATCTTCTGAGAAAGTAGAGAATTAATAGCGTAGATAAAGTTCAGACTTCCTCCAGCAGAGGAGTTTCACCTGGCGCACATTTTAAATTAGCGGAGTGGAGGTGTACCGCCCGGTACAATAATAATAATAATAATAATAATAATAATAATAATAATAATAATAATAATAATAATAATAATAATAACGTATAGTGTTCCGCTTTCCAAACTAACTGTGATCAGGGCCTGTTCACATTGACAACTTTACGGATGATAGATTATGGTTCTATACGAGGCTGCTCAGAATATCTTGGATGATCGACGTGATCAACATCGTAGTCCTGCAGCGGGTCGGCCTTCATAAAGACCTGATGAAAACTGATTGTGAAAAAGCGGAAACTAGATTATTTCGGACACGGTCATGCCCAGATGAGGAGAGATATAGAATACTTCAACTCATCACGCAAGGCAAGATACTGAAGTCCTGGACGCCGTCAGATTTCCTGGGTGAGAAACCTCCACCAATGGTTTGAACCGCCATCTGCCGAGCTGTTTCGAAGATCTGTGAACAGAACTAGAATAAATTTGATAAACGCCTATATCTGGACCGGAAATGGCACGAGAAGAATGTCCGAATTTTATTTCGAATTCCAGCATTGGGCCACAATTACAGACTGGAGTATACAAACTAACGAATATGGTAACTAAATATGAACATGAAAATCCACAGCCTGCTTTCAGTCATTCGACCGGGTCAGGGATGGAATGAATGAAGCTCCCATCTAGCGGTGAGGATAGGAATTGTGCCGGCTACCGAAACCTGTGGTACTCCTCTGGGGCAATGATTAATGAATGACAGATGAAGTGAAATGATGTTGGAGAGTGTTGCTGGAATGAATTATGACAGAATACCGGACTACCCGAAGAAACAGCTGTCCCGCCTCCGCTTTGTCCAGCACAAACCACAAATGGAGTGACCGGGATTTGAACCACGGAACCCAGTGGTGAGAGGCCGGCGTGCTGCCGCCTGAGCCAAGGAGGCTAACTAACTTAATAAAGAGAAAGAACTAGTGAAATATTTATGCAGCGTTTTGCTTATTAATTTCTGTGTAACCGAACATTACGAAACGCGATTAACTTCGTTCCCTTATTTTACTTACCGAGAGAGCTGATTACGGTCATGTAGCTGTATGCTTGCATTCGGGAGATGGTGGGCTCGAACATCTTCGTTGTCAGCCCTGTGTCGGTGCGACGTAAATAAATTTTATACTGGCACGAAACCGATGTATTTGAGCAACTTCAAATCCTGCCAGATTGAGCCAGGATCCAACATGGGCTCAGAAGGCCAGCGTTCTAACCCCTGAGCCACTTAACACGGCGGATACAGTAATGATATCTCGTTAGGGATATGATATTAAGTGAGCGACGAAATGAGGTCACGATGCTCAGCAGTCAGTAGAACGATGGTGATGATGATGATGATGATAAAAGTACAGTGGAGTCCCGCTAATCCGAACCCCGATAATCATTAAACTCGGTTAAACCGACCTGCATTAAAATACCGTATCTACCAAAATTATTATTATTATTATTATTATTATTATTATTATTATTATTATTATTTTATTATTATTATTACTGTCGTTTCGGCCATATCCGAACCATGTAATTTCAGCTGTTCTTCTCCTCTCCCTTGTGCTTGGGCTTTAATTTTCGTCCACTATTCCCACATTCGAATCCTATGCTGTTCCTTCCTGTTCCAAGTTTCACCAATTTTTAGTTTCAGGTTTCCTTGGAAACCACGGTGCTCGCGGACCTTCTTCTTGAGCGGAATACGTTTCTGGATATCCCCACCTCGGTGAACCACACCTCCTTGTTCTTTTGTTGAGAAAGTAATTAAAGATCCCATTGTTTTTTCCCAAGCTGTTTTACGTCGCACCGAACTAGATAGGTCTTATGGGGAGTGGGAAGGAAGTGGCCGTGGCCTTAATTAACGTACAGCCCCAGCATTTGCCTGGTGTGAAAATGGGAAACCACAGAAATGGATCTTAAGAGCTGCCGACAGTGGAGTTCGAACCCACTATCTCCGGGGTGCATGCTCACAGCTTCGCGCCCATAACCGCACGGCCAACTCTCCCGGTGAAGATCCCATCGCTCAGCCTTGTAGCATTCATACGGGCAATGCGGTTATGGGAAAGAATTCTTCTCCTGCGAATGGCGTCTGTGATCTTTTCTACATGTGCGTAGAGTTCATGATTATTTCGTCTTCTAAATTCACCATCGTCTTTGATTGGTCCTAGAATTTTCAACATCTGCCTTTCTTTTATTTCTAATTTCTCGACCAGACCTTCCCTATTCAGAGTGAGGCATTCTGAAAAATATAAAGCCTCTCGTATTACTGTGCAGTAATATCGTATCTTGGTGTTAATGGATATAGATTTCGTCCTGTAGACATTTTTGGTAGTTGATATGCTGTTTCCATTTTCCTGATCCGTGATGCAAAAGCTTCTTTCTCAGAAGTACTGGAATCTACCCACTCTCCAAGGTATTTGAATTTCTCCGTTCGTTGTATTTTCGCTTCTCCTACTTCTAGCACTATCGGTGCTAACTAGAGATTTGTTTTTCCTTGTTTTTTTTTTTTTTTTGCTGGTTGTTTTACGTCGCACCGACACAGATAGGTCTTACGGCGACGATGGGACAGGAAAGAGCTAGGAGTGGGAAGGAAGCGGCCGTGGCCTTAATTAAAGTACAGCCCCGGCATTTGCCTGGTGTGAAAATGGGAAACCACGGAAAACCATTTTCAGGGCTGCCGACAGTGGGATTCGAACGTACTATCTCCCGAATACTGGATACTGGCCACACTTAAGCGACTGCAGCTATCGAGCTCGGTACTAGAGATTTGTTAGGAATTCTGCCTTCTTCTTCTTTATTATTATTATTATTATTATTATTATTATTATTATTATTATTATTATTATTATTATTATTATTATTGTTGCTGTTATATGCAGCAGAATATTTGACAGTTCGAACGCATAACCTGCTTGAAAAATAGGCAATTAAGGAAAGGAGGATTATGCGAAAAATTCTCGGTCCCAGACTCAAAGATGGTATATACTGGTTTCGGAGCAAGCATAATCCGGAAAAGAACGATAACTTTTTACGCTCACCTCTTCAGATTGCCAGCTGAAAGAATCTCTAAACGTTTGTTATCCTATCTCAGAAGCCTCAAAACGATTCCTCCTTGGCTGATGGAGATCGATAAGGATCTTTTAAAGTACGTAATCTCAGAAACAGACATTCAACTCCGAACACCACTCAAACACAAACTTAGACAGGTTCAACAAGAAGTCTCAACTCGACTGAAGTATGTCCATCCTGATGCATGGATGAAAGCACACTTCGGACGGATGAAAACCTGGTGGGCCCGCAAAAAGACAAACAGCTGAGATTTCGCGGTCCTTGTTGGCCCTAATAATAATAATAATAATAATAATAATAATAATAATAATAATAATAATAATAATAATAATAACAGACTATTTCTTAACAGACTTTGAATTCAGGAAATCTGTTAGGAATGTACGAGTTTTTCGCGGATTTTTCGATGATACAGACCACTATCTGATCTGTAGTGAACTAAGTATCTCTGGGCCTAGGGTACAGAAAGTGAAATCTGTCTGCAAACGAATAAAGGTAGAAAATCTCCAGGACGAGGAAATAAGACAGAAGTACATGGATATGATTAGTGAGAAGTTTCGAACAGTAGACAGTAAGCTGGTTCAGGATATAGAAAGTGAATGAGTGGCATACAGGGATGCTGTAGTAGAAACAGCAAGGGAATGCCTAGGAACAACTGTGTGTAAACGTGGTAAAAGTCGAATATCGTGGTGGAATGATGAAGTGAGAGCAACCTGTAAACGTAAAAAGAAGGCTTATCAGAAATGGCTACAAACAAGGGCCGAGGCAGACAGGGATTTGTACGTAGATGAAAGAAACAGAGCGAAACAAATAGTTGTTGAATCCAAAAAGTCATGGGAAGATTTTGGTAATGACCTGGAAAGGCTAGGTCAAGCAGCAGGGAAACCTTTCTGGACAGTAATAAAGACTTAGGAAGGGAGGGAAAAAGGAAATGAACAGTGTTTTGAGTAATTCAGGTGAACTCATAACAGATCCCAGGGAATCACTGGAGAGGTGGAGGGAATATTTTGAACATCTTCTCAATGTAAAAGGAAATCATCCTGATGGTGTTGCAAACAGCCAAGCTCATTGGGAGGGGGAAAATGATGTTGGTGAAATTATGCTTGAGGAAGTGGAAAGGATAGTAAATAAACTCCATTGTCATAAGGCAGCAGGAATAGATGAAATTAGACCTGAAATGGTTAAGTATAGTGGAAGGCAGGGATGAAATGGCTTCATAGAGTAGTAAAATTAGCGTGGAGTATTGGTAAGGTACCTTCAGATTGGACAAAAGCAGTAATTGCACCTATCTATAAGCAAGGGAACAGGAAGGATTGCAACAACTATCGAGGTATCTCATTGATTAGTATACCAGGCAAAGTATTCACTGGCATCTTTGGAAGGGAGGATGCGATCAGTCGTTGAGAGGAAGTTGGATGAAAACCAGTGTGGTTTCAGACCACAGAGAGGCTGTCAGGATCAGATTTTCAGTATTCGCCAGGTAATTGAAAAATGCTACGAGAGGAATAGGCAGTTGTGTTTATGTTTCGTAGATCTAGAGAAAGCATATGACAGGGTACCGAGGGAAAAGATGTTCACCATACTGGGGGACTATGGAATTAAAGGTAGATTATTAAAATCAATCAAAGGCATTTATGTTGACAATTGGGCTTCAGTGAGAATTGATGGTAGAATGAGTTCTTGGTTCAGGGTACTTACAGGAGTTAGACAAGGCTGTAATCTTTCACCTTTGCTGTTCGTAGTTTACATGGATCATCTGCTGAAAGGTATAAAATGGCAGGGAGGGATTCAGTTAGGTGGCCTATGCTGACGACTTGGTCTTAATGGCAGACTGTGCCGAAAGCCTGAAATCTAATATCTTGGAACTTGAAAATAGGTGCAATGAGTATGGTATGAAAATTAGCCTCTCGAAGACTAAATTGATGTCAGTAGGTAAGAAATTCAACACAATTGAATGTCAGATTGGTGATACAAAGCTAGAACAGGTCGATAATTTCAAGTATTTAGGTTGTGTGTTCTCCCAGGATGGTAATATAGTAAGCGAGATTGAATCAAGGTGTAGTAAAGCTAATGCAGTGAGCTCGCAGTTGCGATCAGCAGTATTCTGTAAGAAGGAAGTCAGCTCCCAGACGAAACTATCTTTACATCGGTATGTTTTCAGACCAACTTTGCTTTACGGGAGCGAAAGCTGGGTAGACTCAGGATATCTGATTCATAAGTTAGAAGTAACAGACATGAAAGAAGCAAGAATGATTGTTGGTACAAACAGGTGGAAACAATGGCAGGAGGGTACTCGGAATAAGGAGATAAAGGCTAATTTAGGAATGAACTCGATGGATGGAGCTGTACGCATACACCGGCTTCGGTGGTGGGGTCATGTGAGGCGATTGGAGGAGGATAGGTTACCTAGGAAAATAATGGACTCTGTTATGGAGGGTAAGAGAAGTAGAGGGAGACCAAGACGACGATGGTTATACTCGGTTTCTAACGATTTAAAGATAAGAGGTATAGAACTAAATGAAGCCACAACACTAGTTGCAAATTGAGGATTGTGGCGACGTTTAGTAAATTCTCAGAGGCTTGCAGACTGAACGCTGAAAGGCATAACTGTCTATAATGATAATGTATGTATGTATGTATGTATGTATGTATGTATGTATGTATGTATGTATGTATGTATGTATGTATGTATGTATGTATGTATGTATAATAATGGAGATGAAACTGAGGGATTAAAGGAGAGGGTGAGAAGGATGGAGTTGGCATTCAGACTATGTCATAATATGTCATATAATAATAATAATAATAATAATAATAATAATAATAATAATAATAATAATAATAATATAATTATATTATATTATAATTATTATTTTATTTATCGATACGGCCACCTGTGGGCCACGATTACACAATCTTCCTCCTGTCACGCAGACTGATACCCTTCTCTTTACACTCTCGCCAAAGATTCTTGAGTCTTTGACTTCTTCTCCTCTTGGTGTGTCTGGCTTTAGCCCAGAGCTGTCTGGAGCCTTCCTCTCGGGTGTGTAAGCTGGCACATTTTTCGAGCCAGGTGGTCTTATTCTTCGCTCCAGTCTAGTGTGTGTGATTGTAAAGGGAGGCGGAGGTGCCTAGTTCATCGTCGAGACGTCCATCAGCTCGAGGTAATGGCAGTCTTGGTTTAACTATGTGATAGTCTTTGAAAGTTAGCTCGAGGGGAAGGTTTCCAGTCTTTAATAATGTAACTTTCTTTTTCTGAATTGTAAATTTCAAACTTATAATGTAAATTTCAATCTAGTCAAAGGAACTTAAACGTAATCAGGGACTAGAGAGTGATCTACCCTCTCGTGCTCCCTATCGATTTGATTTCGAGGTGACTAAGATTCTGTAACCTTTTTCTGCTTGTAACTTAAATCTTCTCTCCATCTAGACACCTCAGTAGTATAGGCTTAGCCTCTGTAACTTCGCGTAACTTCCAAATAGGGTTTTAAGCTTTTCATTGCAAATTTCAAGCAGCTGCATGTGTCCGCCTCCACATCGTTTCGATTTTTGGGCCAGTAACTATAACCTATTGTTTTCACAAAGGCCTCCTGTAGAATGGGTATTCAATACCGCTGTGAAATTTGGTTTCATTCCTTTGATGTTGTGATGTTAGACTTTTGAACATTCAAGACAGTGAATACTGTTTGATTTTGTAAAGTGTACGTTGTGCCTATGATAGGCCTGGAAAGTGTGAAGTTTTGGAAATAGATTTTCAAGTGTAAATTGATAGAGCGATAACGCTCTTCACATTGATGTAAAAGTACTTGGGAGACCCGTCTCCTTCACTGTTTGTTATGGGAGCAGTTGTGCTCATGTAACATTGGTAATTAGGGAGCTGCAAGCTCAAGTTTGCTAATTTGTCATTAGTGGATTGTTCTGATTTTCTAAACGTTGTCACCTAGGTTGTAAGCTAAATTTTGGTACCTAGAATTGTAAAGTCTAACTATGAAAAGAAACCAAAAGATAGCTGAGAACAAAATATAGCTATAATTTTAAACTTGTATAAATCTTCTGATTGTCCCATATCGACCCATTCATGCCCGCACCTTCTCTCACCTCTGTAATCCACGAAATCCCGGTAACAGTAATAATAATATTCAACTCGAAATACCTACTAAAGTGCCTGAAATAATTTAAAATTCATCTCTATCCTTACCGGGTGTGTTTTATGGTCATCATTATTTTAAGGGTTCAGGAAGGGTGTGAAAATTAAAGACTCGCTAGGCCTCGCAAATCTGTTCCTATCGACATAAGAGGAGACCACGAGTTGAAAAACGGACGTCAAAAGAAAAAAAATGAATGTAAGGAATATGGACCAAGTAAATGGAATCAATGCCAGATTCATCTAGGGGCACCTAGTCTCTAAGCCACGCTTCCAATTTGAATTTCTCCCGAGGCTGCTTCTTACAAGAGGAAAAAGATGCCATGGATGCATTTACTGCCTTCACCCATCAACAAATCGTACAGTTTTACGTGCCTGTTGATACAGTGATCTTAGCCATGAGACCTCTAGTTTTACCTGGATTTTGAACATAGGGACGTGATCCTTAAATTTAAAAATCCCAAACGAATTAGCTGGAATTTGAACCACGGCCAATTTGTTGAAAAGCCAACTATGTTACCAGTCGGCTATCATGCTCCCAATGGGAAACCTCAAGCATGTACATCTGAGGGGAGCAGTGAGTCTAAATCTTATGGTCGGTCCCACGACCTAATGTTAGTCATTCGCTTAGACTTGTTTAGCACGTACATGGTTCGTGAGACGTAACTGCTTTTCAGAATGCTGTCCATTCCTTTGGTGGGAGCTGGGCACTGTGACAGCGGGGTCTCAATTAAGATAAAGAAGCGAACACAGACGCTGGGCCTGATGTGTTTAACAAGGCTTTATTACGGTCATTATTGCCCGACAAAGGTCTCACCCTTAGTACTCTACAGCACCTGGCTCACTGACGAGTGCTAATACCCGACAAAGTGGATATATTAAACAGGGTAATACTGTAATCAGGGACTTGACATGGGAATTATTACTTCCGGAAAATCTCAACCTCCTCGTTATCCCACTCAATATGAAGGATCCTTGTACTTGATGATGAAATCTGAATTCTCCCTCTGGTCTTTCCACATGTTATCCCACAGTGTAGGATGAAGACTTTTATGATCAAGGAAATGCGATCCGTGATGTGGTGTGATGTGGTTGAACCATTGTTTCTTGAGTTGACCACAGGTTCTGTTTCCACCTCTGACATGTCGGGGGCGTTGAGGGTGGGGTGAGGGGTCATCGTTACTTTCCAATATTCCTAGCAGCCACTTGATGCGAGGTCGGATCGACTTAATTAGGATGCCAAGTGCTATGGCTGCTGTCACATAAAACGTTGATAGAATGATTAGATCACATAAGGTTTTGAGAACAGATTATTTCTAGGGTTATTTTAAAAGATACCTTTGAGGGAAGACGGTATTGTGACCTTCAAACTTCAGCTAGGACCTCTAACAAATACCTCTCTCTTCGTGTTGTAATGGACTGTTCCTTCTGTGAAGCTATGCTTTATTCTTTGTCACAAATATAACAAACAAAGTAAATTAAATCAAATTCTTGGTTAGGGAATTTTAGTATATGCTTCATTCATTTATTCATTCATTCATTCAATCAATCATTCATTCATTCGTTCAAAAGAGCTGCGTTTGGTGATAAGATGGTGTCGGAAGGAGGAGTTAAGTGGGACCTAACAGGCGGATTTCTACATAACCACGTGATCAGGGGCGGTATATTGGATCCTCATTAGGATTACATTATTCGAGAACTAAAGGAGGTCCAAACGAAAACAGCGTTATTTGTTCTGGATGTTTCCTAACAAAACAGTACTGTTACGAAAATGCTGGAAAGACTCGAGAGTAAGGAGACGAAGTTCTCGACTAAGCGATATGTTCCGAGCTGCCATTAGGGAGATAGCGTACGATGATATTACTAAACGAATAAGCTGGATATTTTTAAATGCAGGAAAGATCATAATATGAAGCTAAAATTAGAATTCAAGAGGACTAACTAGGGGCAAATATTCGTTTATAGACAAAGGAATTACGGACTGGAATAGTTTACCACGGGAGATGTTCTGTAGATCATTTAAGAAAGTGCAAATCAGTGGTAAATGATGATAGGAGCACAGGAATGATTAAAGTGTCCCACAAACGAGCTAACACGCAGGTAGTGTGAAGTGCAGTGGAGAAAAGCCGCACCGAGCCATGCACAGTACATACAGAGGCTGAAGTGGAAATAAGGGCTATCACCGTAAATACAACTTTGTTCCAGTGATAGGCCGTAGCTGGTCGCTAGTATATATAGGTGTATGACAACTGTTTTCTTCTCACTTTCAGTTTCAAATATAATAATAATAATAATAATAATAATAATAAGAAGAAGAAGAAGAAGAAGAAGAAGAAGAAGAAGAAGAAGAAGAAGAAGAATGTGGCGTAGGGACGTGGCGCCCCCATCGCCCAGTGGGAAACCACTGCAATCAGCCTCCCGAGTACCGGCGGGAGAACCGAAGCATGGGGTATAGAGGAAATGCCATCCCGAGTCGAACATCAGGCTCTCTCCAAGGCTTACAACCTTGGAAGTAACTTGGGCGATGTAAAACTACACCGACCCCAAACTACAAGTTTTCAACTGCAAAGCATGGAGGAAAATTCAACAGGAAATTGTACCCCAGGTGGTAACCAATCCACCGTCGCCTTGAGGGACGCAAGCAGGCCTTCGGATTCTGGGGAGCCTGCACCTACATGCAAGGAGGTATCGGAGACTCCTAGCAACAAAATCAGCCACAAACAATGAAATATTTTTGCTACCTTCAATGCCAACTCCCTCTTGAAAGTTGGTAAACTCAAACATCTTACGGATGTCCTCTCCCATCATGAAATCCTAATTACAGCAATTCAAGAGTCAAGGTTTACTGATGAACATGCGTTTGAATCACAAGGTTATAGAATCTTCAAAGGGAAAACTGGCAAACGTGTGATGAAAACTGTTCCACACCTCGGCACAGGATTTATTGTCAGCAGGAAAATTATTGATTCAGTCACCGATTTCAGCTCTCCTAACAGCAGGGTCTCGATGCTTAGCCTTCGGAGTATGAACAACGTACACACGCTTGTGAACGTACATGCACCAATTAACCAGGCAAACAAGAAAGACCCAGAAGGAACAGACAAATTCTGGGAGGACCTGGAAGATGTTATATCAAAAAATCCTGACAAACACACAATCATTCTGCTTGGAGACTTCAATGCCCAGATTGGCAAAGAAAGGAAATTCCAAAATATCGTTGGAAACTATCCAGCCCACAGACGAACCAACCGAAGTGGGGAAAGGCTTATAGAGCTTTGTAAGGCATTCAATCTTGTTCTTAAGTCAACAGCCTTCAAACATCTACCAAGAAAACAAAAGACATGGATATCACCAAATCCTCACTTGGGAGAATTTCATATAGATCATATTGCCATTGCACGAAAAGCAACACAAGAGATCTAAAATGTTAAAGTCCTGAGAAGTGCTAACCTTGACTCAGACCACTATCTATCCAAGATCAAAATTAAGCTTCATCCAAGAAACACCAAAAGAGTTAAGATAAAGAAAACTAGCAAGTTTGATACAAAAAGCTGAAAACCACCGAAAAATTCACTCAGAAACTTCAGTCTTTGGACACAGAAAATTGGGAACAACTGAAAAATGCCATTGTTGAAACGGCTGAGGAGACAGTATTGCTAAAGAAACCAAAGAAGCATCCGTGGTGGACTCAAGAATGTGATGAAGCCATAACACAAAGACAAATCGCTTGGCAAAGATGGAATTCCCTGAAGAATCCAGAAAGATATGAAGACTTTCTGGAGGCTAGGAAACATGCAGCGAATGTGATCCGCCAAGTAAAGCGCGCATTTGACAGAAACCAACTGACACAGATCGAGCAGGACTTCAATAATAATAATACTAGGGATTTCTATAGCACCTTCAAACACAACCTCACCAAGTACACCCCACCAAGTCTACACTTCCGAGATCAAAATGGAGAAGTTTCCTACAACGACAAGGATAACTGCCAAATCTTGGCTAAATATTTTGAATCTCTTCTTAACTGCGAAGAACCAGAATCAGAATTCACCTTTGAAGAATCCAGACATCCCAACCCAGACTCTTATCCCCCCACAAAAGAGGAAATCAAACAGATAATTACATCATTAAAGAACAACAAAGCACCTGGAGAAGATGCGATAATTGCTGAACTCTGGAAGGCTGCAGGTGAAAAGGCGATCGATAAACTAACTGAGATCATTCGCGAGATCTGGGAAACAGAGAAGATCCCAAATGATTGGACAGCAGCCCTGATTCATCCCCTACATAAGAAAGGTGACAAAACAGATGTAAACAACTATCGCGGCATCTCCCTTCTCGCAGTAACATACAAAATTCTCTCCAAAGCCCTTCAAACTCGGGCAGAAGAGCAACTTGATTCACAGTTGGGTGAATACCAAGGAGGCTTTAGAAAAGGACGATCTTTTGCAGAGCAGATCATGAACCTTAAGTCTGTCCTGTCGTACCTAAAATCCAGGAATAAGAATTTTGTAGTTACTTTTGTTGACTTCCAAAAAGCCTACGACTCCATAGACCGACACACACTCCTCCGCATTCTGAAGGAAATGGGCTTAGACAACAAAACGAGAGCTATCATTCAACAGACCTTAACCAGCACTACGTCCAGGGTGAAATTCAGGGGAGAAATTTTGAACGTCTTTGAAATCAAGACTGGTGTTAGGCAAGGGGATGGACTATCACCGCTTCTCTTCAACTGCGCTCTGGAGAAAATCATTCGGGAATGGCGCAAGGAGATGTGCAAGGAAGAGGTTGAGAATGGCCTTAGAATAGGATATAAGATGACCTTATCATAGACTGCCTAGCTTTTGCAGATGACCTAGCGATCTTTTCTGATTCCCTAGATACTGCTGAAAAACAAATTAACCAACTGAGAATCCAAGCAGCAAAAGCTGGCCTCCAAATCTCTTTCCAAAAAACAGAGTTTATAACCAACATGAAGCCAGCCCCCAGAGAGCTCATTGTGGAACAAGGAAAAATCAGGCAGGTGGAAAAGTTTAAGTACTTAGGCGAGTGGATAGTACCTAACAACTCTGAGAAAAAAGCAATCATGTGCAGAATCAACAAGATGGAGGTGGCATATCAGCTGTCTAGGAATGTCTACAACAAAAGATCAGTGTCCATCAACGCCAAGCTTAGGCATTATTGTTCGGTTGTACGCCCGGAAGCACTGTACGCAGCAGAATGCCTTGCAATGAACAGAAAAGGTCTGATGGAGAAGCTGGAAGCTAAAGAAAGAAAAATCCTGAGAAAGATTCTTGGACCAATCAAAGAAAATGGTGAGTACAGGAGACGACACACCAGCGATCTGTACCAGCATATGGAGAGGATAACGGACACGATTCGGAAAAGGAGGATTAATTTTTATGGCCATATAGCACGCATGAGCACACAGAGACAAACCAATAGGCTCTTTTCCTACTTTCTTAACAAGAAAACCAAGGGACCCTGGTTTATCGAAGTTGAAAAAGACCTTCAAGAAATAGGAATCACACTCTAAGACATCCAGAAACGTGCTCCTCTCCAGAAAAAGCTCCAGGGATACAAGAGGTTCCAAGAAAGGCCAAAGTTGAAAACAGGCAAGAAGTGGACTGATGAAAGGAAGGAGGCTCACAGAACGAGAATGCGTGAGTACTGGGGAAGAATTAAAGCTCAAGGATGCAAACGGTTGAAATAACGTGGTCCACAGCAAGCCGAAACGAAGAAATAATAATAATAATAATAATAATAATAATAATAATAATAATAATAATAATAATAATAATAATTTGTTAGTTCACCGCCCAGATTTCATTTTTTCCCCAGAATCAGCGAGGGATCCCACCTCTACCACCTCAAGGACAGTGTCCTGGAGCGAGAGACATGTGGTCGGGGATACAGTACCTATGCCAGGCGGCCTCACTTGCTATGTCGAACAGGGGCCTTGTGGGGGATACGAAGATAAGAAGGGATAGGCAAGGCGCAGGGAAGGAAGCAGCCCTGGCTTTAAGTTAGATACAATCCCGGCATTTTCGTGGAGAAGTGGGAAACCACGGAAAACTACTTAGAGGATGACTGAGGTAGGAATCGAACCCCCCTCTAATCAGTCCACCTCCCAAGCCTGAGTGGACCTCGTTCCAACCCTTGAACCACATTTCAAATTTCATGGCAGAACCGAGAATCGAACCCGGGCCTCACACTAACCCCTACACCACAGAGGCGGACGATAATAATAATAATAATAATAATAATAATAATAATAATAATAATAATAATAATAATAATAATATTATTATATATATATAATATAATAATAATAATATTATATATTATTATTATTATTATTATTATTATTATTATTATTATTATTATTATTATTATTATTATTATTATTATACGCCGCATTAACTTATTTTACGATTTTGGGAGACGCCGATGTGCCGGAATTTTTTCTTGCAGGTAAATCTACCGTCGCTGGCGCATCTGAGCACCTACCTTCACATATCACCAGACTGAACCTAGATCGAACCTGCCAATTTGGAGGCAGAAGGGCAGCGCTCTATTGTCGGAGCTACTCAGCCCTGTTACGTTCATGATATATTGCGATTATTGTCGCCAAAGTGCTCTGCTCGCTTTCCGAGGCCTCACCGCTTACGTTCCATTCTGACTGAATGAAGCTGTGCAGGTGAACAGAACTGTGGTGGAGGAAGTGGGAGAAGGCTGGCGGAGCATTCAGCGGAGCGCGCAGCCTGTGAGGAAGTGCCGCATTAAGACGGTAGGGTGCGGCAGGTCGGGACTGGCTCACTTCCGGTCGAGCCACTCGGGTGAACACCTCTCCTACAGTGGCCATGTGACGAACGCTATACCACCTTTCTATCGGCTGGCTTGCATGCTGGTTTCGCTGGGAAGCGTACGGATCGGCCCTGGTGCAGAGAGGGTTCATATTCCATTTATTAATACAGTATATTTACTGCACACAGCAGATGAGAAAAAAGTTTTAGAAATAGATTTCCGCTGAGGTTGGTCGATTTCCATCCTGGTTGGTCTGGTATATTTTGTGGGAGAGTAAAATCAATGTTTCGGTTTCCTATAAATCACCAGTCTACTCAGGGAGTTTGAAATGCTATGGGCCTAAAACCTACCTTTGTACAGGGTGACGAGAAATATGAAGTATGGTAAAAATATTTCCAGTAGGTAGTCTTGCAGTTATAGGATATATGCTTCCCACTCACTCGCTTTTAGGTTAAGTCCGCTCGAACTTCGACAGAAAAACACTATATTAATGTCATTTCCTTTATCAATCCCCGTACCGAAAGGATGCACAGGAAAAAACAGTCTTAGAAATAGATGTCCATTAAGTTCCATTGTGTATATTTTGTGGGATTGCAAAATCACTTTTTCGGTTTCGTATAACCCCGCAGTCAATTCAGGATTAAAAAACAATATTGGCCCTAAAACCTACCCATGGACAGGTGGATTCCTCCCCAGTTGTACCCCCGACACAAACTCTCACGCTCCAGGACACTGCCCTTGAGGCAGTACAGGTGGGATCCCTCACTGAGTCTGGGGAAAACCAACCCTGGTGGGTAAACGAATTAAGAAAGGAATAAAAATCGGAAACCACAGAAAATAATCTTCAGGCCAACCAATGGTGGGGTTCGAACCCACCACCTCGAGAATGGAAGCTTACAGCCACATAATCAGAGGTTTAAAGAGAGTCATGTAGATATTGCTGGCCTAATTTAGCCCTTGTAAGGCAGACCGTCTGAAGGAGGCTTCTGCCGTGTATTGGAAACTGCGAGTTATTGTAGTGAACGATAGTGTTGTGTGTGGAGTGTGAGATGAGGAGCCATTTGCGATTTAAATCCAACAACCCAGCCGAGACCAAAACCGCTGAACCGTAAGCCATGGCTCCAGACTGAAACAAACTTTAAAGAGCATGAGCATGTAAGGAGTCTTTCAAATTAACGGTAGCTCCCCATGCTGTTAGTGCATTCCATTTGTCTTTCATTATAAATTTGTAAACAGCTTTCAAACGCTCACAATATGCGAAGCGTATACTGAAGTGAGCCTCACAGTGTCCAGACTTGGAAGCAAATGACCAGAGTTGTATATTAGTTTGTGGTTCGCTTTGTTTACGGCTCCGTGACTAGTAATAATGTCGCAAAGGCTGGTCATTACGGAGATTGGAGGCTTTATGTTGGTGGATGATACAAACATTAACAGCAGATAATACATTAGTGTGCAGATTATCGCAAGCCCCAGCGTGGTAAATCCTGAATTAACCAAGCCGCTACAACTGGGTATGATGAAATGCAAGTCTACATTTTGACCACGATCTCTTGCTCTGTGATTCAGTTCAGGTTTATTTGGTCATTGCAGCACAACGAGTCTCTCAGTAGTGGAAAATACAGAGTGTACAAAATATGCCGTATATTAATCACTAGCGGTAATGACAATGAGAATGAGGATAGGAACGAACTTGAGTCCTCTATGACAGCGCATATAGAGCACAGATAGTCTGGCGCCCGGCTATGTCGGCAAACCGCCAAACATTTCTGTGAAGCAGTGCTGCATAGTACAATCCAGCCAGCTCTGTTGCATTCAGTCCTTTCTGTTTGTGTCGGATCTCACCCTTCAGGTAATTTTATTCTTTGCCGTAGCATTTTACCACGACCACCAATACCACTACCATTGTCACATGCTATGGTGTTTTTCTGTTTTAATTACCGGTATGAACTAAAAAGTATTATTTATTATACCACATTCACGTCTGTATTATTTTCGAGATATAGGAAGAAATGTGTATATGAAAATTTGTCTTCCGAAAGATCCTAAAGTTAGTGTCATCCTTCAATGTTGCTATTAATAGTGATTAAATGTCAATATTTTATAGACAGCAAATTAGCAGAATAAAGATATTTCATTTTTATGTTCCAGAAGATGATGTCTTGAAAAGTGACAGCGCTCGTAGCCTTAATTAAGGTACAGCCCCAGCATTTGCCAGCTGTGAAAATGGGAAACAACGGAAAACCATCTTTAGGGCTGCCGACAGTGGGGTTCGAACACACTATCTCCCGAATGCTAACTCACAGCTGTGCACCACTAACCACACGGCCAACTCGCTCGGTCACCTTACTCTAAAAGACCGCAATGCTACCTCTCCCAGGTTAAATGCTTTCACACAAAAGCTGGTTCAAAAAGTCACATATATAGGCCATATACAGTATATAATTTCCTATTGTCACATAAATATTCATAATGTTCATCAAATTGTGTATAATAATTAAATATTATCCCAAGCAATCAATAATGTATCCCCTTTTAAACAGTAACTTAATCCATGCGATTATATTATTGTAATGATGAAATGAGCAATACATGATAGCAATGCAGTTGTGACTGAATCAATTAAGTCGGTTGAATACTACGTATGTGTAGACTATAACGCGTCAATAATAACATATAATAACGAGCTTCCTCAGCTTCTCACAGTTATTTCTGGGATCGCTCGACCCTCGAGCTCATTCGGATTCTGGCTGGATGCCCTTTCTGATACCAGGTAATTTTTAAGATAAATATCTGTACCCATGGTTCACCGTATTTCGAACCTCAGCTTTGCGAATGGGAAGCCATAAATATTGAAATTATATTCTTCTTCTTCTTCAGCTTCTGCTGCTGCTGCTGCTGCTGCTGCTGCTGCTGCTGCTGCTGTATTTCCCACACTCTGGTGCGATCTATATTGTACATGTGAACCTGCCCCAGTATTAGGGCCGGATGCTATTCCTACTTGGAGGGATATACTCACTATGGTGGTTGATAATACAGTTCGTGTGTTATACTGGATGGTCGGAAACTACGTGTACAGAGCGTAAGAGGGTTGGACATACTGATAAATAGAGTCCGGATTTCCATGCACTATAAAATCTCAAAATATGCATGCATTCATGCACTATCATTTGGCAAACATGCACAATAAACTGGAAAATATGCACTATCAAAATTAAGTTCCATTTGAAGCTTTGAACAACTACTGTAATTTTACCAAATTGTCTTGATTTAAGCTCATCCGTTTATCTGCCAGCACATTCTTAAGCACAGGAAATTATCTTTCTACGTCACAAGAAGTGACAGGTGCATACTTAAATGAAGACATTTGGGACAAAGTGAGGTCAAATTGCACGTCTTTTGTCTTTTCACCACAATACGTCTTTTATAAGCTTCGGATCACTTCCGTCAATGAGTAACGCACAATTTACGATTCAATTTATAGAAATGTATTACTGGGAGACCTTATTCCTAAGAATGACAGAGATCGACGTAGGGCCTTCCGGCTTACTTCAATGTTTACTCAAGCAACAGATAAGAAAGTGCTTGGTTAATTGGATTATAGGACCTCTACCGTATGTAACTAACTTTGGTTGTCACCTAGGATGCCACGAATACATTCTCTCCGTCTCTGAGTAATGGACGTACGTATAACGAGGAAAAATGGCCCCGATTTCTGCAAACCAACATTCATAAAAGGCACTATCATGGAAGTTAACATATACAACGAATATTTGCAAAGTTTGTGATGATGCTTGTTGTTTAATGTCATCGGCCCATTTGCAAATTTTGAGAACTGTAACCAGCTTATTTAAAAACACGCATCTGTATGGAAATCCGGGCTTCATTGATATATAATCGCTAGGGACCATAAAATAAGATCTACCATTGCCCAGGCCCTCAGAAGAACCGGATTCACCGTCCATGGAGAGATCCGTGGTTTGGCAGGGAATGGAAGCACTCGTAGGATCAATATAATTGCTTACAAAGACAACAATGTAGGATATACAGTATAATCGATCCAACAGTCCACTTCGAATGCTCCGCGAGTCAACCCGACGATGTTGATCGTGAGAGGAGGAAAATATACGAGCCCACAGTTCCTTTCTTTTTACTTTTTTGAAGAAAGAATGCAAGCTAATAGAGATCGAAGTCATGGGCTTGTTAATCGGAAGTAGGGGCACGATACCTAGATAATTCGTTGAGTTTGCAGTTTTGCAAGGCATTCTACCTGCCAAAATCCTCGAGTATTGATACTGGACTTGCTCCTTTGAATTTTTTTTTTTTTTTTTTTTTTTTGCTAGTTGCTTTACGTCGCACCGACACAGATATGTCTAACGGCGACGATGGGATAGCGAAGGGCTAGGAGTAGGAAAGAAGCGGCCGTGGCCGTAATTAAGGTACAGCATTTGCCTGGTGTGAAAATGGGAAACCACGGGAAACCATCTTCAGGGCTGCTGACAGTGGAGCTCGAACCCACTATCTCCCCAATACTGGATACTGGCCGCACTTGAGCGACTGCAGCTATCGAGCTCGGTGCTTTGAAATCATCAATAAGTATTTTAAGAAACCACCTTCTGTGATTTGCTTTTACACTCAATAGACTTCACAGTATCAGTTGGTATTACGTATACTCTGTCCTTTAGGCAACCTCTAAATTGAGGAAGTGTTACCACTATGCAATAAATATATATAATTCGATATCTCGCGCTGTTATAATTATCAGATACTGAACTTGGCCAATCAAATGCTAAATATATCAACTTGGAGATCCGTGTTTAAATCTCTCCACTGCCAAGGTTGTTTTCTTCGATTGGGGCTCTCAAGCCATCTTAAGCGACGTGCAGAATTAGCAACACCACTCCGCAAAGTCCGATTGAATTCACCGACGAAGCGATCTGAAAACTAATTTTAATTTTTTTATTGTTGTTGTTGTTGTTGTTGTTTGAGTCATCCGTACATAGTGTGGTTTGATACAGCACTCCATGCCACCCTATCCTGTGCCAACCTTTTAATATCGACATCACTACAACATCCTACATCTGCTCTAATCTGCTTGTCATATTCGTATTATGGTCTACCCCTACCATTCTTACCACCTACGCTTCCCTTAAAAAACAATTGTACGAGTCCTGGATGTCTTAAAATGTGCCCTATCATTATATCTCTTTTCCTGGTCAAATTTAGTCTCTTTAGTCTCTTCATTCGTGATTCTATCTACCCACCTCACCTCCAGCATTCTTCTGTAACACCACATTTCAAAAACTTCTATCCTCTTTCTTTCTGAGCTGGTTATCGTCCATGTTTCACTTCCTTACAACGCCTCGCTCCAGTCGAAAGTCTTCAATAACATCATCCTAATTCCTATATCAAAGTTCGTGGTGAACAAATTTCTTTTCTTAAGAAAGGCCTTCCTTGCTTGTGCCAGTGTGCATATTATGTCCTTACTTCTACCATCATTAGGCCTAGTTATATTACTACCCAAGTAACAATATTCCTTCAAGACTTCATTTCCGAATCTAATATTTCCTGCATCACCTAACCTTGTACGACCGCACTTCATTACTTTTGTTTTGGACTTACTTATTTTCGTCTTTTAGTCCTTCTCCAAGACTCTGTCCATACCACTCAGCAATTTCTCCAGATCGTTTGCAGAGTCACACAAAGTAACAATATCATCGGCAAATCTCAGGGTTTTGATTTCCTCTCCTTGGACTTTGATTCCCTTTCCAAATTCTTCCTTGATTTCCTTTATCGGATATTCTATGTAAACATTGAAAAGTAGAGGAGACAAACTGCAGCCTTGCCTCACTCATTTCTGGATTAATGCCTCTTTTTCATTGCCCTTGATTCTTATCACTGCAGACTGATTTTTGTATATTATTAGGCCTATGTTTATTATTTTATATTATTATATTTATGATTTTATATTATTATTATTGTTTATATCATTCAAATAACCCTTTTGAGGGTACAATAAATCAACTTTGGTTACTTTTCTTTGCATTTAACTTTCTTCGTTTCCAAACTTGCTTCATTTTCTGAGAATGTTGTTCCTTTTCCTCTCGAGTCTATTTTCTTCCAGTTGTTAACTACTTTCTCTTCTGAAATCCTGCCTTCGTTGTTACCTCTCTGAAGCGTATTCTGTTTTCTATCGTATCTATTTTAACTCCAGCGTTTGTCATATCCTCTTCAGTTTCAATGAATCACGTTGGCTTGTATCTGTAACTGTTCAATAAGTTGATGATTTGTTTAGTTTGTCTATTGTTATTCGATCTATAAATGTGTCCAAAACACTGGAGATCTTCTTTTAGACTCGTTACAGTTGCCAGTTTTACATATTTTAAATATAGCTCTGTTTGATCGTAGTATAAATTCGGCTTGTTGTTTCTTATAGGTCCCAGTATTTTTCTCAAAATTCTTCTTTCAACATTTTTCAAGATCCCCAATTCTTGTGCGTTTATTAATTTGGACTGCATATAACATTTCTGGTCGGGCCACTGTTTTATAATGTCTTAATTTCAAGTTCCAGGATATATATTTCTTATTGTATATATATTTTTTGCGATATGAAACATCCTTTCCATCTTGTTTACTCTTATATCTATAGCTACCTTTTCTTTTGTGTTGTCTGTTATCCATTCTCCCAGGTATTTAAAACAATAACAATTTTGTTATTGTTAATTGTGATATTCTGAGGGGCATTATTGATGTTTGTCATGATTTTTGTTTTTCCAAGTGATATTTGCAATCCTATTTTGGCCGCTTGTTTCTGTAATTGTCGTATTTGTTGCTGAGCATTGTCTAATAAGTATGTAATTAACGCCATGTTATCTGCGAAAGCTAACGAATTGATAATAATTTTATCTGGGTTTCTTTCTATTTGAACACCTTTAGTATTGCTGGCTTTCCTCCAATCCTGAACTACCTTCTCTAATGCACAATTGAAGAGTAGAGCTAACAAACCATATCCCTGTCGTACGCCTGATCTTATCTAAAATGATTTTCAGAGTTCTCTCAAAAAATTACTTTGGATGTTGTGTTTATTAATGTTTCTTTAATTATTTCAATTGTTTTATCATCAAGTCCAAATTCCATTAAAATATACATTTTTAAAACTTATATATATATATATATAATGTTTTGTACAATTTTCTTTACATCGCACCGACACAGATAGGTCTTATTGGCGATGATGGGATAGGAAAGGGCTATGAATGTGAAGGAAACGGTCATGGCCTTAATTAAGGTACAGCCCCATCATTTGCCTGGTGTTAAAATGGGAAACCATGGAAAACGATCTTCAGGGCTGCTGACATTGGAGTTCAAAGCCACTATCTCCACAGGACTGGATACTAGCAACACTTAAGCGACTGCAGCTACCGAGCTCGATGGCTAATTTCAGCAGCTGATAAAGTGACAACGGTGCCGGGATATCGAGTTATTTCTTTCAAATTATTTATCAGTATGACCAACACTCCAAACTTCGTATACCCAGTTCATCTTGTTTCCCGCCACCCTGTATGTGAATGAAGAAGTATCTTTTCTTCTTCTGCCTCTTCTTTTTTCTAACGCTTTTACCACACATCTGGGGTCGCGGGTGCGAACTGTGTCGTTCATGTAGATTTGGCTCTGTCTAACGACCGGATACCCTTCCCGACGTGGTACTGTGTTGTCTGAATATGCAGAGGACAAACACAAACAGCAGTCCCCAAGCAGAAGAATTTATCACACGATATTAAAATTTCCGACTCAGCCCGAAATCAAACTCAGGACCCTCTGAACCGAAGGCGTCAACAGTGACCATTCAGCCAAAGAGTCGGGCTTAAAGAAAAGCGCGTCTTGAAGAAAATCAAAGACACCCAGTCAACGAGTCTGAGGAATTAAACTAGTCGTGTTTACAGTCTCTAAAATAGCCGGGAATCGAAACCCAGAACCTTCCAAACTGAAGAACGGACGCTAAATATTCAGGCAATGAAAAGAACTCTGGCAACTATACGGAAATGAAGTGTAAGACTTAAATATTAGGACAGCCAAGAATGGGATTTGAACCAGGTGATATTACCAGAAGCTGAATTGAGTCTGTAATTCGTAGGCAAGCCAGCGATCGAAGCCGGTCTAACTAACAAGGAGAGGCCAGACCCTGCGACGAACAGATTTCAACGAGCTTCAATGTAGGCTACCTGTCAGGGGACACTAAACAGTAACTCGTTTAGGTCAATAGGCTTTCGTTTTCGGAAGAAAGCTGAGGACTAATGGCATGACGCAGGATCCGCTTCGGACCATGTGGAGGTGATAGAACATTTAAAGGTGAACACATTTTACTTACAACATGTCAGGTTCACAACCTAATAATTTCCGAAAAATCGGTGAGTCCACCGATTCCGATGCAACGCATATATACCTGGAGAGTTACATCACAGTAGCAGGTAGACAAAAATTTCACTGAATTCTGCCTAATACATTTTTCGCATTTTTATCTTCATGTTCCCTCAAATATTAATTTGTTTTGTACAAGAAATATACCTTAAACGAGACTCGAACCCACGTCTTCGAGGTTCGCAGACAAGTCGCTGACCTGACCACTTGGCGACCACTCCGATTGACTGCGGTGTAATTCTCCAAGTATAGATGCGCTGTATTGGAATCGGAGATTCATCAATTTTTCGGAAATTATTAGGTTGAGGACCTGACATGTTTAAGCAAAATTTTTTCGCCTTCTAGTGTTCTCTCACTTCCACTTGATCCGCAGCGTCATGACATTTGTCCTCAGTTTCTTTAGAAAATGAAACCGTATTGACCTAAACCCTCATATACGAGTTACTATTAAGTGTTCCCCCAACAGGTAAATTGAAGCCGTTGAAATTGGTTGGACGCAAGGTCTGGTCTCTCCTTGTGAGACAAACAGACGTACGGAAATTTCTGCCACGTAGATGGCTGAAAGCGATCATGCAACAAAAGAGAGAGCGCACCGTCTGGACAGACTGAGATCTCAAATAGAACAACAAAAATATGACAGGGCTATCACAAGACAGGCAGTCCCTGAGGAGCTCGCCGCTATTCTCGTAATCCTTTGCGTCTGGTAACAACGGAAGGAGGTACCTGTCAGCCCTGGAGCTGGCAGCCTCTGTGTAGCCTTCTTCACGATTTATGCCAGGAAGACTGTGAACTTGTGTTTTGTCCTTGCTCCAGCTTTTCAATTTTTTCACCTTGTTAAAAGCCCAATGTGAACAGTGTTGGTAAAACCACATCGCCAGGGAAATGTATATTCATATTCCAAAGCAACAAGTCTGATGTTACATATTTACCTTAAATTCCCTGCCTTGTGTTATTTCCTATTCCATCTCTAGCGCTTCAGTATATGAAATAGCATCTTACTCGTTACGTTGGACATCGCAAAAACTTGCCGTTGAGAAAATAGATCATTCATGACATGATCTAATTATAATAATAATAATTCTGTGGGAAAAACTATGAAACTTCAACGAGAATTGAACTCAGATCTTCGGTTTGCTTTTAACTTGAGTTATGATGGTCACATAACCCCTCGCTACACAGCTCTTTTGTGACTGAAACCCGAGAGAGGACGTAAGTTTCACATACTTACCTTGATATATCGAAATCTGAAGGAAAATCTACCCAAATATATTTCTTTAAAAGTTCATTAATTATCCTCATTCCATACTCGTAATATCGCTATTCCCGTCAACCACTCTTCAACGTATAATGGATCCTTCGTTTTGTCTGGGTCACGCCTTTGGCATTCAGAAACTCTAACTCAATATCAAAATTTAAGACTGCATGTAGAGATTGCCTGTTGAAATGAAATGGCGTATGGCTTTTAGTGCCGGGAGTGTCCGAGGACATGTTCGGCTCGCCAGGTGCATGTCTTTTGATTTCACACCCGTAGGCGACCTGCGCGTCGTGATGAGGATGAAATGATGATGAAGACGACACATACACCCAGCCCCCGTGTCAGCGAACTTAACCAACGATTATTAAAATTCCCGACCCTGCCGAGAATCGAACCCGGGACCCCAGTGACCAAAGGCCAGCACGCTAACCATTTAGCCACGGATCCGGACAAATCGTGTCGTCATCCTGAGGTGGTGCAGAACTTTTTTAGGCACATCCACAATGGAAGTGGGCTGCAAGTACCATTTCAACCACATACCAGCCCTGTTTAGAACATACTTGTATTTCCATTACTTTATTATGTGCTGTGTTCTGTTTATGCATTGCTTATATTTTTCAGTTTTTCTTTTAAGGTTTTATTCTCCTGATTTCCTTTTATTGTATTTGTTGAGCTTTGATTTATTTGGTCTTAAATGTTCTCCAAGACTGGAATTTTACTTAGTTACTTTGATTTTATAACAGAAGGGTACCGGAAATTTATTTTATATGTATTATATTGTTAAGTCTATGAGAGGGCTACCTGCCCTAACTTTGGCACTGCTAAAATCAAATTTTAAAAATAAACTCCCGTCCGCGTATTTCTTAAGGTGTGCAACTCTGTTCACGCACACCTCCTCACTTAACTCGTTTTCATTCCCCACCCTGAGGGGGTGAGGCGGGTCACCTAGAGGGTTGCACCCTCGCTCTGGCCGAGAGTTGTGGGCGTGTTGGGGGTGTGTGGAAAGAGGAAGGTGGGTAAGTGAATGTGAAATATGACGGAGATGTGGGACAAATTGAGAGAAGAGGGAGATGGGTAAAAGTGGTTTGAATAAGTAAAGGAGAGGAGAATAAGGACGTGTAGGGTATCCAGCGCTACATTAAACAGATTTACAAATACAAAGACATGTATAACAGAGATGCAAATAAAGGAAGATTTAATCAAGGTTGCAAGGGAAGAGGTGAAGTGCAAGGATATAATAGAAGGAGGAGAAATTAACAAGAGAAGTGAGTAGGAGGCTGAGGAGGTGAGAGGTTGGCGATGGTGGCGAAAAGTAGCGTGGTGGGTGTGGATAAGGTCGGATATGTGGACTAGGTGGTTGAGGCGACGAGGTGTGGCAGGACGGGTTAAAGGTGGAGGAGGAGAACGAGACTGTTCAACCCGGTGGTGGCGGCCGAGGATCTGCATACCATGGTGGATAAGTCGCTGAGAGTCGTCGAGTGTAGGAAGGTGGAGTCTCTTTAAATACGTGGGTCCATCTGCGTTGAAGATCCGGAACGCTCGGCGCACTGGTAATCCTGCTTGACGGATTCATGGACGAAATCGTAAGTCTTTGGCAGTACCTGGAATCACTCTCGGGCCTCTGAGATTGCTGCTAATAACGCTAAATATTACACTACGAAGGTGGATGGAATTTAGGCTATGATGATAAAATGGTTTCAGTTAGAGAGATGCCGACCTTCTAACGTGGTGCTATCTAGGCGTCCTGCCCAAGAATTTCGACATTCCGATTGTGCTGCTCCCTAGCAACGAAAATGGAATTCTACTGGATGACACCTGTGGATGAGTAATTTAATTTTGTTACGTGAGACTAACTGCGCCTCCAGATGTATTTAACGAGACAAAAACAATGACAAAGTGGCAAAATTATTGACCGTCCTCCAAGACCGACTACCTCAGTCGGAACTGAACCCGGAAACACTGGATCACGAGTCGGTCACTAACACGATCCACTGAGGCAGCTATAATTACGGGTAATTCGGGTAAATACAAAAGTAAAAAAGTCAGGGGGCATTATTATTATTATTATTATTATTATTATACACTTTGCTTTACGTCACACTGACACGTGTGGATGGCGGCGATGGGAGAAGAAAGGCCTAGAGTAGGTAGGAAGCGACCGTGTTATCAAGTTACAGCCTCAGGATTTGCCTGGTGTGAAAATGGGAAATCACGGAAGACCATCTACAGGGCTGCCGACAGTGGGGTTCGAACCCACTATATCTCGAATGTAAGCTCGGTGGGGGCCGTGATTAGCTCGGATCCGGAAGGCTTAGGTTCGAATCCCGGCGGATTATGAGTTCGGATTATCACGTGGCGTCAGAAAAGGCGTCATGCCTTGAAGCCCCGGTCAAAATGAAATAAGCCTGGTTGACTCCAGAGGCCCCATAGACAGCTGGGATAAGCTGGAAAATAAAACTCACTGGGCGGTGTGGCCGTGCGTGAAAACGCGGAACGACTGTGGAGCGAAGCTCACCATTCGGGAGGCGAGTGGGTTCGAACCTCACCGTCGGCTGTCTCCAGAATGGTTTCCTGTGATTTCCCACTTTTTACTTCCACGCAAATGCCGGAAAAATACTATTTTTAGTTCACGGGCGATTCCTCCCACCTCTTTACTCAATTACATTCACCATCATTCATTTCATCTTCATTAACTCCTCAACTGTGATTGACGTCAGGAAGGGCAATCCTACCGTAAAACATGCTATAAAATTTCATCCCTGACCCAGTATCAGGTAACAGGACTAAGGGGTATACAATACCACCTCACCAATTACCAGCTATTTCTGTGTTCGCTGGAGACGCTCAGACTTACTTGGTTTTGGCCGGGGTTTCAAAACATGATTTTTCTGACGCCACGTGTTTTTGGGTTTCAAATCTCAACTCAGACCCCACAGGGATCGAACCTCATCCATCCGGGTCTGAGCTAATTCTATGAGCTAACCACGCCCCCTAGTTGACCTTGTGGTTAGGGTCGCACAGCTGTGAGCTTGCATTCGGTAGGCAGTGGCTTTGAGACCACTGTCGGCTGCTCTGAAGATGGTATTCCGTGGTTTCCCATTTTCACACCAGGGAAAATGCTGGGGCTCTACGTTAACTTAGCCCATGGCTGCTTCTTTACCGCTCCAAGGCTTCACCTATCCCAACGTCGCCACAAGACCTACTGTGTCGATGCGGCGTTAGGCAGATTGTAAAATAATAATATTCTTCCCCTCCCCCTGAATTTTTACTTTTGTAGTAATCCATATTATCGTTAATTATAGCTGCCTCAGTGGACTCGTGATCCAAAGATCCGGCATTCAGTCCAGAGTGAGTTAGTCAGATGAAAAGAAACTGGTATATCAAGTTCTGTCAGAACTCAGGGCCGGGGGAGGGGAATTAAGTCTTAATTTCGAGGCGTTACTAGATAAACAAAAAGTTACAAAATCATAATATGTTCTGAATAAAGAAATATCAGAATGTAGTAAACTGAAGTATTCTGGGTCTGATGCCCAGTTTATCACCGCTATAACGATTACAATAAAAAGGTCACTTACACGATTACAATAAAAAGGTCACTTATCTGTTTTCCCCCCTGAAACTTCATAAGTGCACTTTTCCAGTTTGACTGACACTTTTGAATTTCATTCTCATAATGATATATGTGATTTTGAGACGGACAAAATGAGAGCAAATCATTAGCGAAAACTTATCGATTTTCAGTTTCCTTGCAAGGCCATGGTCAGGAGGACGGTTTGATCGATAAAGCCAATAATCATTGGGTGCCCCGCAAGCGACGCCACGCCCGAACGCTAACGAGGGAAGGCAGGGACGTCCTCAGCCGACCGATTTCTGTCTTGTCACGAACAGAGCCAAGTTTTAAAACGTCACGTTCGATGTAATTTGCAACGCACACGTGATTCGTCTTAACAAGTTTAAATTATCTCCCTTAATTACATCAGAGACACTTCCAGTACGGTGTAAAGCAGGTTGGTTCACAGTGGAGATTCCCTGTTAAGAAATAAAGGTGTGTTTGTCTGGACCATGTCACCCTATTCAGTGTTAATATTTTCCTTTATACAGGATAGGCAAAATAAACCTGGCACGGAAAGTACTAATAAGACCCATTAACAAGGGTCACTCCAGCGTCAGTCTTATTATAAATATTTTCCGGTCCAGTTTTATGTTGCCCACCCAGTTTGTAGTGAGGAAAGCAACGGAAAACACCTCACTCCTCATTTCCCTCGTATGCCTCTCCAGTGACACCTAGGCTATGACAGCTGTTGGTCGAGGTGTTGAGGATCAAACCAGCCTTCGGGCTGAATACCCAACATACATACCCAGTATGTAAATACTATATTACACCCTGCATCTATTCTAATATGTTTCTTAAGCCCACTGATATTTCCTGATGGGTGCAGTACTTCTTCTTTTTCTCTCTCATGGCACAGGCAGAGCAAGGTGTAGCTTCCACTGAAGTCTCAGTCTCATCCATGGCTGTGACAATATGGAAGCTGCTGGGGTATGGGTGGTGCTGAGTAATAAATTCAGAGCATGGCCAGTGTGTCTGATTGTTATGAAAGGTGTTGCTCATAGGATCAGTCGTGCTGCAATAGCACTTTCTGCCCCAACGAGGAAAGCAATGGCAAACTACCTCACTCCTCATCTTGCCTAGTGCGCCTTATTTTGGCTCCACCACCGGTTTTTGCGATTTTCCATTTACCACATAACCTTTGGTGTTGCTATTCGAGGAAACAACCAGCCTTTGGGTAGGTGGCCTAACATACAGAGACTCACACCTACGTCTATCACCTTTTTTACTCTCCCCTTTACTACACTTTCCTCAAAAATTAAAAACGCACGACATGGGTTTCTGAAGATGCATTCTATCATTCTATAAGTTCGTACGGTCAAATTAACTGTATTGAAAATCCACAGCCTCTTTCCAGTCATTCGACCGGGTCAGGAATGGAATGAATGAAGCCCCCATCTAGCGGCGAGGATAAGTATTGTGCCGGCTGTGGAAGCCTGTCGTAATCCTCTGGGGCAATTTCTGTCTTGTCACGAACAGGGCCAAGCTTTAAAACGTCACGTTCGATGTAATGACTAAGAGATGAAATGTTAATGGAGAGTGTTGCTGGAATGATAGATGACATGGAAAACTGGAGTAACCGGAGAAAAAACTGTCCTGCCTCCACTTTGTCCAGCACAAATCTCACATGGAGTGACCGGAATTTCAACCACGGTAGCCAGCGGTGAGTGGCCAGCGCGCTGCCGCCAGAGCGACGGAGGCTTCCAAATTAATTATATTCCTCTCTCTAATTTGATTAAACATATATTCATCTGTCGTCCCATCTATTCATATCACCTTTACGTATCTTCTGTAACACCAGATCACCAGATTTCAAAACCTTCTATTTTCTTTCTTTCCTTCTTTCTTTCCTTCCTTCTTTCTTTCTTTCTTTCTTTCTACACTAGTTATTGTCCACCTTGCTCTTCCATACAAAATCACGCACCGGACAAAAGTCTTCAAGAACATCTCTCTGAAATGCATGTGTGTGTTTGATGTGAGCAAATGTATGCTCCTCTGCTTACTTCTGCTTTTGAAATGTGGTGTTACAGAAGAATGCTGAAGGTGAGATGGATAGATCGAATCACAAATGAAGAGATACTGCATCGAATTGGCGAGAGGAGATCGATTTGGCTAAATTTGACGAGAAGAAGAGATAGAATAATAGGACACATCTTAAGACCAGGACTTGTTCAGTTGGTTTTTGAAGAAATTGTAGGTGGTAAGAACGGTAGGGGTAGACCAATGTATGAATATAACAAGCAGATTAGAGCAGATGTAGGATGCAGTAGTTACGTAGAAATGAAAAGGTTAGCACAGGATAGGGTGGCATGGAGAGCTGCATCAGAACAGTGTATGGACTGATGAAACAAACAACAACAGTATTATTATCCCTTATTCAATATTGTTTTTGTTGCCTTTGAAAATGTATTTTACATGACAAAATCGTAGAACATGGGGTGCCGAACTGATGTCCTTCCATCCTTCAAAATTCTCTCCACATCTGCCGGGCTTGAACCCATGATCTCGGCATCTACATCTCGCCGTCAAGGAAGATGATGATAATGATGATGATGGTGTTGATATTTGTATAGAAGATCTCTTTTCAGTCTTCTACTTAACACCAAAGGAGTCAGAAAGTGATTCCTTCATACATCAAACGACTTAACAGTCTAGTGGAATGCACTCCTGTGGAGATTGAGAGATCTGGGTTTGAACAAAGTACGGTTCTGCTCCTTTGATTGGTTTTTGTGGCCGACACTTCAGTCTGACAGAAACTCCAGAGTTTTCGGTAGTAGTAGGCTAGAATGCACACTAATTTGGTTATTCGGAAGAGTCGTCGAACACTGTCTTCCGTAATGCAACGAGATTAACATAAATTCTAGGGCTACCCCTTATGTTTATGCAAATCTCAAAGCATAACCGTTGTTTAGACTACAACTTGCTAGTCGCTTCAACAAGTTTGCATTGCATCCCGTTACTCTCTGGCTCCATGACTAAATGGTTAGCGTACTAGCCTTTGGTCACAAGAGACCCGGGTTCGATTCTCGGCGGGGTCGAGAATTTTAACCATCGTAGGTTAATTCCGCTGGCACGGGGCCTCAGTGTATGTGCCGTCTTCATCATCATTTCATCCTCATCACGACGCGCATTTCATTTATCGTATGCTTAAGCATCACCTAGAACGAGGAATATTCCTGAGGTATTAATACACCTGTGTGGCATTTCATCCACCGTGGAAATGGGGAGCTTCTCACAAACCACACTCGTTACACGTACTTTGTATTTTGTCTCCGCCCGAGAAGTTACGTCATACCAACAACTAGTAAAATGGTACAGAAATGTAACTTTTTCATAATATGAGCGTTCTGCACATACTGTAAGTTTGTAACTTCAGCGGCGTCGGAAAGGCTCCGGCCACACCTGCTGCCCTTGTCGAGTGACGCCATATGGTAGACGCTGTTCACGGCAGGGCAACCACGCGAGCCACGGAAACGTGAGACGAGGAACCAGCTGGGGCTGTCACTGGACATGAAGGTACAGTCGTGTTCATAACTTCCGCTTCTCCCACCACCGCTAGCTTGGAGGGAGAGGCTGCGAAGCACAGGACGATGTATCTAAAGTCGACGACAAAGGAGTATACTCCTTGATGGAGATTATCTTACTAAAAAGAACACCTAAATACAAACTGCGAAGAGCAATCGAAGTCCATTTCTGGTGTAAACGTAAATTCTGATACTAAGCGGTCCTGGAGATTTTTACAATTTGTTTTACGTCACACCAAAACAGGTAGGTCTTACGGTGACTATAGGACGGGAAAGGCGTAGGAGTGAGAAGGAAGCAGCGTGGCCTTAATTAAAGTACAGTCCCCGCATTTGTCTGGTGTGAAAATGGGAAACCACGGAAAACCATCTTCAGGGCTGCCGACAGTGTGGTAGATTAACTCTATAAGAGTCTTAATAATAATAATAATAATAATAATAATAATAATAATAATAATAATAATAATAATAATAGTAATAATAATGTTATTTGCTTTACCTCCCACTAACTACATTTTTACGGTTTTCGGAGACGCCGAGGTACCAGAATTAGTCCCGAATTAGTTATTTTACGTGCCAGTAAATCTACTGACACGAGGCTGACGTATTTGAGCAACTTCAATAGGCTGACGTATTTAAGCAACTTCAAATACCACCGGACTGAGCCAGGATGGAATCTGCAAAGTTTAGATCAGAAGGCCAACGCCTAAAACGTCTGAGCCACTCAGCCCAGCATTTTTTGGAAATTACTTTACCTTGGTGTGGTATAATTCTCACTTCACTTTCCCCCAACCAAAACACTCACATTTAGGAGATTTGACCAAAGGAGAAATATTCTGGGTCTCAGGAGAATATGCGAAGATAATCGAATGTGCATACCCATAATGTTCCATGTAACTTCGAGTTATAAAAAAATTGACCTTGTCTGGGTGTGAAATATCCTTCGAAATATCGACAAATTCGAGTAATAAAATTTTGAATTACAGAAAAATACAAGATTCCGACGGGAAAAGAGAATCTCTTCAATATATCAAAAGTTCGAATAATATACGAACGTTTGACTCTATTGTTCATGAGGGTCCAGAACATCCTTATGGCACGAGTCCGATAAAGGATATTTCAGAGACGAAATCAGGAACTGAACACCGGTTTCTATAACAGCAAGAATCTCTGATAGTTTCCAAGTGTCAGCATTGCAGCAGAATTTCTGATTCTAGAATCAGACTTTTCGGCCATCTAAGAACATACAATACGCAACCCTG
This sequence comes from Anabrus simplex, assembly GCF_040414725.1. Lineage (NCBI taxonomy): Eukaryota > Metazoa > Arthropoda > Insecta > Orthoptera > Tettigoniidae > Anabrus > Anabrus simplex. The sequence continues at coordinate 39,049,717 of NC_090265.1, read as the reverse complement.
ATGTACTTTGAAGGTGTCGTTACACTCACCAGTGAATGAAACTGAAAATCCACAACTCGTTTCTAGTTTCAATAGGGGCAAGAATGAAATAAATGAATGAAGCCCTCATCTAGCGGCGAGGATAGGAATTGTGCCGGCTGCCGAAGCCTGTCACACTCCTGTATGGCAATGATTAATGACGGCAGAAGAAATGAAATTGTATTGGGCAGTGTTTCTGGAATGAAACATGATCATGACAGGGAAAACTGGAATACCCGGAGAAAAAGCTGTCCCACCTCCGCTTCGTCCAGCACAAATCTCACGTGGACAGACCGGGATCTGAACAACGGAACCCAGCGGTGAAAGACAGGCGAGCTGCCGCCTGAGCCACTTATGAATACTTATAATGTTAGCAATTAAAGGCAACTTGAAAGGAGTAATTAACACCAGATTTCTTTCAAAAATCTCTTGTACTGAATGTCCACATGACAGAAAATTGGCTTTGTACGACATGATTTACTGTAAAGTGCCCATTCGGTACCAAACGTCGTATTCATCTGAGTCAGCACGAATGTGCCAAGATCGCAAGCTCCACTACACTCTGATGAGTGCACGTTTTGTCCTGGAGTACGTCATTCCAGGCACGAGGAATGAAGTTGCGCTCTGAAGAGGAAATGCCTCAGCTGGTATAGTCACGTGGTTGTGCAAGAGCGTACCACTTGACACTACTTAACTCTGTCCGTAAACACAAACTACAGAGACCTTGACCTACGGAACGAGAACACTTGTAGTAGCATTCCTGCTTAGATGTCTTGAACTGTGTAGAGAAGGGGTGCTAACATATGTGGCTCCTTGACCTAGTTTTTATAATGTGCTTAAGTTTGGGTTTATGATTTTCGTATATACCGAAAAACCTAGGTAATAAGTCCTTCTAGACATGCTATAGGATTTTTGGGCTTATGCTGTGTCAAGAAAATACAATGAATTTATTTACGTTTCGCAGAGAGAAAGGAAAAAGTACCTAGAATTTATGGACATCATATGAGGCGCCTAGTATCAAAACCGGCCAAGTCACAAAATTTACGAAAATGAGTTAAGGTTATAAATTTGAAGTAGAAGTATAGCACTATCAGGTGAAACAAGAATATGCTTTAAAATCGTCCATGTCTTCATGTTATAGAGCACTGAATTCTCGGTCGTGCAACAGAATCGGCCAAGTCATGCAGCCAGTGAATTCAAAACCGGCCAAGTCATGGAACGAGCGACAATCTTTATGATGCAGCATTGTTGTCTGGAATCTTGTGCTGTTACATTAAGCAACAATGTGACAATATCAGTAGGCAAAATCGTTCCTTGTAATGTATATTCTTTGAAGTCATAATATTTTGTTTTTTGTTCGTTTGCAACACTGATTTACGTATTCGCGGGCTTCTTACCGTCATTGGCGCCAAAGCAATCCTATTTCCGGTGTGCTCGTATTTTGTCATTATTGTGGGCTGTAACGTGGATATTGTTCCGAGTGGTGAACTAAAAGATTTACTTTCATACCTTGTGAAATTGTACAAAATTGCAACAAAAACGGCCAAGTCAAAATTTAAATTAACAAAAAAGATGGGTTAATTATGAGTTAGATTTCTCAAAACAGCGGAACTTAAATATTAAGCCATTAAGGATATAACTGTGAAAAAAAATCTTTTCTGACCATCATTGCTTTGTCTCTACAGGTTTTTCGTCCATATTGAAAAATATGCCTTGCGTGACTTGGCTGGTTTTGATACTAGACGCCTCATATGAATAATAATAAATAATAGTATTATTATTTTACGTCACACTAACTACTTATGGCGGTTTTCAGAGATGCCGAGGTGCCGGAATTGTCTCATAGTAGTTATTTTACGTGGCAGTAAATCTACCGACACGTGGCTAACGTATCTCAGCACTTTCAAATACCATCAGACTGTGCTAGTATTAAATCTGGCAAGTCGGGGTAAGAAGGCCAGCGCCTCAACCGTCCGAGTCATTCAGCCCGGCCCATGCGGAGAAAGGGTAAATCCTACATACACAGAAGTTCCCCACCTCCGTTGGTGAAATATACACTGTAGCCTACATACTGAAATTAGCATGTTACATAATTATATACAATTTTATACGCTGGTGTTATTCCAGACACCGCAACACGTTCTTTTTTCAAATATTAAGTTTAGCTCTATTCTTCTGAATATTATAGTTACTACACAAAAATCACATTGACAAAGGTAAGAGGGGAAAGTATCATTACTGGCATTCTGAGCCCAAGTTGTCAGGATCGAACCTGGCTCAGTCCGGTGGTATTTGAAGATACTCATATACGACAGCCCCGTGTCAATAATAATAATAATAATAATAATAATAATAATAATAATAATAATAATAATAATAATAATAATAATAATAATAATAATAATAATAATAAAATTAATGTTGTCCGCCTCAGTGGTGTAGTAATTAGTGTGACTAGCTGCCACCCCCTGAGGCCAAGGTTCGATTCCCGGCTCTGTCACGAAATTTGAAAAGTGACACGAGGGCTGAACCGGGGTCCAGTCAGCCACGGGAGGCGAACTGAGTAGAGGGGGTTCGATTCCCATCTCAGCCAACTTCGAAGTGGTTTTCCCTGGTTTCCCACTTCTCCAGGCAAATGCTGGGATGGTACCTAACTTAAGTCCACTACCGCATTCTTGTCTATCTCTTCCAATAATCCCATCCATCCGCCCCCACAAGGTCCGTGTTCAGCATAGCAGGTGAGGCCACCTGGGCGAGGTACTGGTCCGTATTCATAGGTGTATCCCCGAGCCAATGTCTCATCCTCCAAAACACTGTCAATGACGCGGTAGAGGTGGTGGTCCCTCGCTGAGTCCGAGGGAACAACCAACCCTGGAGGGTAAACGGATTACGAAAGATAGGAACAAGGAAACGAAGAAAGAAAGAAAGAAAGAAAGAAAGAAAGAAAGAAAGAAAGAAAGAAAGAAAGAAAAAGAATAATGTTATTGGCTTCACGTCCCACTAACTACTTTTTCGGTTTACGGAGACGCCGAAGTGCCGGAATTTGATCCCGCAGGAGTTCTTTTACGCGCCAGTAAATCTACCGACACGAGGCTGAAGTATCTCAGCACCTTCAAATACCACCGGACTGAGCCAGGATCGAACTTGCCAAGTTGGGGTCAGAAGGCCAGCACCTCAACAGCCTGAGACACTCAGCCCGGCCAGCCCCGTGTCAGTAGATTTACGGACGTAAGAGAACTCCTACGGGATAACATGTCGGCACCGCTGGCTTCTTCGAAGGCCGCAGAAGTTGTTTTTCTTCTTACAATTTGCTATGCGTCCCACCAACACAGACAGGTTTTGTGGCGATGATACGACAGGAAAGGCCGTGGCCTTAGTTAAGACACAGCCCAAGCCTTTGCCTGGTATGAAAGTGGGAAACTGCGGAAAACTATCTTGAGGGCTGCCGACAGTGAGGTTCGAACCCAGTATCTTCCGGATGCAAGCTCAGGGCTACGCGCCCCTAGCCACACGGCCAACTCGCCCGGTCATTTGTTAGTTGACGTAAAACCAATAATAACATAGATTATCATGTCTAACACTGGGTTCGGCGGCGTCCCCAGGAAATGCGCGCACGCAGTGTATATTATTTTGGGCCAGTTTCTTGCTATTTTTCGCACGTCTGGTCGAGCAGTTTATACATCTTTAACAGGCTGCGGGCCGGAAAAATATGTGGATGGCGTAGAGCCTACTAAGTGAGCAAAAGCGACAACACACACGGCGTAGGGGCGGCGTGAGAACTAGGGGCAGTAACGAGTTGTGACACGTGCACCGGGGGGGAAATGGCGCTGCTCTCTTCACCGCCAAGCACGCTGCAGAGGGTAGCGAATTAGAGAATAGTCCAAACACACACGCCACTTTATAATAGAGACATCCAATCGACACAACGGCACAGGGTGAGAAGAGAGGTAATAATTCACGACTATTATTAACTTACATAAATAAATAATCCGGAAAGTTCTATTCAGAATTAGCCACGCACAGTTACACGCCATTGAGGAATTATTTAGTAATACACTGACAGTCTCCCCCTAGACTGGTGGGGCGAATTAAATTTTCTGCATCTCCTGACTATCGTATGAGGCGACTAAATGGCATATATAAATAAATAAAATAAATAAATAAATGCATAAATAAATAAAAACTCCTATGGGACAAAATTTCGGCAGCTCTGCCAGTCCGGTCGTATTTTAAAGAAAATATTATGTATACAACTGATAGGTCATCTTCCACTAGGGCGACTGCCCTGTCTAAAATAAAAAATGGTGGAGAATGTTATGTATGTAAGCAACATGAAGAACGAAAATCCACAGCCTGTTTCCAGTTATTCGACCGGGTAAGGAATGGAATGAATGAAGCCCCATCTAGCGGCGAAGATAAGGATTGCGCCGGCTGCCGAAGCCGGTCGCACTCCTTTGGGGCAATTACTATTAACTGACAAATGATATGATATTGGAGAATATTGCTGTAATGAAGGATGACGGGGAAAACAGGATTACTAGGAGAAAATCTTGCCCCACCTGCGCTTTGTCCAGCACAAATCTCATATGGACTTTTTTTGCTAGTTGGTCTACATCACATGGAATGGTGGGGATTTGAACCACGGAACCCAGTGGTGAGAAGCCAGCACGCTGCCGCCTGAGCCACGGAGGCTCTTGCATGTAGCATACAGATTTCAATGTGTAGCCATCGGTGTATGTTTCACCAACAGAGATGAGGACAGTTCTGTAAATTTAGAACTGGCCGTTTCTCAATCTGCCATCCATAAATTTTAGGTACATCATTTTGGAAAACAAATAACTAACCTTATTGCGAGCCTCAACAGTTCACCGACACTATTGTTATGATTGACGTTGGCCAAGTCCATACCGTCGCCACTGCGCTAGGATTATTGCCTCTCCGTGATTATTGCCGGTCGCAACGCACTAGGCCCTCACTGTCAAAACTGTGTGCCAGTGTCAGCTATTTTTATTGTGTGGCCTTCGGAGGAGCAAGTTAGTCTGGCTCCAGTCGCGAGTGACGTCACCTACTTATGATACTACCCGCTCGTCGCTGCAGCAACCAGTCAGGGCTACTCCCGCCGTTTACCCGCGCCTGGCCACATTAAGATAGGCAGGGCTATGCTATGAGCGATTATAGCTGCCGGGTACCTTAAGAGCGTCCAGGCTACTCCCGCCGTTTACCCGTCAAACACGCAAATCCAGCCCCATCTACCATCACTACAGCCGTTGCCCCATTATCTCACTGCAGCCCTCCCTGACTCTGCGAGAATAGACTAGAAGGTACTGACTGCAGAGGAGTTTAAGGGGTTTCTACTCTCGCAAAGTATCTGGAATAGACGGCCTCCCTGTATAAGGCAGGTCGGATGGGCTTCAGTGGTTCAGTTTGGCTTTAGTTCCGATAGCGATTGAGACGATTCAGTTGTAGTTGTGGAGCACTCGAACAGTCAGTGGACAGTGTCGACCGAGTGCTGTGTGTTTACTGACGAGTGCAGAACAGTGCAGCAGAGCGACGAGGGACAGTAAACGAAGACCGCCGTGAGTCTACGAACTTTTTTCAACGTACAGACTTGCAAGACTGCGTTGCGCGCGCGCAAACTGTGAACTGTGAGGCCGCGGTAGTGTACAGTGAGTGTAAATGTGAACTGGGTTGCTTCAATCTTTAACTGATAAAGTGAATGTCTAGTGTTGTTGAATTAGCGACAGCCGAAAGAAAGAGACAGAGAGAGAACTGTGTTAGTGTGTGACTGTGTAGCTGAATAAGCAATACGTGTTGGTTAATAAATCCTAGAGTAAACGCTATCAGATGCCGGAATTTTGTCCTGCAGGAATTCTATTACGTGCCAGTAAATCTACCGACACGAGGCTGACGTATTTCAACACCTTCAAATACCACCGGATTGAGCCGGATCGAACCTGCCAAGATGGGCTCAGAAGGCCAATGCTCTACCCTCCTAACTACTCAGTCCGACTGAATGAGAATCAATTGAACTTCTACATCCTACATCTACTTTAATCTGCTTTTCATATTCATACCTAGATCTACCCCTACCGTTCTTACCACCTTCACTTCCCTCAAAAACCAACTGAACAAGTCCTGGGTGTCTTAAGATGTGTGTTATCATTCTATCACTTCCTCTCGTCAAATTTTGACAAATCGATCTCCTCTCACCAATTCGATTCAGTATCTCTTCATTCGTCATTCGATCTACCCATCTCACCTTCAGCTTTCATGTCTAACACCACATTTCAGACGCTTCTATTCTCTTTCTTTTCTCCATGATTTACTTCCATACAATTCCATGCTCCGCCGTATGACCTGTCTGTGTCTGTGCGACGTAAAGCAAATTGTAAAGATATTATTTTCCCTGTGCGAAAATCTAATGATCATGAATATGCCTTTAAGTAAACGAAACTTGAATATTGATAACTATACCTCGGATTTTTAGGTGGTAGTGGTTAGAATGCAAAGTAATTTGGTTTGTAGGAAGTGTAATGCAACCCGTTGTACCATAATGTAGGAAGAGTAGAATAAATTCAAGGAGTTATATAGGATGTACCCCTAATGTCTATGCAAATCTCATAGCACAACCGTTGTACAGTGTAGGCTATACTTGTTACTGGCTTAAGTAAGTTTGCATTCTAACATATACCTAATAATCCGGACTCTATTGATAACCAACGATTTATTTGAAAAGTTTCACGGCCGCTTCCCTCCCCACTCCTAGCCATTTCCTAACCAATCGTCGCCGGGCTCCAGACAAAAAAACATCCCATATCAAAGTATTTTACCAAGTAACAATACTCATCTACTTCCTTTAAGATTTCCTAATCTAATATTTCGTCCATCACTTGACTTTGTTCGACTGCACTCCATTACGTTTGTTTTAGACATATAATTACATTGTGTGCTCCTTCCCCAGGGCACTGTCCATACTATGATAATTATTCCTATCTAATTAAATGTGACTCAAATAACATGCTTAATCACCGCACTTTATGATTCCACTTTGTGCTTACCCTAGGGTTTCCACATACAACATACCCTACTGTCGGGTATTCACCCTGTAATTAACCGATTTATTACACATACAATAACCGGAAATTCTAATATTTTAATTTGTGATGGGCGCCAACTACAAATAAATATAACAATTATAGAGCGAGACACTTGAATATCTCTACTGTATTGTGTAATAGCTTACTTGACAGCATAATCTAGAATAGATTCTGAGAAAAGGATATTGTCGTTTGGTTCCCACCTAGAATTTGGATTTACCTGTTTTACCGTGAAATAAATCTAACTGCACTTGATACTAAACAAATTATATTAATAAATTTTAAAATGAATTAGTGAGATTTTCTGCGATACTGAAATTACAATATAAAGCTCTGAAATTAATTAAAACGGAATAAAAATCTAGGCATTTAATTTAAAATACACTTGGCCGGACATTTGAAATCTTCATACAGGAAATTTATCCCTCACTGGTTCATATTACAGTACCTTGGACACCTCAAGTGTTATTGTGACGTATTCCTTCGAACAAGCGTCAGCTGTAGGTATCTCAAACCTAATTTGGTGACCTAGCATTTCACCTTCACCAACGAAAGATAGTATGGCCTATATTTTAAACACACTACTTAATCAGTGACACACGTTGTTACCGCATTGTTAGTCTCCATCTCAACGAGTCTATCTTCGCCCGTCACAGACACGAGACCACTAGAGTCGACTGAACATATACGGAACACACTGCCTCCTCACCATCCATATGACTAAGACATCCATCCGACTGACTGACCACAACGGGATACAAGCTGTTTTTTTTTGCTAGGGGCTTTACGTCGCACCGACACAGATAGGTCTTACGGCGACGATGGGATAGGAAAGGCCTAAGAGTTGGAAGGAAGCGGCCGTGGCCTTAATTAAGGTACAACCCCAGCATTTTCCTGGTGTGAAAATGGGAAACCACGGAAAACCATTTTCAGCGCTACCGATAGTGGGATTCGAACCTACTATCTCCTGGATGCAAGCTCACAGCCGCGCGCCTCTACGCGCACGGCCAACTCGCCCGGTACAAGCTGTTTTACAGATTCTCATTGTCACACGGTTTACCCCTACGTCATGGGTAAATTAGGCCATGACCTCACTCAAACCAAGCTTAAAATTATTGTACCTTCTGTGCCAATAGCCGCAGGCAGGGTAAAACTCCCTGAAAGTATCTGTCTCAAAATGAACGCAGTGACGTATGGGTAATAGCATGACTCCACACTAAATGTAACTGTATTGCACAATCTAACGCAACTTCTTAAACGTTGGTTCACATAACAAATTAACCTCTTACATTTATAGCACCAAATCTCGCAGTATACAAATTCTATTAATCCTAACACACACACATACACACATACATATGGTACATGAAAATCCACAGCCTGTTTCCAGCCTTTCGACCGGGTCAGGAATGGAATGAATGAAGCCCCCATCTAGCGGCGAGGATAGGAACTGTGCCGGCTGCCGAAGCCTGTCGCACTCCTCCGGGGCAATGATTAATGAATGACAGATGAAATGAAATACTATTGGAGGGTGTTGCTGGAATGAAATATGACAGGGAAAACCGGAGTACCCAGAGAAAAGCATGTCCGCCTCCGCTTTGCCCAGCACAAATCTCACATGGAGTGACCGGGATTTAAACCACGGAATCCAGCGGTGAGAGGCCGGCGCGCTGCCGCCTGAGCCACGGAGGCTCACATATGGTACATAACAGATGAGATGAAATGAAATGAGCGAGCGATAAATAATTAACAGCGAAATCAGATGATCGAATTGAATACAAATAATAATAATAATAATAATAATAATAATAATAATAATAATAATAATAATAATAATAATAATAATAATAATAATAATAACAATAACAATAATAATAAAGTATGCTAAGGAGTGTTTGTAACGGGATTTTAGCCATTACAATACCATTCAGCAAATTCTTCAGATCTACAGACTCAGATAACAATATCATGGGCAAATGTCAAGGTTTTGATTTCCTCTTCTTGGATTGCGATTCCCTTCTTAAATTCCTCTTTTATTTCCACCGCCTGTTCTACACAAACACTGGAAAAGAGGGGGGGGGGGGGGCAAACTGCAGCCTTGCCCCATTCCTTTCTAGATTGTTGCTTCTTTTTCAAAACTCTCGATTGTTATTTCTGCAGACTGATTTTTGTACAGATTGTAGATGATTCTTCTTTCTCACTATGTGATCCTGATCACCTTCAGAATCTTAAATAGGCCTACCTTCGATACATAAAATGTAATATAGAAAAGGACATGGCAAGGGACATCGTTCTAGATGCGCCCGATCCTAAAAATACTCAGTTAAGAGAAATGCACCTCGGAGAGCTTCAAGCAGTGACAAGTAGTTCGCAAATACAGTATAGTTTCGCGCAGGTACGTTGGAACAAAGATTTATTTTATATTATAAAACAGTGAGAGTAATATTCGATGTTCTAAATGGAGCCAGAGGGAATTGCCCTGGAGTCAGTATGTTTGACAATAACAGAAGTGAAGCTGGACCGATAAACGTTTGCTGTCTGTGTGACGGTAACCCTACCCAACATTTAACATATTAGGCCTTCCGTCCATTCTGCTAATATCTCAATTTGTCTGTTAATCCACACAACGGCCAGGGGTAATTCGGCTCCCTTGTATGTAGGGGTGGTTGATATGGCCGTACCGTAATTTCACTTGGTAAGGGGTCCCACACTGTTAGTGTAATAGCTCTCAGTTTCCAAATCCTACTCCGACGCGCCATTATTCTCGATGCAAAGCAGACAATAACCATTGTCAATTAAGAACATCGTAGCCCGCTTGTGTTTGTCAACCCGGATAGCGTGTCAGAGCAAAGCCCTCCGACATCTGCACAGTTATGCATCAATGAGATAAAAACACTTGCATCTGAAAGCAGATGAAGAGGAGAAACAATTTTATTCTCTTTAAATGCTGTACATTCTATACACCGTGTAACTTAAGGAAATAAACCAGTCGAACAGCCAACGGAATGCTGGGCCTTAGTCTGATTCCAAAGTTCGTCCGTGTAATTTAGACAAATACTCAACATTTATTGGGTTTACTCTTGAATAAGAAGGGAGGGGAGGTGGAGAATTTAAAACTGAAAGATCGGGTGGCATAAGACATGAGGTAGGGTGGCCCTGGCAAATCAAAAACTCCTTGGTTGAGCCGGTCAAATTGTACGTAACAAAGAATGAATTATTAGCATATTAAAGCATGTGCAGCTGTTCGTTTTACTTACACGAGAAAAGTTTTTACATTTTTCTTGCTAGTGGCTTTACGTCGCACCGACACAGATAGGTCTTATGGCGAAAATGGGATGTGAAAGGCCTGGGAGTGGGAAGGAAGAGGCCGCGGCCTTAATGAAGGTACAACCCCAGCATTTGCCTGGTTTGAAAAATGAAAAACCATGGAAAACCATTTACAGGGCTGCCAACAGTGGGGTTCGGGGTTCGAACTCACTATCTCCTGCATGCAAGCACACCTTCGGCCCTTAACCGCACAACCAACTAGCCGTAAAACGAGAAAAGGGAACACAATTTCGCAACTATTAAACGTAGCCTATAATTTAAAAAGTACTTTCTAATGCTGTTAAAATTATTCGGTTTTGGTGATCCTTATCATAAACGTGAAGGAGCATACTTAAATTTTCGAAAATTCCCTGTTTTATTCCTTTCTCATACATTAATGTAGGCCTGTGTGTCATGACCTAGATATTTTTCACGAGGATTAAAATAGAAAAAGTAATTTTTATGGTTCATGAAAAACTCCGTGCAGGTCATGAAGGCCCTTAGAGGCTTCCACAATTCCTAACCTCGGCACCTGGTGAGGTACAGTGGTTAACTCTTCGCTCCGCCGTCTTTGCCACCAGGAATTAGTCTCGTACTCATTTTTATAGACTGAGTAAACCAGAGGGCCATATGTATTTCCTGAAGTGGAAATCTCGTTTCATAAATGTTCGACTTCCTAGCGGGGATCAAATTCACGTCCTCCCTGATGAACAGAGAATCCCTTTAACCGCATCCGCCAGGCAGCCCTCATACGGACCATGAAAATAGATCAAATTCACGTACAAGTCCCAGAGGAAAAATGTCCTTTAAATAATTCTAATAGGACACTCACACTAAAGAGGTTGCAGGACAAATCACCCTCAGGCATCCTGTGGACGAAGGGCAGAACAGAAAAACATAGCCAGAGCCTGTGTGATTTCTGAAATATCGAAGTCCACTACAAAGAAAAAGTGGTACATTTTGAATAATAATAATAATAATAATAATAATAATAATAATAATAATAATAATAATAATAATTGTACCGGGAGGTACCCCCAACGCCACGCATTTAAATCTTGCGCCTAAAAGAACTCATCTACAGGAGAAACAGTGAACTTGAAACTAGACCTACCTCAACCTTTACTCAGAAGATGTCACTACAGAAATCTAATGAAATTTTGTTATTTTGAAGTTTCATGTACTGTATGAAATTCTACGTGTTTCGTTTACCATTTATCAAGAAGTTGGGACTTTTTTCAACAGATGTCACTGCTAATAAACTATGATCATGCACCCTGGTGCGAAGTGGAAGAACTTTGATTTGAAGAAGTTTTGTGTTCATAAATTATTTTTTTACTAAATTATGTTCATTCATTTTTGGGTTGGCAATATTGATCTTTCCTTTCCGCCAGTTTTGAATTTAGCCAATCATGAATTTCTGTAATTTTCCGCCTATCACAGGCTTCTTCCTCCATTCTGAGTGTCACTTTTGATGTTAACCAATAAAACCCTGTGGGTGTGTCTCGATTATTCATAAAAGGTCTTGAACTTTCCCCGAGGGTTCATAAACTGCGGATTTTTACGTCTCTTGGCCATTTGATCGTCATCTAACTGTGTGTGTGAAGCAGGAGGCGGGAGGCGCCTCTTTCATCACGCAGCAGTTCTGCAGCAAGGTAATGGCCAATTAACTTTATTTCTTGCTAGCTCCGCAGTGTAACCTACTTTCTGAACATGTAATTTCTGCCGGCTTATGTAATAACTGCATAATATCTTTAACTGTAAATCGGGGATAGAGAGTGATGCACCCTCTCGAGCTCCCCTTCATATTGGTTTGAGGTGACTACGTTTTGTAACTGGTTTTCTTGCTTTCTGTAAAGTCTTAATTATTCTTATACGAGTCACCTCCATAGTTTCGGAATAGCCCCCGTTTCATCGGCCTAGTGCCCTTTAGGTTCTAAGAATTCATGTCGAGGAGTGCAAGCATTCGCCTCCTTTCATTTTGTGTCCGGGCCATTTATTTAATTGTTATTTCTTTTACACGAAGGCCCTATAGGTTGGGTACGAGATACCCCTGTTTCAATTTGTAAGCTGGGCCATGGAAGGTCAAAAGGTGTAAGATATTTTTGGTGTTGCCTTGAGTAGGCTTGAAAACTGAGAGCATGTTAGCTCTTTTTCAAAGTAAGATTACTGAATGCCTTTTGAAGGCCTCATATTGTGAGTTGGGAGCCAGCGCTCCATGTATTGAGGGATTTCTGCCCTGGTATAAATTTGTACTCTTTTGTAATTTTGAGCTGGGAACTCGAAAATTGTAAAACTAGGGGCTTGTAGCCCAAGAGCGTGAAAATTCTTAAATCTTGGATCTTTCTAAGTCTTGTTTTTAAATTGCTATGTCATTGTTATCTCACTAAGTGAAAAGTTGTTAAAGTTTGTTGTTTCTTTAAAAATATAACCTTAGCTAAAGTTTTAAATCAATTCGTGACATTGTAGTTAGACCCATTCACCCCGGCACCTTCTTTCACCTCTGCTGGTCCACGGGTAAACCCGTAATAATAATAATAATAATAATAATAATAATAATAATAATAATAATAATAATAATAATAATAATAATAATGTGTGGTCCCAGGAGAGGCCTGGTGCTAGTCTTTCAAGCTGATTCCTAATAGGCGACCTGCGCGGTCTGGAATCGAATCCGGGACCCGTTGGATCAAAGGCCAGCAAGCTAGCCATTTAGCCATGGAGCCGTACAAATGTCTTAATTAATTGTATGTTTGTATATATTTTGTTATATCCTTGTGTTCGGGAGATGGTGGGTTCGAACCACCGTCGGCAGTCCTGAAGTAGGATTCCCGCGGTTTCCCATTTTCACTCCAGCCTTAGTTAAGTCTAGTGCCGCTTCTTTTCCAGTCCTATCCATCGCGGAGGAGAATCTGAGTGTTAATGCGACCATGAAAATAACAAAATACTGTACATTTTCATATTTTCAGGGAATTTCGTTTCGGTGAATTACACGGTTCAATAAATATTATATCTTATATAACCATTTACTTAAACTGATAATCCTTCCTACGTTTACCAAGCTTCTTTGTCTACCAGCCTCTGGGATTTCCTGCCCGAGAGCACAGCCAAGCATCTTTCCAGATCATGTTTCATAAAAGCAGGCCTGTTTCCACCCTTGACTAACAATTAGTATCAGGTTTACTACGTCACCAGATTAAGTTACGGTCTACACTTCACTTCGCAGTTATCAGAGCAGAAGGCATTCATTATTAACTTTAGCGGCTCACCCCACACACAACAGAGTTGATATGCGTACTTCATTTCATTGGAACAGAACGAAGCAGATTGTAATTTTACATATTTTTTATTTTTATTTATTGCTTATTTATTTTAACTTCGTACGAACTCCGACAAGTTTTATGGCGACAATTGTACAAGAAAGGACTAGGATTGTTAGGCAAGCAATGGTGGCCAGTGACGTTCGAACCCACCATCTTCCGAGTGCAAGCTTAAAGCTACACGGCCCGAACCGCTTAGCAAAATTGCTCGGTTCCCAGCTGGAATATCCACAACAACTGTTATGGTATTCTTCTTCACCCTCTTCTTTTTTTAGACATTGTCTGTCGGCTGATGAATGTAGGCCTCTTCCATTATTTTCCAGCCTCCTTGAGCATAATCTACCTCATAACTAGAGCCCGGATTATATGTAATTACGTATTCTGTTCCCATATACGTAGCTACAAGAAAAACTAAAATGGGGGCGAATCACACTAAAAGGACCACTATTCCAGGAGAATAAAGTTACATACTTTTACATACTGCGATGCATAATAAATACTTTGATAACTATTACATATTTTCATCATCATCATCATCATCATCATCTGTTTACCCTCCAGGTTCGGTTCTTCCCTCGGACTTAGCGAGGGATCCCACCTCTACCGCCTCAAGGGCAGTGTCCTGGAGCTTCAGACTCTTGGTCGGGGGGATACAACTGGGGAGTATGATCAGTACGTCGCCCAGGCGGCCTCACCTGCTGTGCTGAACAGGGGCCTTGTGGAGGGATGGGAAGATTGGAAGGGATAGGCAAGGAAGAGGGAAGGAAGCGGCCGTGGCCTTAAGTTAGGTACCATCCCGGCATTCGCCTGGAGGAGAAGTGGGAAACCACGGAAAACCACTTCCAGGATGGCTGAGGTGGGAATCGAACCCACTTCTACTCAGTTGACCTCCCGAGGCTGAGTGGACCCCGTTCCAGCCCTCGTACCACTTTTCAAATTTCGTGGCAGAGCCGGGAATCGAACCCGGGCCTCCGGGGGTGGCAGCTAATCACGCTAACCACTACACCACAGAGGCGGACTATTACATGTTTTCAATATTTTGAAGGCTATTGCGCATCTGAAAGAAAATCTAATTCTTTTTTCACTAATTTTACATCGATTAAAGTGTTTAATTAAACACCTGAAAATAGTTTAAAAAGTCTGTACGTCTTTAACATCTGAAAACAACTTAATAAATTAAAGGCCGAGCTCGATAGCTGCAGTCGCTTAAGTGCGGCCAGTATCCAGTATTCGGGAGATAGTAGGTTCGAACTCCACTGTCGGCAGCCCTGAAGATGGTTTTCCGTGGTTTCCCATTTTCACACCAGGATAATGCTGGGGCTGTACCTTAAGTAAGGCCACAGCCGCTTCCTTCCCACTCCTAGCCCTTTCCTGTCCCATCGTCGCCATAAGACCTATCTGTGTCGGTGCGACGTAAAGCAACTAGCAAAAAATCAGTATCATTCCTTATTTGAAATACGCGCCAGTGACTTCATGTGAAGTGAAAGGTCCTTTTCTCTATATATAAGAACATCCTAACAGACAGAAGGCATTCGATGACCGCAGAAAATTTAGAGGAAAAAAAAATAGTTTGAGCCCCCAAATGAAAATTAGAGTTTAAATAACGTCTACACTTTTAAATTTTTCGGGTTTGTTTCCTTTTCTGTGTACAAGAAAAACCAAACCAAACCCCATGGCATTACAGCCCTTGAAGGGCCTCGGCCTGCCAGGCGACCGCTGCTCAGCCCGAAGGCCTGCAGATTACGAGGTGTCGTGTGGTCAGCACGACGAATCCTCTCGGCCGTTATTCTTGGCTTTCTAGACCGGGGCCGCTATCTCACCGTCAGATAGCTCCTCAATTCTAATCACGTAGGCTGAGTGGACCTCGAACCAGCCCTCAAATCCAGGTAAAAATCCCTGACCTGGCCGGTAATCAAACCCGGGGCCTCCGGTTAAGAGGCAGGCACGCTACCCCTACACCACGGGGCCGGCCTTCTGTGTACAAGAATACATCAAATACAGCTTAGATAATAAGTTCCTTTTTAAAAATTATTACATATTGTCAATTTTATCTACATATTTATGTACATATTTCTTATTTTTATTCTGTAAGCCGGGCTCTACTCATAACACTGTGCTACCCTCTTTATGTCAGCAAACCATTTCCTCTGTGGTCTTCCTACACTCCTGTGTTCCCACAGTCTCCGGTGAACAATCCCAGTGGTCCTTCTGCTGATACATTGTCACACTACACATCTCGCCCACTGCCATTTCAGTCTGTCAATTCTATCTAGGATATTTGTTACCTGTGTTCTTCTTCCTATTTTCTTCACTCGAATTTTGTACTAAAGACTGATAACGACTAGGGCCTATCCGCCCTTCCATAGCGCATGCACATACACACATACGTCTTCATGATAGCCTGTTTTGCCTTTCAGCGCTCAGTCTGCAAGCCACTGTGAATGTAATAAAAGGTCGCCACTATCTACTTGTAACTAGCTCTGTAGCCTAACTCTTATCATTAAGTTATTGGAAACTGAGTCTAACCATCGTCGCCTCGGTCTTCCTCTACTTCTCTTACCCGCCATAACAGAGTCCATTATTCTCCTAGGAAACGTATCCTCCTCCAGTCGCCTAACAGGACACCACCACCGAAGTATGTTACTACAGTCACGTCCTAGTTCGTGAAGCATGGGAAACGGCTGAGTGGCCTAGTGAGTGATTCCGAGAGTCGTAATACCAGCTGCTATGGAACAGGAGTGGGCATCTCTGATATATTCTGAGTATGACCTTCGTTGTGCTCAGGTGGCTAGGACTATACAATTCACCGGTGAACCCTAAAGTCTTCCATAGCGCACTGTAGCTTTAAATCGCTTGCTTTTGTCAGGGGATAGTTTCTAGACAATAGAAAGTAACTGGTAAAATGCAAGCGTTGTACGCCTTGGTCTTCAAGAAAACTGGAATATCCTTGTTCATCAGCAAGAATTTTAGTTCTTTAAACGCTCTCCAAGTCATTCCTTGTCTTCGAGGGATTTCTGCGATTCGGTTGTTCTTTCCCAGTTGAATTTTGAGGCCAAGGCAGATGTGTTCAACTACAGCAGTGTTTTCCAAACCTTTCCCATGGTAACACCTTATCGAACATTTAAATGTTTGAGCCAAACCCGTCGCCTTAATTGAAAGTATCCCACATATTTATAGGCAACTTACGCATCCTTCATAAGATGAATAAAACAAGCACATATTTCCAGTGTTATTTAATTTTATACGAAGTGTAAAAAATGGCGTATGGCTTTTAGTGCCGGGAGTGTCCGAGGGCATGTTCGGCTCGCCAGGTGTAGGTCTTTCGATTTGACACCCGTAGGTGACTTGCGCGTCGTGATGAGGATGAAATGATGATGAAGACACCCAGCCCCCGGGCCAGCAGATTAACCAATGATGGTTAAAATTCCCGACCCTGCCGGGAATCGAACCCGGGACCCCTGTGACCAAAGGCCAGCACGCTAACCATTTAGCCATGGAGCCGGACTTAATACGAGGTAAAAGAGACGTATTTAGATACAATTCTGAGAAGTAGAAAACAAGCAAACGTATATTGACCCGCAATTTTAGTCGTGCTTTGCGAAACTTCCAAATTTCTTTCAGGTTTGGAGAAATACGGATTAGATTCGTTCGCATTTATTCAATTTTAAATTGCCACATTTGACTGTTTTGATATTGGTCATCACAGAAAATCCTGATTCGCTAGAATATGTGGTCGAAAACAGCAACTATAACAGGAGCCCATTTAATGAGACGCAGAAAATTGTCGTGAAGTGAAGTCCAGTATTTGTCCAGATCCCCTCCAGGGTGTAACTTCTAGTTCCTATCATTTTATGCTCTGTCAATTCTTCTTCTTCTAAGTCCACTACCTTCCAATAAAAATAATGTATTTCTAATCCAACCATAGGTATTTGTGTTCAGATCTGGGAAATAACTTAAGAGTTTATCTCCGAGTAATATGATACAGTTGTAAACAATATATTTTATGTTATCTCTTTTTTCAATCCCAGTGAGATGTACCGTATCTGTGGTCATTTCGTAGTTGCTCTCTTCCAATTTACCAGTCCACATGCTTCAAGGCGTCCGGTAAACCTTCAAGTGACACCCAGTATGGGAAGCATTATCTACAGCTTCGATGGTTTGATGCCCAGATTTGATAAGTTTGTTTTCACAATTGATATTTTAGTTTTCTCAAAGTTCATTTCCAAACTAATTGCCGCTGAGGCAGTCCTCAAGTCGTAAGTCATGGTCTCGAATTCTTCCAGATTTTCACTATCAGTACATCTAAAATAAATAACAAACGTATTCTTTAAATTGCTCAATATTGGCACACAGGCAAGGTTGAAAGGAACATAATATAAATCTCTTATCACATAACAATTCAAACTTGAATGAATGAATGAATGAATGAATGAATGAATGAATACTGATCTGCATTGAGGGCAGTCGCCCAGGTGGTAGATTCCCTACCTGTTGCTTTCCTAGCCTTTTCCTAAATAATTTCAAAGAAATTGGAAATTTATTGAACGTCTCCCTTGGTAAGTTATTCCAATCTTTAACTCCCCTTCCTATAAATGAATATTTGCCCCAGTTTGTACACTTGAATTCCAACTTTATCTTCATATTGTGATCTTTCCTACTTTTATAAACGCCACTCAAACTTATTCGTCTACTAATGTCATTCCACGCCATTTCTCCGCTGACAGCTCGGAACATACCACTTAGTCGAGCAGCTCTTCTTCTTTCTCTCAGTTCTTCCCAACCCAAACTTTGCAACATTTTTGTTACGCTACTCTTTTGTCGGAAATCACCAAGAACAAATCGAGCTGCTTTTCTTTGATTTTTTTCCGTTCTTGAATCGGGTAATCCTGGTGAGGGTCCCATACACTGGAACCATACTCCAGTTGGGGTCTTACCAGAGACTTATATGCCCTCTCCTTTACATCCTTACTACAACCCATAAACACCCTCATAACCATGTGCAGAGATCTGTACCCTTTATTTACAATCCAATTTATGTGATTACCCCAATGAAGATCTTTCCTTACATTAACACCTAGATACCTACAATGATCCCCAAAAGGAACTTTCACCCCATCAACGCAGTAATTAAAACTGAGAGGACTTTTCCTATTTGTGAAACTCACAACCTGACTTTTAACCCCGTTTATCAACATACCATTGCCTGCTGTCCGTCTCACAACATTTTCGAGGTCACGTTGCAGTTGCTCACAATCTTGTAACTTATTTATCACTCTATAGAGAACAACATCATCCGCAAAGAGCCTTACCTCCGATTCCACTCCTTTATTTATATATATATATATAAGAAAACATAAAGGTCCGATAATACTGCCTTGAGGAATTCCCCTCTTAATTATTACAGGGTCATATAAAGCTTCACCTACTCTAATTCTCTGAGATCTATTTTCTAGAAGTAAAGCAACCCATTCGGTCACTCTTTTGTCTAGTCCAATTGCACTCATTTTTGCCAGTAGTCTCCCATGATCCACCTATCAAATGCCTTAGACAGGTCAATTGCGATACAGTCCATTTGACCTCCAGAATCCAAGATATCTGCTATATCTTGCTGGAATCCTACAAGTTGAGCTTCAGTGGAATAACCTTTCCTGAAACCGAACTGCCTTCTATCGAACCAGTTATTAATTTCACAAACATGTCTAATATAATAAGAAAGAATGCCTTCCCAAAGCTTACATACAATGCATGTCAAACTTACTGGCCTGTAATTTTCAGCTTTATGTCTATCACACTTTCCTTTATACACAGGGGCTATTATAGCAACTCTCCATCCATCTGGTATAGCTCCTCCGACCAAACAATAATCAAATAAGTACTTCAGATATGCTACTATATCCCAACCCATTGTCTTTAGTATATCCCCAGAAATCTGATCAATTCCAGCCGCTTTTCTAGTTTTCAACTTTTGTATCTTACTGTAAATGTCATTGTTATCATATGTAAATTTTATTACTTCTTTGGCCTTAGTCTCCTCCTCTATCTCGACATTATCCTTGTAACCAACAATCTTTACATACTGCTGACTGAATACTTCTGCCTTTTGAAGATCCTCACATACACACTCCCCCTGTTCATTAATCCTGGAATGTCCTTCTTGGAACCTGTTTCTGCCTTAAAATACCTATACATACCCTTCCATTTTCCACTAAAATTTCTATGACTGCCAATTATGCTTGCCATCATGTTATCCTTAGCTGCCTTCTTTGCTAGATTCAATTTTCTAGTAAGTTCCTTCAATCTTGTTGATCAGTAAAGAAATTTAAAGATTCAGTAATTAAATACATTTCACTTAAGATAATATTGAGAAATGCGATATGCAAATATTATTATGGAGTGCTTTAACCTATACTGTCTCTGTTAAATTCTATTGGGAAGCAGGGTTTCGCGAAATAAATAGTTCAGTTCTGGACAGTTTTGTCATATCGTCAAATGGGGGCGAATTTAACCTCTAGGGTGAAATTTACCGAACAGTGTCCATGTATGGATGAATATTGTTGCATAGTCTCACTGCTGTGTTATTTGGATAGTTGTTAAGAATTTTCGTTTTAATCTTTGAAATAATGAAGATATTTCTAGGTCGACTTAGTTTATGAGCTGCAAAGATTGAGATTGATCGCAACATATTTGAATCTTCAATTTCGTAATTTTTATAAATAAGAAATAAAATATTCGCAATTTTTTCTGTGGTGCAAGCTATTCACACAAAGTTCCTCCAGCAGTATTATATAAATCACACATTTTAGAAACGTATTCTAAACACGTTCGATAGAAGTACGGCTAGGATTCCAAATAAATGATCTGCACTCAAGTCGGGATCTTACAAATAAGTTAAATAAATTTAGAAGTGTCTCTTGGCGAAATGAAGACGACTTCGTAAAAAAAAAAATGCTTACCGGTATGTTTCTGAGATTATTACGTGGACAGTATGTATGTAAGGTTACACACATCAAGAGACGTGAACTAATATGCGAATCAGGTGTTACCATTAGCCACTGCTGTGGCGAATGAATGGGCGGTGCTATTGTCGAACGGAAGTGCTGACCGCGTTCCGGAAGGTGACAAATGGAACGCCTCCAAGCTACCTTCCTGTGGGCTACCTGCAGGGGCATATGTCAGCTCCACATTTCCACAATGCCGTGTTGGAGCTCCTGGATCGATAGCATCCACACCAAGGGACTTAATTTTCCTGAGGTCTGGAAAAGAGCAAAGGCTTCCTTCTTACTTGCAGAGCGACATATATGTGGGAGGTAAACTTGGCTTACTGTGAAGCCTGTCGAACTATATCACCGATAACTATGAGAATGAATAATATATTCTGTCTTATGGCAGGCTCTAGTCCATAACGCTTCTTTTCAACATGCTGAAGTTAAAACGAAAGGCCTGATTGTACACAAATATGATGAGAGTGTCATTACGACACTGGGTTCATAGTTAAGCATGATTTAACGTTAGTATCTTTACCGTATTCTAGGAAACCCCGAAGTGCAGGAATGAAACAGACAGTAACTCTTGATCTACGCAGGTCCCAAGATCACAGAAAGAAATAAGCGGGGTGGTGGAAGTATTCCTTATACCTCATGGATTGCTCATAGGTAAAGTCTTCCTAGTTTCCTGTTCTATGTAGAAATTTAAACAGAGGCTCTCTCATACAAACTCAGACCGAACGCTCGGTGTTTGTATACTGCACTACTGCAGCTGCCTCAGCCGCACTTTCAGCGTGTATAAAATCTTACATTATAAAAGACGCTGGAAGTGTCACCCTTTCTAGGTTATACAGGCACTGTATCTGGTAACCATATTCTGGCTGACGCGACTGAGTTCTGCCACTGTAATATTTCTGATTGCATTCGTTACGTTTTCTCGCAAATTTCTCCACTTTCAGTTTGCCCCACAAGTAAAAATAACATACTGCGTTTACTATCGACTCCAGAAAAATAGGCCCAATTTTTCATCTTATACTAACAGCACACCAAACACCAATCTTCCTATCATAATGAGGGACTTCATAAACAGCATTTGGATTTTCTGCACATCAATGGCGAGAGTTATGACTGTTCGCATGACCATTAAGATGAAACCAGGCCTCATCCTAAAAGAACACAGTGATGAGAGATACCAGTCACAATATCTCACGCTTGTGGCTGGATCAGCAGGTTTTAAACAATGTTAAGCG
Organism: Anabrus simplex; assembly: GCF_040414725.1. Classification (NCBI taxonomy): domain Eukaryota; kingdom Metazoa; phylum Arthropoda; class Insecta; order Orthoptera; family Tettigoniidae; genus Anabrus; species Anabrus simplex. The sequence goes on along the minus strand of NC_090265.1, from coordinate 39,027,743 downwards.
CATGTTTTTTATCGAGCACTGAGCCAGTAGTTCCAAATGTGTTTACAATTACGTGAATCTGAGCTCGTGAAGGTGGCACTTCACCAGAAAATTGCTGAACAAATGCATCGCGTATTCGTCAAGCCGACTCGTACTTAAAATAATGTTTATATACGAAAATAACTGTCGCACCATGTTAAGAGCTGAGATTCGGACTGGCGACTGCAAGGTCGAAAACGCGCACGCTTCTTGCAAGTTCAATAACTAAGCGCACGCCTCCCGTAGTGCTCCTTAAGTCTCGGAGAGTAACAATGCCACTGGACGGTCTGGGTTTATAAGACAGACACTCTATGCGTGTTTCCTCTGCTGTTTGTCAGTCATTTCAATGTACATATTCCTTAATCATGTTTGCTTCTTCAATATCTGTTTATAAATATTGTCAGTGAAGAAGCACGCAATGCTCTTCCTACCCATTTTTTTCCTTTAGACCTGTCACGCGTCCCAGCCACATATAAATATGTAGTCCATCAGAACAGTGTTCGTTGTGTGCATTTTGCTATTCGAAGTTGTAAAGGAAAATGAACCTTAAATACTGTAAACTGTAGGAACGTAAATGAGACATGCAAACATACAACGTGCGTTCCATAAGTAATACGACCAATTTTTTTCTGACGCAAATGTACACCGCAGTGAGTTCTAACCTGCTGGGGTAAGTGGAGGGGGGTGTTAGCTTCAAACGCTATTTGTCTCATTCGGCAGCGAGCTGCCGGAGAGTCAGGACGTGCGTTTCCGTCAAGCCCGTTTTGAGTTCATGTAACACGGCACAATGGATCGTTCTGTAGAGCAACGGTCTCGCGCTGCCGAAGCGACATCAAGGACACGTGGAAAGTTCATCACGACAACGCGCTGAGTCACAGCGCCTTCATTGTCAACGACTTCCTGGCCAGGACCAACACCCCATTGGTTCCCCAGCCTCCCTACAGTCCTGACCTGGCTCCCGCTGACTTTTATTTGTTTCCTCGGTTAAAAGGAGTCATGAAAAGAAAACATTGCGACACGATTGAAAGAATGAATAATAATGTTATTTGCTTTACGTCCCACTAACTACTTTTTAAGGTCTTCGGAGACGCCGAGGTGCCGGAATTTAGTCCCGCAGGAGTACTTTTACGTGCCAGTAAATCTACCGACACGGGGCTGTCGTATTTGAGCACCTTCAAATACCACCGGACTGAGCCAGGATCGAACCTGCCAAGTTGGAGTTAGAAGGCCAGCGCCTTAACCGTCTGAGCCACTCAGCCCGGCACGTTTGAAAGAATACAGGCGCATGTTACATCGGCTCTAAAGGACATTCCAGAAAAGGCCTTGCAGGCATGGAAACACCGCCTTCAGAAGTGTATCGACGCAAGAGGGTGCTATTTTGAATATTTTTGATTATTTGTAGGAATATATTCAATAAATGATTTTTTATGAATTTGGTCGCATTAGCCTATTTATGGAACGCAGATGTATGAATAAGTTTTTGCCGCTTTTTCTTGTAAAGAAAACACGTAATTTTCAAGGGAAATATCGTTTATTTATTCAAAATATTGGCCATCGGTTTCTACACACTTCGCCCATCTCTTACGTAACTTATGAATACCATGCCAGAAAAAAATGCTTGTTTTTTGCGGCAAACCATTCGTCAAGCCATTTTCCAAATTCCTCGAAATTGCTGAAGTGCTGCTCTGGGAGCGCGTGCCCCATTGATGCGAAGAGGTGATAGTCAGATGGTGCCATGTCGGGGTAGTACGGCGGGTGCGGAAGGATGCCCCATTCAAGCGATTTCAAGGTGTCTTTCACTGGTTTTGCTGTGTGAAACGGCGCATTATCGTATAAAAAAATCACTTTGCCATGACTTCTGGCCCATTCTGGTCGTCTTTCGATCACTGAGCAATTGAAATTAATCATTTTTTTTTTTGCGATAACATTGTTCATTAACGGTTCCATCCAGTAACGCCTACAATTGCTCGTCTTCGCACTTTTGTGGCCTACCAGAACGCGCACTGTCTTTCACAATGAAATCTCCACGTTCAAATTGTCGAAACCATGTCTCATGTTCTAATCGATGGACGTGTTCACCATATGTTTCTACCAGCAAACGATGACTTCCCACAGCCTTTTTCTTTTCATTAAATACGAAAAGTAATGCGTGTCGCAAATGTTCTTTTTCGGACACAAACGTCGATATGATCACCGAACGATACAACACAAAAATGAAATTGCGTATGGCTTTTACTACCGGGAGTGTCAAGGACATGTTCGGTTCGCTAGGTGCAGGTCTTTTGATTTTACGCCTGTAGGCGACCTGCGCTTCTTGGTAAGTATGAAATGATGATGAAGACGACACATATATCCAGCCCTCGTGCCAGCGAAATTAACCAATGATGGTTAAAATTCCTGATCCTGCCGGGAATCGAACCCGGGACCCCTGCGACCAAAGGTCAGCAAGCTAACCATTTAGTCATAGAGCGGGACGATAGAACACAGATGTTAGTGTTTGGCGGACTCAACTTTTGTGTGTTGGTAGGTTAATGTCAGACGAACAAACTGACTTATGTGTCAAATTCATACGCTGCGTACTGTTCGCTGGCGCCATCTCTTAGTGAAACTGGAAAAGACTTATGCATACACCTGGTACATTGCTACAGTACGGCAGAGTTAGATTCATTTACCTTAACCCTTTCGCTTTCTAGCTCTAAGCTGATGGATGTGTGAAAACTCTCAGCCATATTTACCCCACTATGCGCACATTTCTTCTAAAATTACACATAGAAGGCACACCAATAAAGATATCAAAATGAAAGTTTCTAAATTTATAGATTATATATCACTCACTATCACTGCATGTAAATCATGTCCCAAAACCAGTAGGGTTCAATGTAAAAAAACCGGAAAGAGTGTTAAAATTTTCAGATTTTGAAAGTTTTTAAGTAATTATGAGAAATGGTGTCCAGTGCACAAATTTGTGATTCCTGTAAGTAGAAAGGTATTATTATTGTTTACTAGCATGGTAAATATCGAGATTCTATTTGCGTTAGATCCAAGGATAGATTAAATTGTGTAAAGTGATGTATCACTGAAAAAAGTCGGCCATTTTGTATAAAATACACATTTCTTATTGCAGGTGCTGGATTATTGTCATTTCTGATTCGGAGAATGAAATATCATCACTTGAATAATTATCAAGATAATTAGCGATATCGTCAGCTAAATGAACTCTCTTCGCCATGTCGAACGCGATAAATAACTTGCTGGCGAGATGTATTGTTTACAGTGCGCTATGTCTTCTGGTATGGGCTAGAGCAATTTGTTACTTTCATTGACCTGTCTCAGTCTCATCCTTGGCTTTGACAATATGAAAGTGACTGAGGTATGAGTGATGTTAGTAATACCATTCCTTATGCAGCCAGTCCCTTTTATGATTGGTGTGAAAATATCGCTCATAGGGTCGGTTGGTGTATGCATTTCAGTGAGCCTGGCAGACTAATATGCAATAGCAACTTCTGGCTCGGTGAGGAAAGCAACGGGAAACTCCTCATTTCCCTAGTATGCCTCTTCAGTGACGCCTAGGCTGTCTCTGATAGCCTTTGGTGGAGCTGTGGAGGATCAGACCAGCCTTCGGGCTGAATACCCAACATACGCATACAACAACCTAAATTAACTATATCCGACCGGGCTATACCTAACACTTCACTTACAATATGCACCTAATTACTTAAGACAACTATTTAATTAATGAACTAGCAAGAAAACTATATATAATGCATATAATACTAATTAATTTTAATATATAATCAATATAATCAGAGAGAAATGCTCGCATGTTTGCCGCCAAACACGACGTAAACAAGACACCGAACTCCAGTGAGCACATGTTTTAAACTATAAGAATATCGATAAATACGGTTAGTCCATAGTTCCCGTGGAGTATAACGTGAGTTAAAAATGTGCTCTTCTTATGTCGTGCAAAATGCTGCCATATGGCATGTAAATAGCGAAATAATAACAACAAAGGCCGGAAACGGTGGATCGTTAGCTTGAAAGGGTTAGGGTTTACACATAGGCGTGACCAGTCTTAAGGAAGATAATGGATAGGAAGAGCGTTGGGAGATAGTTTTTCTTTCTTTAACGGCGATATGTAGTGGTTTTTTCTTTTTTTTTTGCTAGTGGCTTTACGTCGCACCGACACAGATAGGTCTTATGGCGACGATAGGACAGGAAAGGGCTAGGAGTGGGAAGGAAGCGGCCGTGGCCTTAATTAAGGTACAGCCCCAGCATTTGCCTGGTGTGAAAATGGGAAACCACGGAAAACCATTTTCAGGGCTGCCGACAGTGGGATTCGAACCTACTATCTCCCGAATACTGGATACTGGCCGCACTTAAGCGACTGCAGCTATCGAGCTCGGTATATGTAGTAATAGTAGTAGTGTGTTATCAGTAATTGGTTTAATGTTCACCGATTCATGATAAATAAGGAAATAAATTCAAACGCTGCTCTACTAAACTGCGAGAACACCGAAACGAAATCTCCATTCACAGAAGTTGGGATCCCACTTCAAAGAACTCGCCAATTAATGAATACAGAAAAAGACATTCATTTTTATCTATATATTTTTAACAGCTACACCTATCATTGGTTTTATAGCCAATTTATACCCAAAATAGATACAATTGATCTGAATTACTAATTAAAATCACCTGAAGAGAACCAAAGATATAAAGATGTCGAAGTTTACTTCACATCCGACTCTCTCCTAGACTGGCAAACGTCATCTCTTCTCCGTCTCTCGTTAAGTGATGGCCTATCATTCCTATAATTTCCCAGAACAGGCCACTACACTCGTTCACGCCAACAACGCAACCTCTTTAAAACCTACTAAGCTGAATGTACGGCAGCATTACACACGTATGTGGCACCCTTCATGACTTCTGCAGAACGCTAGACATTGACTGTTTCAGCCAAAATTGCGAAGAATGTAATCGGACATCAACTGATGTTATATCCACTCCAGACGCTACACATCGACTTCATTAGCACTACGCTGTAAACTGCTTTACGTTAAAGTGGTAGGCATAGCCTTATTTTTCCTCTGATTAGAACTGACAGGGAATAATTATGCCATTGAATTTCCACTTAAAATATTCACAAACACCACCAGTTTCAAAATGTTCAGACGTTTGATAAAAAGTTCATTCTTCTTTGAAACTACAAAGAAAAGTTATATTCTATTGGGAGACGAGTAAATTATGTAAGCGTAGAAGCCGATTCCTTCTTGACTAACTGAACAAGCTCGGCCACACCCCGCTACTTCCAATTTTGTTCTTTTGTCTAGTACCTGAATAATGTATTTCTGAACGTCTATAAAGGATGGTAATAACTGATTAAAACTCTTCCGTTAGCCACTAATTTCAGTAGCATATTCCTTTTCGGTTCTACCTACTAAATCGATACCCTTAAAGTCAATGATTCAGATCACGAAATTAAGTAATGCAATAGAAAATGATGGAGAAAAAAGAGAAAGTCTGCGGAGAATTAACATTTTCTTTCAAAGGTGAAACACGTACTTCGGCCATTTCACTCACTTCACCATTGTAAAATTTTATATATTGTACTAATATAATATTGCAAAACTTAAGTGCATAAAATTAAGAAATCACCATCGGTAGCCCTAAAAAAAAGCTGGGCATTGTTGGCCACTGTCAATCACTTGCTTTTTTTATACACAAAAATGATGAAAACTCGTGTATAATTATTGTTTTACTCTGCTTTCGTCCGACTCGTCGGCTGAATGGTCAACGTACTGGCCTTCGGTTCAGAGGGTCCCGGGTTAGATTCACGGCCGGTTCGGTGATTGTAACCTTCATTGGTTAATTCCAATGGCCCGGGGGCTGAGTGTTTGTACTGTCCCCAACATCCCTGCAACTCACACACCGCATATAACACTATCCTCCACCACAACACGCAGTTACCTACACATGGCAGATGCCACTCACCCTCATCGGAGGGTCTGCCTTACAAGGGCTGCACTTCGCTAGGAATAGCCACACGAAATTAAAAATTGAATAACTATGCTTTCACTACCGATATGAAAACATTTAAACCTCTGACTTGATTGTGTAAGCAATAACACACTCGTGCGATATGGGAAAACAAAAATCAACGGAAAGCGTTGGGAACTGAAGCAACGCCTTAGTCAGGTTTAACAAGCATGAGGCAAGTGTAATGAGGCTGACGGTTCCGGACGGTTCTGAGAGTAACTACAGTAAATGGAGCGGAACAACAAAAGAAAAACACACACTACAATGTCACATTACATATATAAGTGAAATAATTTATTATTTTTCTTTTGATTTGATTTTGGCGTTGTCACACGACCTGAGACAACGCCACTGCTAAAACATGTATTTTCAGGGCATGTCGTCAACAGTAACACGTCAGCGTTCAATTATTTACTGCATAAATGCACAGCGAGAGATTTATGTTGAACAAATACCAGCACGTTATTTATTGATATAGACTGTACATGCCTGGTCCCAGGTCAGCCGCAATGACGGCCATCTGCTCATACCTGCCACAAATATTGTTCATCTCCCGGAAATTAGCAAACATACGAACTATCTCCATTGCAGTGAGGGTCGTAGACAGAACTTTCGTCGCATGGGAGTGCCCCTGTCGGTCAATACATTCAACTGTATAATTCTATTTTCTCTTAACTAAAAGCACTGGTTACCAGTGCTAAGCCAAGCAATTCCAAGTGAGCAGCCCCCGTGGCTTGAGCAGGGCTGAGAGCAAGCCCCGGAGGAGAGGGAGGGCGAGTGAGTGGGATAGGAAGTGAGGGGTATGGACGGCACATTTTATAAGGTACCCATAGAATCAATAAAACAATACCCAGCATTTATAAAAATAAAACAATAACTAACATTGTTACATGGATATGCTTTTTTGGCTGGGGTCTATTAATGTGGAATTAGCGTAATTAATTTCTCGATACTATTGTAACCATGGCAACCAGTGTTCGTCTATTTCTGCCAGATCAGTAGCTTCACCTTCTCACTGTGCGCTTTCTTCCTGCAAATTTTTCTTTCTTTTCTCTTTTTTTTACAACTGACTTTACGTAGCAACGACACAGTTAGGTCTTATGGCGACGATGGTACAAGAAAGGGCTAGGAGTGGGAAAGAAGCGGCCGTGGCCTTAATTAAGGTACAGCCCCAGCATTTGCCTGGTGTGAAAATGGGAAACTACGGAAAACCATCTTCAGGGCTGCCGACAGTGGGGTTAGAACCCACTATATACCGGATGCAATCTCACAGCTGCGCGCCCCTAACCGCACGGCCAACTCGCCCGGTCTCCCTGTAAGTAGCGGTAGTGGTGATTATTGTTTTAAGAGGAAGTACAACTGGGAAACCATCCTCTCTTAACACTAATAGAGGGATAACGTGGAAGGGGTCCCATTTTCACACCAGGCAAATGCTGAGGCTACTTTAATTAAGGCCGCAGCCGCTTCCTTCCCACTCCTAGCCCGTTCCTAATCCATCGTCGCTCTAAGGTATATTTGTGTCGGTGTGACTTAAATCCAATTGCATAATAATAATAATAATAATAATAATAATAATAATAATAATAATAATAATAATAATAATAATAATAATAATTTGAGTACCATTTGCTACTTACGAACTGTCGGGCCTTAAATCAACGTAGCACGACTCACCTGAAAAGACAGAACATTTTAATCAGTCATGGTCTTAACTTGCATCTCAAAATATTTATCACCACTGGTATTTTGTTACAAGTGAACAGCAGAATTTGTTGCACTTGGAACATATTCAACAACTCTAGATAAAGGGCACGAAAGATACAGTAATAATCAACAATTGTACAAGCGAAGAGATATGAGCAATTACAAGAGGATAAAGGCTAAATTAAGAAATAACACGTTGTGATGATAGTGGTGAGTACTGTTTTGACGTACATACGTCTGTAACTAGGGTCTAATACTAGGCTCCCAAGCCAGTCCTAAGGCACCTTTCCAGGCAGGTCCTTCCATGCCTATAATTTCTGAACTATACTACAAATTCTAATTAAATAAATGATAATGGACAGATGAAAGAACAATGTATCCAACCTGACCATCATTTGGAAAGGGTGACAACACCTAGCAATATGTGAGAGAGGGGAAGTAGAGGCAGTGCAGCCGAGGTAGCTTAACTCAAGAATGCGAGGCGACAAACCTCCACAGCAGTGCTTCATTTCTAAAATTTTGGTGCCGGAACGCTTACCCACACCTTTTCAACCATATTCCAACACGCGTCCGCAATTAAAGTCACAAGTTTCGATATTCGAAAACACGTGTAGGGTACTATTTTAAATCTCTGGTATGGACTATTTAACCGGCCCCGTGGTGTACGAGTAGCGTACCTGCCTCTTACCTGGAGACTCCGGGTTCGCTTCTCGGCCAGGTCAAGGATTTTTACCTGGATCTCAGGGCTGGGTCGAGGTCCACTCAGCCTACGTGATTAGAATTGAGGCGCTATCTGACTGTGAGATGGCGGCCCCGGTCTAGAAAGCCAAGAATACCAGCCGAGAGGATTTGTCGTGCTGACCACACGACACCTCGTAATCTGTAGGCCTTCGGGCTGAGTAGCGGCCGCTTGGTAGGCAAGGCCCTTCAGGGCTTTAGGTATGGATTACAGTATATTCCAGTAACTTCTTATGGAGTAATCCCTATAAGCACTGTAGAAAAAAAAATCCCTGCGAAGTATCGGAGCGTCAGTAATTGACAAGTTAAATTGGAAAATTTCAGGAGCGACATTCGGTGAATAGAGAGAATTCACAGTGTTGAGGCATATGCAGCGTAAATGATATGTGAGATATAAGCAACGGATGGGAGAAGATAGAGGGCTGGAGACGAAGAAAAAATCCACATGTATTACACGTAAGCTCTGAGAAAGCACGCTTTCTAATTATATGGTTTGATAGAAGTCAGTTCCAGTGAGACTCAACTTGTAGGATTCCAGCAAGATACAGCAGATAATTTAGATACGGTAGGCCAAATAGAATGTATCGCTATTGATTTATCCAAGGATTTAGATAGGATCATCGGGGACAGCTGACGGAAGTGAGGGCTATTGTACTGGACAAAAAGAGTGGTTGAAGAGGTAGATAAATTTCTAGAAAATAGAAGTCAGACAATTAGAATAAATGAAGCGTTAGGACAGGACAGTGCTATTCGGTCTTTATTTTAATGTTGAAATCATCTCTCAGCAGACAAAGTAGGGATCCCCATGCTACGAAAAATATATAAAATTGAACAATTTCCTCAATTGTGCCGAAAGTTGAAGGGCTAAATGGGCCGGAAAGTCTTATATAGTTCTATCAAACTAAGAAAAATTTCGAAAATAACTTCCGGCCTAAATGCAGTTGCGGAAAAAGAGCCTAAAATCGCTTGTTTCTTTAGTTGTTTCCTTATTTATATAATTCTTTCTGTAATGTGTTCCGTGGTACAATACCCTCAGGCTTTTCTTGATTTTTAAAAAATATCCGCACCGAATGTAGTTATATGAGAAACTCTGTATTGACCTACATTGGCGCTAATAGTGGTGCTTAAGTGAAACAATGCATTGACTCGCGCTCGTTGTGGTAGAAAAAGGCAAACTGCAAATCTAATCATGGCCGACTGGATCCCTCGCTGCGCTCCTTATAAGGAGCTAGTTAGAGCGACGCATCAAGTCCCTCGCTGCGCTCCTTATAAGGAGCTAGTTAGAGCGACGCATCAAGTCGGCCGTGATCTAATCGACCGGATAACTATGATTAAGAAAAGAATGGTAACGTTTAAGAATAAATATATCCTCATATCGTATTATGTTTTATTTTCCTAAAATTCGTAGCCCATCTCAACACTGAGTTGCTTGCCTGAAGAGATAGAACTGAGGATTTTTCTTATATATACTCTATATATGACATGAATAAAGAAGTGAAATCTCAGGTAAGGCAACGTTATATTGTAAAGAGGAGTAAATACAGGATTGTGAGAGAATAAAAAAATCGACAACGTTGTCAGATGGACAGCAGACAATGGTACGGTTGTGAACGGGATGAACAGTCATGTTGTAAGTTTCGCCAAGAGAAAAGTCCTCTCAGTCTTAATTACTGTGGTGATGAAGTGAAAGTACCACTCGTGGATCACTATAAATGTAGTAATCACATTAATGAGGTCGCAAATAAAAGTTACAGATATCTTCACATGGTTAGGGGTTGTAGTAAGGATATAACAGTCTCTGGTAAGACCTCAAATACAGTACAATATGGTTTCAGTGTATGGGGTCGCATCAGGATAACTTGATACGAGAACTAGAAACGATATAAAGGAAGTCAGGACAAACTGTTCTGGGTGATTTCTGACAAAAGTGTAGAGTTACGAAAATGATGCATACTTTGGGCTGGGGAAGACTTGAGGGTAAGAAGACGAGCTGCTCGATAAGGGCCGGTTCTACCACCTACTGGTAAAGTAGCGCGTAAATTGCCCTCCGCGTAAAAGGCTGTTTCCGTTCGACCACTCGGCAGCATAAATCGTCGTTACCCCGCGCGTAATTTATTGGCCACTTCGAGGACCCGATAAGACTTTACCTGCCGGGCAAGTTTTGAGAGCTGAACATTATTAGCTGTATTTCTGGTGACATACAACTGAAATTAGCTTAGTATACTGAGAAAAGCATTATATTGTAACAGTGATCGATATTGTATTGCAGGATTTTGAACATTAATGCTTCCTTAGAGTTGCAACGGTCACACTAGCCTCTCGCATTGATAGCGTAGGGAACACATTTTACACGTCCAGCTTTCGCAAATTAACTCTAAAAGGATATAAAATCGAAACCTATTTGGAAATAATTTCAAATGAAATTTAGCATTATACTTTTTTCAGTTTTCAAACTCCAAGCATAACTTGTAGCTATGTAGCCGTACCATCTTAATGTACCTCGTAGCGTAATGGCTAACGCGCACAGTTCATAATACGAGGTTTTCAGGTTCGAGTTTTCATTATGACGAATCCTTTCTTTCCTCATTATTAGCGTTGTATTAATCTGTATGCCTCATTTCATACGTTCTTTTGTTAATAACATATTTCATTGAAATGTTTAATCACAATATTAAGTCTACTAGGAAAATGCTTTATATGTGTGCTACTTATAGATAGTGATGATACGATTAATATAGCATACCGTATAGGACTGTCGCCCAGGTAGCAGGTTCCCTATCAGTTGTTTACATAGTCTTCTTGTAAATTATTTCGAAGAAATGGGAAACTATTCCATTCCCGAATTCCTCTTCCTATGATGGATACTTACCCCGATTAGTTCTTTAACAGTACGGTACCTTCCAACTTTATCTTCATAAACATTCGAATGAAATGCATTATAAATAAATGGAAGCATGTGGAACTAAAGGAGGTCACAGAGCTAGTTGCAAATAGAGCATCGTGGAGATACTTAATCAATTCACAGAAGCCTGCAGATAGAATGCTCAAAGGCATTAAGTCCGTAAGGAAGATGTTAGGTGTATATACGTATATGGAAGCGCGTGAAAAAGAGTTAAGAACAACGGCAGGGAACGAAAATATTTTTTAATGTAAATTAGAAATACGATGAAAACCTGCGTACCTTCTATTACGCAGCGAGCGACTTGACCAATCTACTACGAGAATACTTTCCAAAAACGCTGCCTGACATGACAGGTTATAACTGGCATAAGAAAATGTAATCTCGAGATTTTAATCCCAATTAGGTATTGATTTTGAAGCTCATAGATTAAAATCACGAAAGCTTGACATAAATCGTTGTCCATAACTCTTCAGACTCCCCTTATTAGGCTTTTTAAAGATAATCAACAGATGCAAGCACAGGGAAATAAGACAATCGAAATGAGCTTCATACATCTGACGATAGATAGCAGCACACTCGAAAGCGAGAAGTCACTGAAAATCAGTCTAGCCAACTCCGTATATCGGTGTCTAGCTCCTGGTAGCTACCCAGCGCTTGCGCGGAGGTGGTTGCACGCAACGCATAGTACCAGCTGCTTTACACCCCCAGGTAGTTTACCTCCCGGGCAACTGCCAGCCACTTTACCAGCAGATGGTAGAACCGGCCCTAAACTGTATGGTCCGAGCCGTCAGTCGAAAGAAGGAGTGGAAAAGGAGAAAAGGAGACCAGTCATAGAGGTAATTGTTGTATCTCACTTAGATCAGCGAGCTAGCTATGCGGTTTAGGTCACAAAGCTGTCGGCTTACATTCGGTAGGTAATGAGCTCGAATTCTGTGATTTTTCCATTTTCACACCAATCAAATTACTTTAATTAAGGATGGGGTATGTATGCGATAATACAGCATAGCAGATATACGGGATGTACGGTTATAACTCGGCCTATTTAACATATAACTTCACTAAACTTGGCATGTACATATGCATGTGATAGGAGAATATGCCCTACAACTACCAAAGTAAAGTATGCATTTATTTCTAATATGAAAATTGGTGTGAACATCGATTCTTTACAGCCATCACATGAAGGCAAATCTATATAAATAAAATCGTAAAGACCGTGTGTCTGTACATTGATTATTTTGGCGAAATTTCCGTACAGTTATCCGTTTCAGGTGTAATAATGACCATCTGCATCATTTTTAGCTTTGGTGTCCGTTTGTCTGTTTGTCTGTTTGTCTGTCCTACTATAACATGAAAACTACTGGATATATTTACACCAAACTTCATATTTTGAATCCACCTGTCCTTGGGTAGGTTTTAGCGCAAATATCGTTTCTAAATCCCAGAACTGAGTGGGGATTTTTACGAAACCGTGATTTTGCACTCCCTCAAAGTATACACAACCGAACTTAATGGAAATCTACCTGCCTTAATGAAAATTAATTTCTAAACATTTTTTTCTCATGTGCATCATTTCGAAAACAGGATTTAAAAAGGTAGATATCATTAACGGACCGTTTTTCGGTACAAATCCCAGCGGACTTAACGCAAGAGCGGGTGCGTGTAAAGCGTATTTCTTACAACTTGAAAACTACTGAAGATATTTGAACCAAACTTTATATATAGCATCCATCTGTCCAAGGGTAGGTTTCCTTGGTGTCTGTTAGTTAGTTTGTTTGTTTCTTTGTTTGTTTGTCTGTTGGTCTGTTTGTCTTTCTATAGCTTGAAAACTACTGGATATATTTCCACCAAACTTCATATTTAGAATCCACCTGGCCTTGGGTAGGTTTTAGGGCAAATATTGTTTCTAAATCCCTGAACTAATTGCGGGGTATATACGAAACCGAAACCGTGATTTTGCACTCCCTCAAAATATACACAACCGAACTTAATGGAAATATACCTGCCTTAATGGAAATTAATTTCTAAACCTTTCTTTTCTCATGTGCTTCATTTCGATACCAGGATTAATAACGGAGATATCATTAACGGACCGTTTTTCGGTACAAGTCCCACCGGACTTAACGCAAGAGCGGGTGCGCGTAAAGCGTATTTCTTACAACTTGAAAACTACTGAGATATTTGAACCAAACTTTATATTTAGCATCCACCACTCCAAGGGTAGGTTTAAAGGTTTATACCATTTCAAATTCCCTGAATGGACTGGGGTTTTATAGGGGACCGAAATGGTGATTTTTACTCTCCCACAATATATAAAGTACAAGACCAACTTGACTGGAAATCGATCAAACTGTTTGGAAATCCAATTCTAATTTCTTTTTCTCATATGCATTTTTCAACTGGAGGATTAATAAGGGAGATAACATGAAAGTTCGGTTTTCAGGCTAAGTCTAGCGGACATAGCCCAAAAGGTGTTATACGTGGAGCAGATTCATTATCTATCTAGATAAATCATATCGTAACGACCGTGTGTCTGTGCATTGACTATTTTGGCGAAATTTTCGTACAGCTTTACGTTTAAGGGGTAATAATGACCACCTGCATATTTTTAGCTATAGTTTCCTGGAAGTCCTAAATTTTACACCCCTCCCCCACTCGCCCAAAATCAAGATTTCCTCACAATCTGCCACACGAGCTGAAAAATTGAAATTAAGCGAATTTATACGTTTTAGCCGGTAACCTACGGAAAACTTCCAAGATCTTTCAATATTTCACTTTTTATGCCGAATAATATCGAAATATAGGCAATTTAATGACGGTGCAGACCTTCGTTTCGATGTATTTCGCTGCTAAACGGTAAGTCCTATCACAAAACGGATGGCACGATCTCCGTTCAATTTCAAGTGATCTACAACTTTGGTCCTGTGATATTTTGTCGTCTCTCTCTCTCTCTCTCTCTCTCTCTATCTCTCTCTCTTCCTTATAGGGTAGATTTGGCTATATATTTCGATGGTTCGTAAATTTTGTGCTTTTTACACGTGTATTACTTGGTTTGACACACTTATAGGAAAGGTAGAGTCATCGAATTTGGCACGCACATTGACACGACCAATGGCCATATGCGAACCCAATTTCATGATTCTAGCTTTCACATAAGTATGTGAAAAATAATGTAAAATGATGAAAATGTACCCAAAATTCACCCATTCAAATATCGTAACTGAATCGAACCCATAAATATGTGAGATACGAGAAAATGTTTTAACACCAAACATGTAGAGCGATAAAAGGGACGTCTGAGGGCGCAAACCGTTTGTTGGTATTGTACCATTCTGTTAGTTATAAGAATGGATATTTAACGCTGATAAAATAATGCGCAATAGGACGCTAACTGTGAGGGCGTGATGCTATACAGAGCGCGGGAATCGAGAAGGGAATTCCCGAGGCAAGGCGTGGTCATGTGTGACGAAGAAAGAATATGTGAGGAAGAAAGAAAGAGAGATGGGATTTTGTCTGGGGGAGAGACCTGCCATCTTAACAGAGATTTTCTGCGGGAACAGACAGGCTCACCACGCTATGGAAATTGAGTCATAATTCCTAGATTTGAAGGTTTTACAGGAAAGTAATAGGATGGGAATCGGTGCCAGAATTTTCCGAAGCCATAGATACCTCAAAGTCTATTAATATATAATCGAATAAATAACTACGTGGGAGGCCGACTGCCGTGAGAAAATGTTTCAAGGCCACATGCCAATCTCAAGTTGTTTCCCGGGACTTCCCAGCGAGTCGCGTGGGTTCCTGGAGTCTATAAGAGCAGAGAAAGGTGGAAGGAGGTGATCAGTCCATGATAAGACCGCAGTCTGTGCACGTCGCGTTTCTGCTGATAATCGCGCCAGAAACAATGACTGTGATTACTTTAATGCAGTTGCGCTAATGTTTATTCAATGAATCGGTGATCCATAAACTTTCCAGTAATTATTCAATCGTATGATTGTATTTAGACGCTTTACAGTGAGGTCGTAAGTGCCTAATTAACCGACTGTAGACAATGCCGTATAGGTAGACTTCATCATGTAGCGATACGGGTAACCACGTAAAAATATTGTGAAGTGCGGAAGAAGTGCAAGTATAAACTAAAGTCAGTTGTGTTATTCCTGCTACACTTATGGGTCTGAATCAGTCGAGCATGAGATAATGACGATTTGTTCGACCGATGAGGTTGCTGATTTCAGATAGTAGATATATTGCCTATATACATTCGTGTGCGGTTGAGCAGCTAGAGGGGAACAATGATTTTTAACGTCGCAGATCGCCAGTAATGATTTCTGCCTCGAAAATTAAATAAAAGTACCGGGAATGCTGTGCTGTTAATAAATTAGGCATTTCATTCCAGTGAAGACCCGTGCTGTGTTTCAAGAGACGTGTGATACGAGACCTGCAAACCACAACCTCAAGAAGAAGGCCTCATGAACGAGCCATCCCTCAAGAAGACGGCTTCATGAACGAGCAACCCATGGAGACTGGACGCAGAGGATCGACCCAGGACCACATCGCTACCATGATGGGCTGAGCAGGCACAGCCTAACCCTGACGGAGGGAGAAAGAGGTCTCCAAGATGATAGATAAGTGAACAAAAATTAATATATATGTGTAGGGTTGGGGGGTTGTTATGCAGAAATACGGTTATTAATTTGTAAATATAGTAAGGAGTAGGATTACGGCCCATTAGGCCATTTATTAAGGTATTTCCTTTATATATTTTAGGATAAGGCATATACATTTTTATTTTTACTGCTTATAGGAAGCAAGGATTAAGGTAGTTTAAATGATAGTGTGACTGTACACATAGTCGTAGGGAAGCTTATGTACGAGCTTAAATCAATGTTTCTTAGTGCCCGGCATCAGACGATATATGCTTGTAATGATAGGTTAATTATGAGAGAGTACCCTTATGTTGGGAAGGGAATCTGTATGCATAACGTAGAGCACGCATGCGGCCAGGATTTAATTGTTTACTCCATGTCTATATTGAGTTGGGTTGACTGTGAGTGTAATGAAAATAACCCGTAGGCTATGTCACGTATATTTGCGACCCCTTGTACTATGCCAAGTAAGGGATTGAACCCTAGACTCGAGGGTTAATTGGAACGCGTCGCATTAGGCTGACGGCGAGATGGATGTGTATAAGTATGTCTACTACTCCAGATGGTATAATCGAGACCCGGGGCGGTCTGTCACGGACATTGGATAGTGCAGACACGTAGGTGATTTCCTCACTCATTTATTGTGGCGATTTTCGTCATGTGTTGAGACAAGGTCGGGGTAGAACAGAGCTCCGCATGTTTGAAACTAGGTTATGTTTTTATTTTGTTTGTGGGAGGGGTGTTTCACGGCCCAAGACTTGGAGGTCGTTTCCCTTGCTTGCACAGCAGGGAGTCTCGCAGCCATTTTTAAAATACAAGAGGACGGGTGGAATTCCTTCTCGCAGGCGAGACAAGCATGTGACGGGGGCTTCATTCATTCATCCGTTCCTTCTCTCATACTTTCTTTACTTTGTTTATAAATGGTAGTGCGTTAGATAGAAACTGGGCACTAAGAAAACTTGCTTAATCAGTACATTTTGTAAATATAATGTTTGTTTGAATGGACCTTGGTTCATATCCATAAAAAGAAGGTATAGTTCATGAGAGATTAGAAAGGATATGCCTGTAGTTGTAAGGTCAAACTTATTATCTTTGTTGTGTGCACTTTCCCAAATATGTGTGGGGATCTTTTAGTTGCGTTATTTCTGCAGGACAATTTCTCACCCTGGTATCATATACTTTATGTGCAGGTACAGCGAGGCTGTTCCGAGTAAGGACACATTTGTTTATTGGATTCACTTATCGATTCTCCGCATGACAAATCAACATGCTAGTGCATAATTTTTTGATGTTTATCTTATGTATGATATGAGCCTGTTGGGCATCCATTTTAACACTATTAGTGCAATCAATTGTAATATAAAAGAAAGGAAATGTTGATTTAAGAATACACAACTTTTGCTCAAAATGTCAGTAGGTGCGTTTGTGTTCCTCATTTCGTAGGCATACGTATAGAACAAATTATTTTTTTATCTCCCTACTCTCGTTCACAAGAACCCTGTAAACGACCCTTTCCTGCCGACTGCAGTGGGCTGGCGCATTCATCAAATAGCAGGTAAGAAGGTAAGTTCGACATTGCAGTGTTGTTTATGCCCTATAGGGTACAGTATGATGTACCGTTTAGGAGCAGTAAATCTCGAAATGAAGGTTTGCACTTTCAAACGTGCCCATGCTTATCTGTCATCTATATAAATATAATCGAAACGACCGTCTGTCTATACATTGGCTATTTTGGTGGAATTTCCGTACAGTTATCCGTTTCAGTTGTAATAATGACCATCTGCATATTTCTTTACTTTGGTGTCTGTTTGTCGGTTTGATTGTATGATTTTTTATAACTTGAAAACTACTGAATATATTTCTATCAAACTTGATATTTAGAATCCACTTGTCCTTGTGTAGGTTTTAGGACCAATATTATTTCTGAATACCTAAATTTTCTGGGGGTTTATCCGAAACCGGAACCATGATTTTGTACTTCCTCAAAATATGCACATCCGAAATTAATCGAAATCTACAATCCTTAATGGAAACCCATTTCTAAAACTTTTGTTCTCATGTGAATTTTTCGACAGGAGGATTAATAAGTGAGATATCATGAACGGTTGGTTTTGCAGGTTATGTCCAGCGGACGTAGCCAAAATGTGTTGTACGTGGAGCAGATTCCATATCTATCTATATAAATAAAATCGTAACTACTGTGTGTGCCTGTACATTCACTATTTTGGTGAAATTTTCGTACAGATACCCGTTTGAGGGGTAATAATTATCGTCTGCATATTTTTTGGTTTAATTTCCTGAAAGTCATATTTTTTACCCCCTCACCCAAAATTCAGATTGCAGCATAATCTGCCAGACAAACAAGAAAATTGAAATTTGGCAAAATTATACGTTTCAGCCTGTAACGAACGAAAAAATTCACAGATCTTTAATTTTTTCATTTTTTATCCCCGAAGAATATCGAAATATGGGAGCAATTTTAATGATGGTACAGACCTTCGTTTCGAGGTATTTCGTGGGATAAACGGGAAGTCCTATCACATAAAAGATGGCACAATCTTCGTTGAATTAGGAGTGATCTTCATCCTTGGTCTTATGACATTTTGTCGTATCTGTATCGCTTATACGTTATATTCGTCTCTATTTCTCGATTTTAAGTAAATTTGGATTCCTTACCTATATAATTATTACCTTCAACCACTTACAGGAAAGATAGTATGATCGAACTCTACACGAACATTGGTCCACCCAGTACCCATATGTGAGCCAAATGCTATGTCACATAATTATCCGAAAAGTAATGCTATGTAAGATAATCTTACACAAATTTCAACCTGTTCAACGTTTCTGACTCAATCTGACCCATGAATAAATGAGATACGAGAAAATATCATAGGACCAGCCATTTAGATCGCTAAATACTGTGCCTTACGGTACAATCCTTTGTCAATATGACGTACCGTTTAGCAGCAGTTAATCTGTAAATGAAGGTCTGCAATATTGTAAACATGCATATACTTTCGTATGTCCATCTATATATATTCATTGATGTCGATTTGTAGCGATCGTGAAAGGGTGTGTCTGCTATTGTAATCAGTACTCCCTACACCGACTTTGACTGCTGGCAGTAGGAATGGGGTCCTTCTCCAACTCCTGTGTAACTGGAATTAGTAAGGAGGGCCTACCATTTTAATGAATAATTCACTCCTCGATTTGTCTTGCAGAAGGCAAGGGATCATGCAGTTTTGTTCGAAAGTCCCCTACCCTATTGTGTTTGGCTCTAGGCCAGGGTGCCCGCCATTATAAAAAAATGTTCCAATCTAAAATTTGACTAGCATTAGGCATAGTGGCCTGCTATTTTCATGGAAACTCACTAAGTCTGTGTGACTGGCAGTAAGCTGGCTGGCAGCAGTAAAAAGGGCCTGTCATTATAATGATAACTGCACAACTCAATTTTGACTGGTGGTAGGGAAGTTTCCTGCTATTATAATAAAAACTTCTCAACTGTAATCTGTCTGAAAGTGGGAAATGGGTCTGCCATTGTAACTAAAACTTTCCAAATCGATTGTGACCGCGCAGTAGGCAATGGGGCCTGCAATTATAATGTAAACTTGCCAACTCGATTGTGAATGGCAGTAGGCAAGTGAGCCTGCCGTTATCATCACAACTCCGCAACCCTCACTTTACATTGGGAACAACGTATGGGAACCTCCCCATGCTATTTCTCGGATAAGGCTACGAGACATGCAATTTTAAAACAATGCCATTTACTGCACGCACAGTATTTACGTCGATATCCGTATACAATGTAGAATACCGTAGCGAAGCACGGGTACATTTGCTAGTACTCTAATAAACATATTTATAAATGTCTTCGTTTTCTAGAAATAATATTTTAAACTTATACTGAGAGTTATTTTAGTTATATACGAGGCTTTTTTTTTACGTAAGTAGGCCTACCGTTTTGATATAGAAAAATAGTAATGCAATTTTTGAACAAACCTTTTTTTAAAATGCAAACATGTACCTTAAACTACTCCTCAACATAAGTCCCAAGCATATTAAGGCATTTTCATGTCGTAAAACCAGCTTCTGAATTCCATCCTAATCGACATCTGCCACCTGATGCGCTAGCCACTGCAGCACGGTCGTTTTTAGGTCATCATCATCATCATCATCATCGTCATCATGGCGCTCACCTCCTAAATGCTCTTTCAAGTGCATGAACAAGTGGTAGTCACTAGACACTAGGTCACGACTATACGGAGGATGAACAAATTGTTCTCAACGAAATGAAGCGATGAAGTCTCGGGTTCGATTAGCCGTATGAGGTCGCGCATTGTCGTGAAGCTAAATAATCCCCCCTTGCGAGCATGACAAGCCGTTTGTTTTGGACTGCGTGAGCACAACTTCCGATAATCTAAGCGTCCCGACATCATTTCATAAAGAACACTCTTTAAATTTCAGGCTACTCAAAATATAACGACTAAATCGTAAAGCGTCTGTTTCCTCTAACCTTTGCATCAACTTTTTGCAGCAAATCTTCAGTACTCTCAGATGGCCATCTACTACGCTTCTCACCATGGATATTAGTACGGCCTTCATTAAATGCTCTAACCCATTTCCCTACCATTCCTTCGCTCATTATGTGTTTTCCATAGACTTCACTAATCTGCCGATGAATTTCAACAGCTTTCACGTCTTTTCAATTTATAAAACGAATCAAAGTGCGTACTTCACACTCGGCAGGACCGTTTATTATCCGAGGCATCATACAATACGGTGCTAGTAGGGGCAAAATATCCACATGGATCGACGCCCCGAACAAATAGCATTTTTTAAAAGCCTCATACGACATGCAGGGGTACAGATAACGACACAGGGGATATAAAGAATTCCGATAAATCGAAAGGTTTTTTTCAATATGCTTTACGTCGTACCGACACAGAGAGGTCTTAGAGCGACGATGGGATAGGAAAGGGCGAGGAGTGTTCTGTACGGTACAACTTGCTTTACGTCGTACAGACACAGAGAGCGCTTATGGCGACGATGCGATAGCAAAGGGCGAGGAGTGTTCTGTACGGTACAATTTGCTTTACGTCGTACCGACACAGAGAGGGCTTATGGCGACGGTGGGATAGGAAAGGGCTAGGAATGGGAAGGAAGCGGTCGTGACCTTAATTAAGTTACAGCCCCACCATTTGACTGGTGAGAAAATGGGAAACCACGGAAAAGCATCTTCAGGGCTGCCGACTGTGGGGTTCGAAACCACTGCCTCCCGAGTGCAAGCTGATAGCTACGTGACTCTAACCACACAGCCACTTGCTCGGGATAAATCGAAAGATAAATAAGTGTAAACACAAAAGAGTGGTAAGGCTCATTCATGAATTGGGAGAAAATGAAAGACCTCGTACATACTAATCTAATTATAATTATTAATTAGTTCTGTGTTACAAAGGTAGCGTGCCCCCTTTTTCCAAGGCCCTGGGTTCGTTTTCCGGCCAGTTCAAGGATTTCAATTCTAGACCGAGGAGTAAAACGGGGTTCACTTGATACGAGATTTTCTCGAGCTCTTAGTTGCACTGAGAAAGCGCACAGTGAGAAGATGACGCTATTGACCTAGTATATACAGACGAACACTGGTTGCTATAGTTACACTAAGAAAGCGCACAGTGAGATGACGCTACTGACCTAGTATATACAGTATAGACGAACACTGGTTACTATAGTTACACTGAGAAAGCGCGCAGTGAGAAGATGACGCTACTAACCTAGTATATACAGACGAACACTGGTTGCTATAGTTACACTGAGAAAGCGCACAGTGAGAAGATGACGCTACTGATCTAGTGCACAGAGACGAACACTGGTTGCTATAGTTACACTGAGAAAGCGCGCAGTGAGAAGATGACGCTACTAACCTAGTATATACAGACGAACACTGGTTGCTATAGTTACACTGAGAAAGCGCACAGTGAGAAGATGACGCTACTGATCTAGTATATACAGACGAACACTGGTTGCTATAGTTACACTGAGAAAGCGCACAGTGAGATGACGCTACTGACCTAGTATATACAGTATAGACGAACACTGGTTGCTATAGTTACACTGAGAAAGCGCGCAGTGAGAAGATGACGCTACTAACCTAGTATATACAGACGAACACTGGTTGCTATAGTTACACTGAGAAAGCGCACAGTGAGAAGATGACGCTACTGATCTAGTGCACAGAGACGAACACTGGTTGCTATAGTTACACTGAGAAAGCGCACAGTGAGAAGATGACGCTACTGACCTAGTATACACAGATGAACACTGGTTGCCTTCGTTACGCAGACAGCGCGCAGCCCGAAAGTATATCCATGTTAATATACACCTGGCAATCGATTGTTGTTCGACAAAGGAGGCCTCACATCTTCAGCAGGGCGAAATGCTATTAAGGTAATAGCAAATGTTCTTCTAGGCAGTTTCCAGGATGAATCCCCCTGTAGATATTGCAGCGTTTGAAACCCTTGCGCATTTCCTGGGATCGTGTCATTATGTGGAACTTCAAAGGAACATCCGCCATCCCTCAGTCAGGAAGATAATAGCAAATGGATTAAAGGAGTCTTGTTATGAAGTGAACGAGGAAGTTCAGAAAGATGTGCGCATCAGTAGGTAGCCATTATTACTATTGAGAGAAAAATAAAATTTTGCTGCTGTAATTAATAGTTTTTATTTATTTATTCTGAAACCGTCCGCCTCTGTGGTGTAGTGGTTAGTGTGATTAGCTGCCACCCCCCGGATGCCCGAGTTCGATTCCCTCGGGAGGTCAACTGAGTAGAGGTGGGTTCGATTCCTACCTCAGCTATCCTGGAAGTAGTTTTCCGTGGATTCCCAATTCTCCTCCATGCAAATGCCGGGATGGTACCTAACTTAAGGCCACGGCCGCTTCCTTCCCTCTTCCTTGTCTATCCCTTCCAATCTTCCCATCCCTCATCAAGGCCCCTGTTCAGCATAGCAGGTGAGGCCGCCTGGGCGAAATACTGGTCATCCTCCCCAGTTGTATCCCCGGACCCAATGTCTCACGCTCCAGGACACTGCCCTTGAGGCGGTAGAGTGTGATCCCTCGCTGAGCCCGAGGGAAAAACCAACCCTGGAGGGTAAACAGATTAAGAAAGAAAGAAAGAAAGAAAGAAAGAAAGAAAGAAAGAATTCTGACACCAAAACGTGTTTTCCAAAGGTCACATAATAGCTCACACGTTCTTTGAAAAAGGTAATTGAATTGTTGGTTTCAAAAAGAAATATCAATGTACTGAAGAATATGAAATTACTTTTTTTTTTGCTGTCAGGAGAAAATTAAATATTATGTTTTCCGTACAAATGGCTCCATATTATTGCTATTGATAATTTTAAAATCATGGTAGCAATTTTGTCTTGAATATTTCTGCCCAGTCTGTACGATTGCCGCCATTCATCAAAATTTGTTTTGTCGATGATGATGCTTCTTGTTTAAAGGGGCCTAACATCTAGGCCATCGGACCCTGATGGAACGAAATGAGACGAAATGTAATGACAATTTAAAAGTTGAAAATTGTCCTCTGACCAGAATTCAAAACATGATGACGAAGAATGAATGGATGGATATGAATTAAAAATAATCAGTGCATCCGACCCGTAATGCCCCACATTCCCAGAAACTAGCGTTAAACAATAGGATTACTGACCAAGGGTTTGTTTCTAAAGCACAATCCTGAATCGATGATGCTTGTATCTAAAGGGACCCAAAATCCAGGTCATCGGCCCCTCATAATGGTACTTATCGCTAGGAAAGTAGAACCAAGGCATTTGTCATGTTACGGTACTAATCAAAAGTAGCGTAGACTCACGATATTCCACATAATATGGTACTACTCACAGGTAATACAATGCGCACATGTAACACAGACCTATGGTGTTTCTCACATTGCAGCGCTATTTACAGGCAACGCAAACCTGGGGTGTTCCTCACAAAGGTGTACTAATCACAGGGACTCATACTATCCCGTGGTGTTACTCACATAGTGGGTACTAATCACAGGTACTGTAAAACTCACCCTGATTCACACACTGTCGCCACTAATCACAAACCTAGGCCTATATAGTGGTACTACGCGTAAGTAAAAGCGACCCATGATGGTGTTCCCCGCGTGGTGGTACTAATTACAAATAGTCTCATGGTTCTAAGTCGAGCATCCCTTGGTCGCCCCTTTTAGTCGCCTCCACGACATGCAGGGGATACCGTGGGTGCATTCTTCGCCTGCGTCCCCCACCCACAGGGTGATGTGTATTTGCTCCGCGAAAGCCATTTTATTTCGCCCAAGGCCGCCGGCAAGCCGGTTTGGACCCCCCTATCCGCCACCTGGGACGCGCCACGTCGGAGTATCACCTCTCCCCCTGCTACGACAGCGTAGTAGGTTCGTGGAAAATCTTTTACGTCTCACAAACTACTGTAATTTTACGGTTTTCAGAGACGCCGAGGTGCCGGAATTTTGTCCCTCAGGAGCTCTCTTACGTACTAGTAAATCTAGCGACACGAATCTGACCCATCCGAGCACCTTCATATACCACCGAAATGAACCCGAATCGAACCTGCCAAGTTGGTGTCAGAAGGTCAGCGCTCCAAACTAGACTCAATCCACAGAAGAAAACTGTACAGGTTTTCCTAAACATGGGAGACATATTCGGGGGTATAGTGTATAAGGGGTGGATAATACATCCCTAAACAACAGAAAGTCCTGGTGAACATATGCCTTTCGGTCGATCCTTTACGAGTTACAGACTCTTTTTTTTTTTTCTTGCTACTTGCTTAACGTTGCAGAAACACATCGAGTATTTTCGGCGACGGATGGATGGGAAAGAGCTATTATTGGGCTATTACTGACCTTAATTAAGGTACAGCCCCAGAATTTTCCTGGTGTGAAAATGGAAAACCACGAGAAAGCATCTTTAGTGCTGCCGACGGTGGGATTCGAACGCACTATTTCCCAAATGCAAGCTCACAGCTGCGCTATACTATCTGCACGGCCAGACTTTTCAACATTGTAGGAAAAGGCAGGAAGGTTCGCGGCTTAGCAGTTAATCGAGCATCACGGGAAGCTTGTAACACAGTAACGACAGTGCCTTACAGGACAAAGGATTGGGTAAAGAAGCTGCTGCGTCCTTCCAGGTAGCCCCTTGCTTGTCCTTTGCGAGTGAGTAAAACTATTACTTAGTGGTCGCTGTATTTATGGTTTTCACCTTCCACCCCTCACTAGATTTGCATGCCCTGGAACGGGAGATGTGTTTTGTGTACAAAATATGGTAATATGAATACATTTTCTCTTTGTCCATTTTTAGTGGTTTTGCACTGGAATTTTTATTAGAATAGTAAAATCGACTATTATTGAACTGTGGCGCAATATGCTGGCAGATACTGAATAAAGGGCAATACATATTACTCATTTCCATCAATAATAATACTCATAAAAGTTTTACGAGCAGCGATACTGCTGGCAGGTTCATAAAGCGTGAGCAGCGTTAAAAAGTACAGCATCGACAATGAATGTTTATTTCTGACCTCCCAGAGCACGGGTGTCGTAATGTTTGCTTTTCTTTCGTCGAAATGTTCTTTCTTTCTTAAACATGATAATCGTTATTACATTCCAAACACGCACTGGACTACATGAGCAGTCAAACATGAACAGAATTAAAGCTACCTCAGACTGAATGAAAATACGTGTAAGAAATAAACTGGAGCCCCCTCTGCAGCGCAACTCTTGATCCACTTTAGAGAGTTACAAAGGAAGGGTGCGTACCGGGGAATCACCGATGTCACGTAAATTTCGCACACACTTTAAATGACCCAAGAATAGCACAATGGACAAAATATTTCTTTTAGAAATTAACTCGTGCGACCTACAGAATGCGTTAAATTTCGTATGTTTGAATTAGCGCGCTACTCCATACTCTACCTGCAACTCGCACTGTCCAATAGCCGATTTGAGGCCACGCTGACATACGCTTATGGTCCCTGTGTGGGACTAGTGGTGGTTTCGTTTGTATAATGGTAATCAACATAGGCAAAGATATTTTTGCGTTTGAAGAAGAATATGGTACATGTGATATTAAGCCCTTATCCTCGCTTCGTTAGTTATGGTTGGTGTAGAACCGCTTTGTGCTTTCAATATTTCTACCGCGAGCATCACTGTTGCAGAAGTTATAAGGTGTAACTACCCTTCGTGTGTAACGTCCCTTGTCGTACTGATTACCCTTTACTTTGCCTACAACAATCTTATTCTATTGCCCTTATTGAACCACATTCAATGCAGGAATAAAATTATTTCTCTTAATGACGCTACATAATTGTTTTATTCATAGGGTTTACACAGAGAAACTGAATTAAACAGACGATTTACCGAAATTGATCAGGAGAAGAGAGAGATTCATAGGACACGTACCGGGATATCCGGGAGTTCTTTGGTTGATCTTTAAAGAGACGTAGACGGGATAAGAAAAAGCAAAGCAAAGTCATCTTCGCACAGGCAATGAAGGCCCTTGGGGAGAGTGGTGGAAGGTAAAGGCTTCCACTATCCGTAACCTCGCCACTTGGGGTAGAGTGGTTAGTTCTATGCCCGGCCGCTTATGCCCCCAGGAATTAACCTGGTACTCATTTTTGATGTAGGCTGAGTGAACCTCAGGGCCATAGGCACCTCCGGAAGTGGAAATCTCGTTTCTTAAATTTTATAAGGTCATACACTCCTCCAGAAGTGTAACCTGTTCTCTAAACTTTTCGGCTTCCCGACGGGGAATCGAAATAACAACCTTCTGAGTGAACCACCTAGCACACCTTTATAGTTTCATCTAGGCAGCTACTACTACTACTTTACCTGACAATTCCGTACATATTAACGCAGGTGTCCGACCAAACTAGAAAGTATATCTCAGCCGTATACTCTCACTGCTTATGGGATATCCGATTTGTTTCCCGCCCTTAAATCACACATTTTCCTTCCTACTTAAAAATAAGAGGACTAACCACCAAGAGTAGAATGTCTACGACTTATTATGAGTGGTAACCGGCTAACATCACGTTGCAGAAGTTGGGTCATTTTATGCGCTATAAATTCCTCTTTGTCGACAAATTTCTTTTTTGCTTCATCTGATGTCCCACACATTGAAATTATTAATTCTTATACAAGACGGGGTTTGTACCTAACTGGCGACATCTGTTACCTGAAATATGTTACGGTGTGAATGATAGAACACAACATTCAGCTTGGAATGGAAACTTTCGCAGAGAACAGAAGAAATTTATCCACGCATCGGAGGAAATTTATTATCAGGTTCGAACCAATTTTCTAATATACAATCTGACAACTGTCGTATAACTGTCTGTGGTTGACTTTTTTCCCTACATTTTACTCTACGTCACACCAACAGATACTTCTTTAGGCCACTACACACAGAAAAGTACGCTATGCTTCACAAACCAACGAAAAAATCGTTCCAATGAAGTTACCTGGAATGACACACAGCCTGCCATTCTAAGCTACGCTAACCTAAAAGCAATGCCAAGCTAAAATTTACAGATCGCCAAAGAGGCGATTTTCAAAGCTGTAGCAGGCTTCACGCATGCGAGCAATCACTTTTTTTTGCCCGGCATCTAGCATGTGTGTGGCTTTCGTGAATTACATCAATGCAGTAACTATTATATTGCTTATTTTTTTCTATCTTTGTTAATTATTATGGAAGGCACACGAAAGGAAGACTGACTGAAGAGATACAACAATATACCCATCTGTCAAATTATTAAAGATAGCCATGGGCTATATCAAATTTGTTACTTTCATTGTCCTGTCTCAGTCTCATCCTTGGCTTTGACAATATGAAATTGACTGAGGTATGTGTGATGCTAGTAATACCACTGCTTATGCAGCCAGTCCCTGTTATGAATGGTGTGAAAATATTGCTCATAGGGTCGGTTTGTGCATGCGTTTTAGTGGGCTTGGCAAACTGATATGTAATAGGAACTTCCGGCTCGGTGAGTAAAGGAACGGGAAAGTACGGTACCTCATTCCTAATTTCCCTAGTACGCCTTTTCAGTGATGCCTAAGCCATCCATGGCATCTGATGGCGGAGCTGTTGAGGATCCAACCAGCCTTAGGGCTGAGGACTCAACATACATACACGGGAGAGGAGAGGGCTAGAAATGGGAAGGAAGCGGCCATGGCCTTAATTAAGGTACAGCCCCAGCATTTTCCTGGTGCGAAAATTGGAAACCAGGGCTGCCGACAGTGGGGTTCGAAGCCACTATCTCCCGGATGTAAGCTCACAGCAGCGCGCCCCTAACTACACGACCATCTCACACGGTGTGGATGAAAGACTAACATAATTAAAGAAACAAAAGAAACAATCGACTTCCTCGTCGAGTTGGAAGAAAGGCAAAGCAAAGTCATCTCCATAAGGGCCATGAAGGCCCTTGGAGGGGGGCAAGGTAAAGGCTTCCACTATTCGTAACCTCGGCACTTAATTGTGTAGAGTGGTTAGCTCTACCCCCGGCCGCCTTAGGAATTAACCTGCTACTCATTTTTGGTGTAGGCTGAGTGAACCCCATGGCCATATTCATCTCCGGAAGAGGAAATCTCGTTTCTTAAATTTTACGACTTCCTGACGGGGATTCGAACCCACGTCCTTCCATACGAACCGAGAACGCCTTTAACGCCTAGGCCAGGCAGCCCCTAGGAGGAAAAGACATGCTCACAACATGAACTGTATGTTTATGCTTAGATGTGTACTGTATCCGAAACTGTGATGTTTTATTACAGCGCCTGCAGTGGGTCTTTCCGCAACTAGTATGCAGCCATCAAAGCTTGAGCACTAATATTTCATGGAGCAACGGACTAGATATGACTGTACTATGCGGCATGACCTTTGCTGCCTGCAGTAGAACATGACATAGTGAATATCAAAATCTGCATGTCAGAAGCATCGATCCACTCCACTTGTACAGGTTACGTCAGAGTTAACGTGTTAACACGGCTTAATCGCATGTCTTGGAACTCGTCCAACTGTCGCACAGATGAGTCAGACCACATCATAGGACGGCTTGCACAGGGTTCGAAACCCCCCATCAGCCATCCGGAAGTGGTTTTCTGTGGTTTCCCACTTCAGCAACACCCACAAACAACACCCTTACACAGAGATGGATCTCAAACCTATGTGATGTAAAGGGAAAATCAGCTACATAACTGGTAAGCCGAACATGTCCTCGGACACACCCGGCCCTAAAAGTTAAACGTAACAAAATAAACAATGGCACTGTGTTCTGTGTTTAACACTGACATTGTACCTTTTCCTATCACTTTTACTTTTAATTCCAAATAATAATAATAATAATAATAATAATAATAATAATAATAATAATAATAATAATAATAATAATAATAACCACTAGAAACTCACTCAAATCGGAGGTGAACAAAAGAACAAATCAGTTACTTGGCTTTCGAAGATGACCTAGCATTACTACGGGACAGGGAAACAGTACCGTACAGTGGCGTATGGCCTCCGGAGAGTCCTGGTGCATGTCTTTTTCCAGTAGACTGCCTATTAGGCGACCTGCATGTGTGTGTGAAGATGAGGGCCCTACCTAGGATGATTTCTAATGTTGAATGTTGAATCGAACCCGGGACCCTCTGAACCGAAGGCCAGTACGCTGACCATTCAGCCAACGAGTCGGACAAGTGAAACTTGTGAAACCACAGCAATCAAATAGATAGAAGTCCTCAAGGAATGTGTTGAAAAAGTTAGGCCACAAAGTTCATTTTTACTCGATTCAACATTCAGATATTAATCACAAAATACGGACAGATAAAAACGAGTTGAATATCTCAAATACATTGGTGAAATTGTAGAACCAACAGCGTTAGAAAAGGAAGCACCCGAATTTCGCCTACAAAAACTTAAGAAAGAGTACTGGAGAACATGCTACAATAAATTACAACAAAAAATTCATGTCCACCCACATAAAGTTCAGGCACTACAATGCTGTGATCAAACCTGAAGTTCTACACGTGAGCGAAACGCTGGTATTCAAAAGAGAGGGAGATCTAGAGAACATTCTAGAGGCAGAATGAAAGAACATCAGGAAAATTATTGGTCCAGAAAAGACTGAAGACGGATATAGACTGAAATCTCGTCCAACCTGGCAGCAGATATTAGAAAACAATTGAAACTTGGACACGTTCAAAAACTTCCAACTACAGGGCTTACACACAAGACCATGGCATAGAGCACAAGAGTCTACCATGGGTACAAGAAGTCAAAAAGGACCTGGAGAAAGCCCACATACATATATAAAAATTATTAGACCTGTTCCATAAAACTGTAAACAGATGGGTAGTACAGCCAGAGAATGGAGTTCCACGGAGACCAGGAACCAAGTGGACCGAAGAAAGGGAGAGAGCCCACGAAGAATATATGAAAGCCATATGGAAGACAAAAAAGGCGAATCATAAAAGCACTTAATGATCCAAAAGGGTCCATATGCAAATAATAATAATAATAATAATAATAATAATAATAATAATAATAATAATAATAATAATAATAATAATAATAATAATAATAATAATCTTCTTCTTCTTCTTTTCCTGCCGCTCGTCCCACGCCTGTGGGGTCGCGGGTGCGAACTGAGGCGCACATGTGGATTTGGCCCTGTTTTACGGCCGGATGCCCTTCCTGACGCCAACCCTCTATGGAGGGATGTAAGCACTATTGCGTGTTTCTGTGGTGGATGGTAGTGTAGTATGTTGTCTGAATATGATGAGGAGAGTGTTGGGACGGACATATACACCCAGTCCCCGAGCCAGAAGAATTAATCAGAAGCGATTAAAATCCCCGACCCGGCCGGGAATCGAACCCGGGACCCTCTGAACCGAAGGCCAGTACGCTGACCATTCAGCCAACGAGTCGGACAATAATAATAATAATAATAATAATAATAATAATAATAATAATAATAATAATAATAATAATAACCGTTTTCATCGTCCTGATAACGGAATAAAGGTTGTCATACGACATTAAAAGTTTGCCATGCACGGTAATGAGATCGCGAAGATTACGTAATTGGGCCATACATCTGAAAAGAACGCATATATTAAGTGAAATAGGCCGTGATTTCGGAATATATATATAATACGAACGTATAAAATCAAGGAGGCCATGCACGTGACGGCAAAGATGTTTATTTGGCAAATTAAGTATGCCTAGATCACGGAGTGAGACGGAAAGTTATAAAGGATCCCTGCGGCCGTGATAAAATAATAGAAGGTTTTAAAAAAAAGAAGAAGTAGGTGAACAATTAAAAAAAATCTGTTACGCAAAACTACGTAAATTTATCCACGAGAAAAAAATAATCCTCGCATAAAGAAGAAGGGAGATATTGCAGTTATTACGGGCTGAAGAACCTGCAAAGCGAAGAAATATTGGAATCACACCTATATTTGAACAAATATCGTGACGGAAAATCAGAGCAAGTTGAAAAATATCCGAACAGTAGTCGGAGTATAGACCGAAGGCCGTTACGAGAAATCAAGTCGAGTTTAACGCATTATAGGTTAATTAGCTGGACAAAAGAAATTTTTAGAAAGCTAACTTGATGATATTTACGTGTTAAACTGCCGAAAGAAATTAACATTGAATTACTGTCTTAATAACCTGTATCAGAGATATAAACTAGATTATCATTCTCAAGAGTATGAACGTGAAATTAATTCCCATTTTGGAAATGTTTCTTTCGCATATGACTGACGGCTACAACATGAGAGGCTAAATTGGAGATGGAGCCGTCTTTCCGACGGAAACCGCCCAGCTGTTGCTACTATCCCGGGTCCCAAAACTTCAACCTGATGTTGACGTAACGGAGGATGGAGTCTATCTACGCAGTCCTAAGATGACAACATCGAAGCCAAAGCCAGTCATCTAACGACACTGATCGCAAGATAAGTTCCAAAGAATTACTTTATTATCTTGAAATTAATATGCAGTAAATATAGTATTCATATATCTGTAGTGAACATTGGTATGTTGTTTTTACGTAGTTCTTCGTGATAAAATCTCAGTCGATGCCATCTTTGCAATGAGATTGTCCTAGTTGATTTATTATTATGGGAGTAGGTAGTTCTTCAGAGTTTACAATCAACGTCATAATATAGGAATGTTTATGATTGAATAAGGAGAGATTTAGAATGTGATTTTCAATCATTAAGGAATTCAAGCAACGTATACAAAGAGACGTATCCCTAATTTAATATTTTTAAAGAAGATAGTTAATTTCTGAGTAACTAATATCTGGTTGCTGTTACGACGCGGTGACATGTGAGTAAATATTAACTTGTTTGGTTTATATATGTGTTTCATTTTCAGGATAACGTGTTTGTGTGTATTATATATGAAATCTAACCCAAAAGTGTACCGTTGCAGTACATAAATGAGAGGTTAAGATGATTTGCCGTCGTGTAGGAAATGATAAATGTTTACGTAGGGAAGTTATGATTTGAGTGGCATGTTGATGTGGATTTACGAATAATTATTCGCTAAGATATATTTGTGGGAATGAATAATGATATATTACGATAATTAATATTGGTAAATGGAGAGATAGATATGCTTATGAATAATTTTGGCGGTAAATACGGCGTATTACTGGCCAATGGTGATGTTTGACATATGCGGCAAGATATTAGTATGGTAATGCGAGATATATTGGGTTAGTGGTACACGAATACAATGAAATACATCGCAGATTTCGTATATGGGTTACCGTAAACTGTCTTCATATTAAATATCCAAATAAGAAATAAAAGAAGGGAAACTTGTTGTCTTCATAGATAATATATCAACGTTGAACTGAATATTATTTGAAGTTTGGTGTCGAGAATGTATTTAATTCATAGAACAATTCGATAATTTAAATCTCTACCACAATTAGATAAAATAGGTTACCAAATGCATTCCTACGGAATTTTTGACATCTGATTGAATATTGATAAAACCATAAATCATGTTAGGTATAATTTCTATTTGAACTACGATTATAATTATTCTTTACACGATACCTTTTAAGGTGTTATTTGAATATTTTAACCAAATGACATGGTCAAGGTGACCAATATTTCTCATTTAATGAACTATATATATTTTGAATAGCTATTTTGAGCTGATATATATTTGGAACTTACTTGCGATTGCTAACGTTATAACATCGAAAGTAACGCATGAGAGTGACAGAATATCAATTTGATAATGATGAAAATAAACATTTTTAAAAAAAAGAAAGAAACAAGAACTGATGGACTCAGATTATACATATTTATTATGAATTTTAATAAGGCTTAGGGACTTAGATTTATTTTTAACCCAAAAATGTTATACTACGTTTTCAACAGTTAGAATATGTACTTTCAATGTATGTAATTAAGAGAATTAATCTTTTACTTTTGTGATGCGCATAATGGATGCAAGAAGAATAGTTGAATCAGATCGAAGATGGATTAAATTTAATTTATTATTTTTTTTTTGGAGAGGAGGACGACAATTGATATTGATAAATATTATCAGATTTTCTTTTATGATTCTGGAATCATGAAATAAATTATAGATTATCCAATTTAGATGTTATTATTTTAGGAGATAGGCTAATATCATTATGATATAAATGATTTTGAATTTATTCATATTTTTAAAAAATATTTTATTTCTTTTCTTTTCTTTTCTTCGAATGACTGGACTTGGAAAACTTGATATTGATTCTGGACGATGAATGGTATCGATGGTAATTTGTTAAAAAAGAAATGTGGTGTCTCAGTTGATCTCACGTAAAAATAGTACGGTTCGCATATGCAATTTAATTATCCATGAGAGGTGTCGCGTGGCAATTTAAGGATTATCATATCAATAAATGTGATAGGAAAAATGAAAGTTACGACATCGCTTAAATTCTATGATGCGGTAACTGTTTATTCAATGAATATTAGAAGCGAGCATAGCTACCGACACATAGCATCATTTTTATTATATGCATTGATCCATTTAACGATCTGTACAAGTGATGGATGGTTGAGGGGAAAATAGCCGGAGCAATTGATAGGTCGCCCAATATGGTGCAAGAAAGAAACCCCCTCAGGATGGTGCAAATAATAATAATAATAATAATAATAATAATAATAATAATAATAATAATAATAATAATAATAATAATAATAATAATTTATATATTTAAAAAATGAAAACTAAAGTCAGTCAGTCCGGCCATTCTATCCGGTCGATTTCCTTCATTTTTTAAACTGAAAGTTATCCATGCACAGATTTGTTATCAGGTACTATAAATCACTTAACTTCCGCCTTCCTCAATTAATTTTTCAATTTTTGTCTCTTTGAAGCAATCATATATTTCGTTCTAATTGAGGTACGCAGTTTGTTTTGGTCTAAAAACACTCAATGGATTCAGCGCTTTCTTTTGAGATAATAACTACATCAATTGGTAGATTCTGAGAAAAGTTATGAGTTCATTTGTCTCCATGACGAAGATCTTTGAAGGACTTTTTAACAGTTCGGCGCGTAGTGTTGTTCCAAGGAACGTTTAATTCAATTTCTTTGTGTGATGTATTTTCAAGTGTTTTACTGACATATTACAGTCTATTATCACAGCAAATCATGTGCTTTATTTTATTAACTCGAAACTTTGCAAATACAACCGTGAGGATAGTAAAGAACAACAACATACTTTGTACATTGCGGGCGGAGCCAGCGGGAAACTGCTAGTAATAATAATAATAATTATTATTATTTCTTTCTTTCTTTCTTTCTTTCTTTCTTTCTTTCTTTCTTTCTTTCTTTCTTAATCTGTTTACCCTCCAGGGTTGGTTTTTCCCTCGGACTCAGCGAGGGATTCCACCTCTACCGCCTCAAGGGTAGTGTCCTGGAGCTTGAGACATTGAGTCTGGGGATACAACTGGGGAGGATGACCAGTACCTCGTCCAGGCGGCCTCACCTGCTATGCTGAACAGGGGCCTTGGTGCTGGATGGGAATATTAGTATGAATAGACAAGGAAGAGGGTAGGAAAGGAAGAGGGAAGGAAGCGGCCGTGGCCTCAGGTTAGGGACCATCCTGGCATTTGCCTGGAGGAGAAGTGGGAAACCACGGAAAACCACCTTCAGGATTGCTGAGGTGGGAATCGAACCCACCTCTATTCAGTTGACCTCCCGAGGATGAGTGGACACCGTTCCAGCCCTCGTACCACCGTTCAAATTTCGTGGCAGAGCCGGAAATGGAACCCGGGAATCCGGGGGTGGCAGCTAATCACATTAACCACTATCCCACAGAGGCGGGTATAATAGTAATATCGGACAGTTGTATTCTCTGTGGTTGGGTGCGGTAGAATAAAATCCTCGGTATGCCATGCCTGTCGTAAGAGGCGACTAAAAGGCGACCAGGGACTATCAACTTGTGAGCGCGGATTGGCGACCCGAGTTCCCTAGCTGAACCTGGCACTGCTTCTACTAAACTTGTACCAGATTTCTCACTTTCATGTATCCTTGTTGTTTTCTGACCCCGCCGGTATTAGAGCATTGCAATGTCCAGGGAGTCACATTTTCGCCCTCAATGGCCCTTCCTATTCTTTCGCCGATGCCTTCAAAGGATTCGACCCCTTCCTTTTCCCTCTGATTAGTGTTAATGAGGATGGTTGCCCAGTTATACTTGCTCTTAGAAAAATAACCACCACTGGACAGCAGCAAAATAAAGGTCCCTTTAGCTCGCCAAGTAATAACTAACGGAAAGCAATTCCTATTGAAATGTGAAAACTGAGTAACCGAACATTTTATAGAAGAAATGCAGTAACATTAAATTTATCTAAAGTAAATCCTCGTCAGTTGTCGGCTAACAGTTTTCTCGTTCGTAGGTATAATTAGAGGAATTATATTTGACTAGCTATCAAATCCTCTATACACAATGTCTTACTAAAATCTTCCCTTGACGGAATATTCGTGAATTTACAAACTCTCTTATACCCTTTATCCAACACGGATTTTATTTTCGGTATAATTGTGATCTTAATATAGTGAAATGAAATGGCGTATGGCTTTTAGTGCCGGGAGTGTCCGAGGACATGTTCGGCTCGCCAGATGCAGGTCTTTTGATTTGACACCCGTAGGTGACCTGCGCGTCGTGATGACGATGAAATGATGATGAAGACGACACATACACCCAGCCCCCGTGCCAGCGAAATTAACCACTTAAGGTTAAAATTCCCGACCCTGCCGGGAATCGAACCCGCATCCCTGTTACCAAAGGCCAGCACGCTAAACATTTAGCCATGGAGCCGGACTCTTAATATAGTAATTTATATTTTTACGCGATCTTCAGCATTTCTGATAAACTCAGTTGGCTTGTTAGATGTCATGTCACTTTTTCTAGCGAAGTTATGATTTTCACTTGCAAGCTAATTTAGATTCTATGTCAGATCGGGACGACATGACTACATTCGAGGAAATACGATAGAGCTAACGCAAATTATATAAGAAATGAAGATAGACGAAAACGCATGGACAATTATGAGGAGAAAACTGGTATTAATGTGATCCGGCTCCATAGCTAAGTGGTTAGAGTGCTGACCTTTGGTTCAAGGACCAAGCAAGTTAGCCGTGCGGTTAGGGGTGCGCAGTTGTGAGCTTACTTTCGGAATATAGTGGGTTCGAACCCAACTGCCAGTAGCCCTGAAGACGGTTTTCCCTGGATTTCCATTTTCACACCACGCAAGTGCTAGGGGCTGTACCTTAATTAAGGCCACGTCCGCTTCCTTCCCCCTCCTAGTCCTTTCCTCTCCCATTGACACCATAGGACCTATCTGTATCGGTGCGACATAAAACAGAACAAACAATTTTCCAAGAGTTCCCCGGTTCAATTCCCGGCTGGATTGCAGATTTTAACTTTCGATGGTTATTTCCGGTGCCTCGTAGTTTGGATGTATGTGCCGTCTTCATTATAAACATTAATCATACATGGGGCTCCATCCTCGCCTGGTCACCTTTAGGGCGACAATTCGAAATACCTCGATCAGTCATTTCCAGTGGCCTCAAACCATTATTATTATTATTATTATTATTATTATTATTATTATTATTATTATTATTATTATTATTATTATTATTATTATTATTATTATTATTATTATTATTCCTGAACTTAGTCCTAATTAATTGGGATTGGCACTTTATTTGGCCCACTATTATGGTGGTAGGTTGTGTGTGTGTATATGGAGAGGAGAGTATTAGGAAGAATCAAACACAGATTTCGAAACAGAGGAAATAGCTACATGCAGCTAAAATCCTCATCCAGGCTGAGAATCAGAACTGGAGCCCTCTGAACCGAAGCTCCAGAAGGCAGTGGTTTTAGAATCTTCTACGAAAAAGTGGGCATGTGCCATACAGTCAGATTGTTTTTGTCACTACAATGATCTTACCAGCTCAAAGTTTGCGCTGCATTTTCGTAAAATTACTCTTCCGTCGGAAAACTTGTTGGCTCCAAGTAAGCCAATTCGAAATAATAATAATAATAATAATAATAATAATAATAATAATAAAATAAAATGGCGTATGGCTTTTATTGCTCGGAGATCCCAGGAGGGGTTCGGCTCGCCAGGTGCAGGTCTTTGGATTTAACGCCCGTAGGCAACCTGCACGTCGTGATGAGGATGAAATGATGATGAAGGCAACACATACACCCAGCTCCCGTGCCAGGGAAATTTACCAATGATGGTTAACATTCCCGACCCCGCCGGGAATCGAATCCGGGACCCCTGTGACCAAAGGCCAGCACGCTAACCATTTAGCCATGGAGCCGGGCGTAATAATAATTGTACCGGGAGGTACACTTCTACGCCGCGCGTTCAAAGTGAGCGCCTAAAAGAACTCCTCTATCTACCAAATGTGAAACCAATAATACAACAAGTTAGAACTTTACTCAGAAGATATCACCACAGAAATCTGATATAATTTTGTTATTGTGAAGTTTCCTGTACTGTGTGAATTTGTACTTGTTTTGTTCGCCATTCATCAAGAAGCTTGCACTTTCTTCAACAGATGTCACTACAAAAAACTATGCACCCTGGTGCGAAGTGGAAGAACTTTTGATTTGAAGAAGTTTTGTATTCATAAGTTTTTTTTTTTTACAAATTGATGCTCATTTATTTTTGGGTTGGAAATATTCATCTTTTCTTTCCGCCAGTTTTGAATCTAGCCAATCCCAAATTTCTGTAATTAATTTTCAACCTGTCACTGCCTTCTTCTTCGATTTTGAGTGTAACTTTTAAATCCTGGTTTATTCATGAAAGGTCTCGAACTTTCCCTAAGGGTTTATAAACTGCGGATTTTCACGTCTTTTGGCCAATTGATCGTCATCGAACCTAGTGTGTGTGTCAAGCAGGAGGCGGGAGGCGCCCCTTTCATCAGGCAGCAGTATACCGACAAGGTAATGGCCACTTAACATCTTTATTTCTTGCTAGCTCTGCAGTTTAACCCGAGGGAGAGGTTCGAAACTTTAACTATGTAACCTACTTCTGAAAATGTAACTTCTGGAGGCTTATGTAATAACTTCATAAAATCGTTAACTGTAAATCGGGGATAGAGAGTGACGTACCATCTCGAGCTCCCCTTCATATAGGTTTGAGGTGACTACGCTTTGTAATTGGTTTTCTTCCTTTCTGTAATGTCTTAATTCTTATACGAGTCACCTCTATAGTTTGGGAATAGCCCCTGTTTCATCGGCCTAGTGCCCTTTAGGTTTTAATAATGCATACCTAGGAGTGCAAGTACAAGCCTCCATTCTATTTGTGTTTCGGGCCATTTACTTAACCTGTTCTTTTCCGCAACGGCCCAATAGGTTTCAAATTTTGTAAGTTGTGCCATGGTGGCGAGTGATGGTAATTTTCTGATATTGCCTTGAATAGGCTTGGAATACCGAGAGCACGTCAGCTCTTTTCAAGTGTTGTAAAATGCCTCTGGGAGGCTTGATGTTGTAAATTGGGAGCAAGTGCTCCATGTATTGAGGAATTTCTGCCCTTGAGTAAATTTGTGCTTTTTGTAAATTTGAGCCAGGAGCTCAAGAACTGTAAAGCGAGGGGCTTGAAGCCCAGTTTTTTTAAACAGTCACTAAATTTTGGATTTCTTGTCTTGTTTAGAATTTGTCAGTGTACCTGACATTTCGTTGTTATAAAAATTTTGTTAACTTCTTGTTTTTCGAAAATATAACCTTCAGTTTACGTTTTAAATTTACTTCTTGACATTGTAGTTAGACCCATTCATCCCGGCACCTTCTTTCACCTCTTCTGCTCCACGGGCATCTCCGTAATAATAATAATAATAATAATAATAATAATAATAATAATAATAATAATACCGAGCTCGATAGCTGCAGTCGCTTTAGTGCGGCCAGTATCCAGTATTCGGGAGACAGTGGGTTCGAACCCCACTGTCGGCAGCCCTGAAGATGGTTTTCCGTGGTGTCCCATTTTCACACCAGGCAAATGCTGGGGCTGTACCTTAATTAAGGCCACGGCCGCTTCCTTCCCAGTCCTAGCCCTTTCCTGTCCCATCGTCGCCGTAAGACCTATATATGTCGATGGGACGTAAAGCAAATTGAAATAATAATAATAATAATAATAATAATAATAATAATAATAATAATAATAATGACTGCCTCTGTGGTGTAATAGTGTGATTACATGCCACCCCCAAAGGCCTGGGTTCGATTTCCGGTTCTGCCAGAAAAGTTTGAAAACTGGTATGAGGGCTGGAACGGGACCTACTCAGCTTAGGGAGGTCAACTCAGTACAGGGGATCGAGTCCCACCTCAGCCACCATCGAAGTGGTTTTCCGTGGTTTCACACTTCTCCTCCAGGCAAATGCCGGGATGGTACCTAACTAAAGACCACGACTGCTTCTCCCTTTCAATATCCCCTTCCCGCACAAGGCCCCTGTTCAGTATAGCAGGTGAGGTCACCTGGGTGAGGTACTGGTCCTCCTCCCTAGTTGTATCCACTGCCAAGAGTTTTACGGTCCATGGCACTGTCCTTGAGGCGGGAGATGTGGGATCCGTCGCTAAGTTCGAAATACCAACCCTGGATGTTAAACGGATTAAGAAAGGAATAATATTATTAATAATAATAATAATAATAAATAATAATTAATAATAATAATAATAATAATAATAATAATAATATCGTATTATATCGTTCTCTGCCAAGCTAAGTGTAGCTGTAAATCCTGGGCCCGGCTTCAGAGAGAAGTAGAGGCTTATTGCACTTTAACTCCCGACAACACAACTAATGGCTCCTACTGTACTGCAAGTGAATTCCTCGTGTCAGGAGGAGGAACGTGCTATCGACTGCCTTGGCTTGTCGTGAATGATATTTGGCTCCTTGTACCGAGCACCAAGGCATGCAGGCAAAAGCGGCCGCCAGCCAGAATCAATTTCACTGCCGAAATTGCAGCGAGCTCTCCGGCCGCTCGAGGTGAGCAGTGTTTACTCTTGCTGGCAGAATATGTGTTCATAGCTCTCTTCTATAATGAGCAGACCAGGACGTGACCTTGTACCGTAATGTTCATCCAAGATGCTCATGGTTTGTCTATCAGAGTAAACCCAATCGCATTTCGTATTACAAGTACAGTCTGCCTGAAAAGAACCACCCAGGAATATTTTGACATTCGCTTACCAAGAAAATAGGATATGTAAATTTCTCCCAATAAGAAAAAAGCAGGCTCAGAAGACGGGAGAGAGCTCAGATTCCTTTTAATAGCCTCTTCTCCGGGTCCGCGTGTTAAACGGTCCAAGGGGTCCCAAGTTCGATTCACGGCTGCGTCGGGGATTTAACTTCCATTAGTTAATTCATCTAGTTCGGTGGTTGGGTGTTTGTGCCGTCTTTAGCATTCGAATCGTTCTTAGGTAGAGTCCCATCCTCGTAAACGCGCAGGTCCCCTATGTGCCGTCAGCTCGAAAAACCTGCACCAGACTTCTCCGAAGGCCACAAGTTCTTCTTCTTCTTCTTCTTCTTCGCCTTCGAATATTCCTTTTGAGGGTACAATAAATCAAGTCTGGTTACTTTTCTTTGCATTTAACTTTCTTCGTTTCCAAACTTCCTTCAATTTCTGAGAATGTTGTTTTTCTTTTTCCTCTTGAGACCATTTTCTTCCAGTTGTTAATTTCTTTCTCTCCTTAAATCCTGCCTTTCGTGTTACTTCTCTGAAACGTCTTCTGTTTTCTATCGTAACTATTTTAATTCCAGCGTTTTTCATATAGTTTTCAATTTCAATGAACCACGCTGGCTTGGATCTGTAACTGTTCAATAAGTTGAAGATTTGTTTAGTTAGTCTATTGTTATTCATTCTATAAATGTGTCCCACAAACTGGAGTCTTCTCTTCCTCGTTACATTTGCCAGTTTTCAACTTTTAAGTATAGCTTTCTGTTTGATCGTAGTCTAAATTCGGTATTGTTATTTCCTTTTAGGTCCCAGTATTTTCTTCAAAATTCTTTTTTCAACTTTTTCTATTTTTCAAGATCCCCAATTCAGTTTTCAGGTATATAATATTTATATTTCGGCACCGTCGAGCATAAATATTTTTGTAGAACTGTTTAAATTGCTTATTAGTTCGTACTTTCACGTGAGCATTGTTATTAAATTCCCCTGCAATTTCTTCTCGTGTTTGTCTTTCTTTTGATCTCACACCATCAATCTTCTTACAACCTATAATGTTTTCAGAAATGTAATATTAAAAGAAGGGTTTTGACAAATAGGGCTGCAGGGAGAAGCATTGCAGGTGCTATTGCACGTTGTTGCCACATTCCTGCATTCCTTTGCCCATCCCTTCGTTTCGCCTCGCTTGTTTGTTCGTTCAGATCGCTGCGTTCTGTTGTACGTTACTCAGAAGTGAGAAGTTTGGTAACTCCAAGCAACACGAACTGGCCAGCAGGCTTATTTCGATGACAACCGCCGTGGGTCCACCCACATTTCTATGGCAATCATACCCCCTACTCCCTTATTCCCACCTAGGCTTGTAGTAAACGGACCTCCATCTAAGAACTGTCAGAACGTATCTTTCAATATTACGACTAAAATGACTGGGCAATGTATTTACTTAAGCTCAAAACTATGTGCCTCTGTTTCTCTTCTGAATCTCTTCCATTCTGTCGATCACTGATATCAAGCCTACTACGAAAGAGTAATTCAGGTTGCCACGGAACTGCGGAAGAAAAAAAAGTATGGTGCCAAAAAGACACCAAATAATCGCGTAAGAATTGTGTTCATAATTTCTAATTTTAAATCACAGTCTCCTTGATTGGTACGGTAGCTACTTCCAGCGAGGGTTAATACTATGGCTCGAAAGTTGAAGACCTATAAACTGTCTAAAATAGAACTGGGAAAATACATAAAATATCTCATGAAGGACCTAAAACTGGCAAAAAGGAACATAAAAAATGCGATCCAAACTCATTCATAATTTTAGCTTTAATTATAAATTTAATGAAGGATAATATCTTTTTAACGCAACCTTCTGGTGGTATGCAACATATAGTGCAATAGGCTTATCTTCGTTCAGAGATTATATTCATTCATTCATATAATTTTTGCCCTTATGGACAGTGCTTGAACACGAATATCTCATAATGACACAATTTTCACTTCGTTCTCTTCTTCCACTTCTCTTCCCAAAATCTCTTCATCCTTCGGCTGTGCTTCTGTTTCCTTTGTTCTGTCCACAATGTTCATGTTCTCTTCTTCTGATTTACTACAAAAAATGTACTCCTAGTTTTGTTTCTGAATTCTTCCCTGTCTCCTAGCATTTGTCTGTTGATCCCCACCTGCCTTAAGTTTTCCTCTATTTCATGATACCAATTTGTTTTCTTGCTTGAAATGTTTACTCCATCAAAGATCTTTGTCTGTTGTTGTCCATTCTCTGTACATTATATATTTTTAGATTAACACAATTTAAAAAAGAAACTCCGTGTTTGTTAAAAGAAGTACTTGCAGAATTTAGAATTAAATATTTTTCCCACCTAGAATGAATTCACTGAACCCGCAACCCCTTTAGAAACAAATTGCAATTAGTATAACTGGAATCACATTTGGCTCAAGAACACTAAGGTTACAGAAATTGGAATTCGGATATATTACGTCAGTTGGCCTTGCAATATATAACAATAGTGATCTCCAGGTTCTTAGGTGTAAAGGATCATCTGTATTGAGACAGTACGTT
Source organism: Anabrus simplex (assembly GCF_040414725.1). Taxonomy (NCBI): domain Eukaryota; kingdom Metazoa; phylum Arthropoda; class Insecta; order Orthoptera; family Tettigoniidae; genus Anabrus; species Anabrus simplex. Next base: position 38,984,383 of record NC_090265.1, on the reverse strand, counting down.
GCAAAACATCAACGGATGTTATGGGTTCATACTTGAAGCAAGTGAGATCTTCCTCTTCAAACACACTCACATGAACATTTCCTCCTGTCAGCATTTCACGTATCATCAATATAATTTGATACCCCTGGTTTTTTTAAATCAAGAATTAGTTTCATTTTTCATTTAATTTCATTTTCTCACTTACTACAGAAAATATGTTTAAGACGTGATGTGTGAACTGATGATGATTCGAACTGAGAATAGACAGTACAAATGTGGTCAAAAGAAGGTGAGGTTGCAAAAAAAGCCATTAAAAATCTTTTAAAAATGCTTTAAAAAGGGGCTTAGAAGCCAAAAACCGAGGAAAAAAAGCAAAAAAAAGGACAAATTAAACTCAACATTTTCTGGCCTACAATGACCCACAATGTCCGACTCGTTGGCTGAACGGTCAGCGTACTGGCCTTCGGTTCAGAGGTTCCCGGGTTCGATTCCCGGCCGGGTCGGGGATTTTAACCTTAATTGGGTAATTCCAATGGCACGGGGGCTGGGTGTATGTGTTGTCTTCATCATCATTTCATCCTCATCACGACGCGCAGGTCGCCTACGGGAGTCAAATAGAAAGACCTGCACCTGGCGAGCCGAACCCGTCCTGGGATATCCCGGCACTAAAAGCCATACGACATTTCCTTTTACCCACAATGAATATATATTATGTTGGGGCTCGTCTTCGGAAACTGGAGAAAAAGGGACTTTTTCTCAAAATCCGAGCCCTAGTTATTAGGGTGTTAGTTAACCCTCTACCAAAATAGCTTGATGAAACGACTTAAATAAACCCGAAGTTAACAAACCCAGGGTTAGAGTATATGTAACCTTCCTCGTTGAAAAAGGCCTTAGAGGTTACAGATCGTCGAAGTTCTTGTCTTCTACTTCTCCAGGGACCTTTGTGGTTTGAATGGGGGTTATTGTAGAACCTTAAGTCAACAAACCCAGGCTTAGACATTTTTCGTCTTCTACTTCTCCAGAGACCTTTGTGTCTTGTACGGAGATTACTCTAGAACCGGAAGTTAACAAACTCAAGGTTAGAGTACATGTAGCCTTCCTCGACGAAATCGGGCGTTAGAGGTTACACATCGTGGAAGTTTTTGTCTTCTACTTCTCCACGGACCTTTGTGGTTTGTACTCTAGGTTTCGGAAGGAATGAGTTATTTCTACGACTTCAATCAATCAATCAATCAATCAATCAATCAATCAATCAATCAATCAATCAATACTGATCTGCATTTAGGGCAGTCGCCCAGGTGGCAGATTCCCTATCTGTTGCTTTCCTAGCCTTTTCCGAAATGATTTCAAAGAAATTGGAAATTTATTGAACATCTCCCTTGGTAAGTTATTCCAATCCCTAACTCCAATTTCTATAAATGAATATTTGCCCCAGTTTGTCCTCTTGAATTCCAACTTTATCTTCATATTGTGATCTTTCCTACTTTTATAGACGCCATTCAAACCTATTCGTCTACTAATGCCATTCCACGCCATCTCTCCGCTGACAGCTCGGAACATACCACTTAGTCGAGCAGCTCTTCTTCTTTCTCTCAATTCTTCCCAACCCAAACATTGCAACATTTTTGTAACGCTACTCTCTTGTCGGAAATCACCCAGAACAAATCGAGCTGCTTTTCTTTGGATTTTTTCCAATTCTTGAATCAGGTAATCCTGGTGAGGGTCCCATACACTGGAACCATACTCTAGTTGGGGTCTTACCAGAGACTTATATGCACTCTCCTTTACATCCTTACTACAACCCCTAAACACCCTCATAACCATGTGCAGAGATCGGTACCCTTTATTTACAATCCCATTTATGTGATTACCCCAGTGAAGATCTTTCCTTATATTAACACCTAGATACTTACAATGATCCCCAAAAGGTACTTTCACCCCATCAACGCAGTAATTAAAACTGAGAGGACTTTTCCTATTTGTGAAACTCACAACCTGACTTTTAGCCCCGTTTATCAACATACCATTGCCTGCTGTCCATCTCACAATATTTTCGAGGTCACGTTGCAGTTGCTCACAATCTTGTAACTTATTTATCACTCTATAGAGAAAAACATCATCCGCAAAAAGCCTTACCTCCGATTCCACTCCTTTACTCATATCATTTATATATATAAGAAAACATAAAGGTCCGATAACACTGCCCTGAGGAACTCCCCTCTCAACTATTACAGGGTCTGCGAGTTATCTTTAACTATTCCCTTTCAAGTGTTAACTGAGCAATTCAATCTCCACTTGATATTATGATCGCTACTAATACCTAAAGCCTCTTTGATAGAGCGGATCATATACTGATCAAGTACAAAATATAGAGACAGGTCGAAGAACTTCCGGGAAGTTTGAGAGCAAATCCTCTCGCTTTGTTGTGCAAAACTAGCAGCGTGGATACGTTTACTGCATTTGCGCTAATTGGACTAACAACTTTCCATTATCTCGGGCACATCAAAGCTTGAGTAAAGGGCGTGGTCGGTAGGAGTTCTCACTCAACTCTGAGCACAGCACTCCCTGGAGGATGTGCGGCTTGAGGCGTCACACTTTGGTTAACGGCCAACTGGACCGTAATATGCCTCCTCCTTCAATTACATGGGGATGAGGATTTGAATATTGCTTAAAAGTGATGTCTCATAATAAACACGCATTTTGTATAACAACTATGTAAAACGTTATATCGTTTACTTGGAAGGTTCCCACAAGGGTCCTTCGTGGGACTAACGCACAGTAATTTGTTGACGTTTGCCGTCACAAATCATTCTAACAAACTTCTAGCTCTATGTTGACGACGTTAAAGTTGAGAAAGTAATTTAAAACATGAATGACTGCGAATTGTGTATGTTGATGCTGGATCTAGAATGTTAAACTAGTAGTATTTCTTGTAATATTTCCTTTCCATGAAATTGCTTGTTGTATTCCCGTTGTTGTTGTTGTTGTTGTTGTTGTTGTTGTGTAATTATGTTTGTTATCTCACTTCTGTAAGGGATCATTGCCACCGGGATATTTGCCAGTTGCCGGGCCGAGTGACTCATATAAGAACTGGCTTTCTGAGCCTAAATTTACGGGTTCGATACAGGCTCAGTCTGATGATATTTGAATATCTTTTAATACACCAGACTCGTTTATGTAAATTTAGCGGCACGTGAATGAAATACCGTGGGGCGAAATTCTGGCTCCTCGGCGTCTCCGGAAACCGCGTATGTAGTTAGTTGGACGTAAAACCAATAGCATTAAGTTATTTTATGGTTCGTTGATGATACTGCAGCAGAGTGAGAAAAGGGTATGAATGGAATGTTTGAGATAATTTTGACAGCCTTAAAGAAATCTTCTTCTTCTTCTTCTTCTTCTTCTTCTTCTTCTTCTTCTTTCTCATCCTCCTAGCCTTTTTTCCCGCTTTACTACAAGGACCGGTACTTGAACCTGTTCAGGGCATTATCAGGTCTGGCAGCTACGATCTTCATATCTTCCTTCACACGATAAAGCCACTGTTCCTTGGGACGGTCGAGTGGTCAGATTCCTCTTGGGTTGTGCTGGACAGCTGTCTTACAAACACATCGATCTTCTGGTCTCATGACATATCCGTACGGTTCTCGGATATTTGCGGTCGCTGAAATAAACTTGTGCCCTCTCACAGAAATTTCCCAGCAGTCACAAGAGATCTGTGGTCACTGTGGCAGGGGGTGGGCTTCATTAGTTGAATTTCGGGATATCCCAACCAACCTGCCTGGGCTCCTGCTCGCTTGTTCTAAATCAAAATTCTGGATAAAATGCATTGGAAACCAGTGATTTAAAACATATAATTTTCTGTGACAAAATTATTAGGCTATATGTACTCCAGTTTGAAGGTTGTTCATTGAATAACCAATAGGCCTACAGAAAATCCAATGATATAATTTTCCTCTCTCCATTTTAAGTTTCATTTTACGTTAGGTTTTGAATTTTTAATTATATCAATATTCTTTATCGCAGGTAGAACGGAAATGTGTGCCGCCTCTGTGGTGTAGTGGTTAGCGTGATTAGCTGCCACCCCCGGAGGTCCGGGTTCGATTCCCGGCTCTGCCACGAAATTTGAAAAGTGGTACGAGGGCTGGAACGGGGTCCACTCAGCCTCGGGAGGTCAACTGAGTAGAGGTGCGTTCGATTCCCACGTCAGCCATCCTCGAAGTGGTTTTCCGTGGTTTCCCACTTCTCCTCCAGGCGAATGCCGGGATGGTACCTAACTTAAGGCCACGGCCGCTTCCTTCCCTCTTCCTTGCCTATCCCTTCCAATCTTCCCATCCCTCCACAAGGCCCCTGTTCAGCATAGCAGGTGAGGCCGCCAGGGCGAGGTACTGGTCATACTCCCCAGTTGTATCCCCCGACCAAGAGTCTGAAGCTCCAGGACACTGCCCTTGAGGCGGTAGAGGTGGGATCCCTCGCTAAGTCCGAGGGAAAAACCGAACCTGGAGGGTAAACAGATGATGATGATGATGATGAGAACGGAAATGTGTCCGTTTTTAAATTATTTCAACCATGCATCAATTTTAAGACATTGTTACTCAAACACCAGTCATTTGGTCTAATCCAACTTTCAACACAATTTAGTTTGGGATGTTTTATACTTTGTTTATAAATTGCAGAATTGTATGTTTCCAAAAACATGACACATAACTTCCTGTTGTTCTTGAGATACACCCAGGTAACAATTCCATGTAGACTTTTCCTATACTTTCTGTACCGGATGTACACCCGCCCGGCGCTTTTAAATTAAGCGCCTCAGGGGATGCCATCAAAAATACAAAACTGGCAAGAACTAGTGCAAGAAGTCTGAACATTTCTCGACTTGGACATCGAAATATGGAAACCATTTGTTAAACATTTGTTTAGAGTACTTTATTATATGGCTGCGAAAGATGGGCAATAAGCAAATGGAAAAGGGGAATGAAGTTGCTTGACTGTGAATGGAGGGAGATATTAAAGTATTAAAGCAAGTGAAGGGAAACAGAGGACACTTGGAAGAAATGGATAAGATGTCGATTATGTTCGTAGGTTACACAGCCAGTTTCTGGAAGAGAAAACTGAAGAAGTGTTTCAAGAGTTACGAAGAACTGAAACGACCGATGGGGAATAGGAAATAATGGTTGAAGTGAAAATGCTTAGCCTTAAATAATAATAATAATAATAATAATAATAATAATAATAATAATAATAATAATAATAATAATAATAATAAGGAAAGGAAATACAGGAAAAAAGTTGGAAAATTACCAGCACATAAATGGACGAACCAAAACGGACGGAGATTAGTCGAATTCTGCAGGGCATTCAACCTTAAAGTCATGTCGACTCACTTCAGGAAGAAACCTTCTAAACAAATGACATGGAGATCACCCAACTCCCTCTTGGGCGAGTTTCAAATTGACCACGTGGCAATTTCGTACACAAACCACAGAGAAATTATGAATGTCCAAGTAAGGAAGGGTGCAAACATAGACTCAGACCACTATCTGACAAGGGTCAAACTACAGTTGATACCCCAAAGGTTCAGAAGAAGGAAGCAAATAATTCCGAAATTTGATACTAGTCGGATCCAGCCATCTCTCACCGAAGAATTAGAGAAAAAGCAGTCCAACAATTGGCAGCAACTCAAGACCAAACTAATTGAAACAGCACAAACACTGATTCCTCTGCAGAAAAGAAAAAAACACCCTTGGTGGAACGCAGACTGTGAACAAGCCATCCAATCCCGGCAGAATGCATACAATAAGTGGAACAGCAAAAAGACCGATAAGAATCACAAAATGTTTTTGGCAGTCAGGAAAGAGGCAGCGAAATTAATCCGACAGACCAAACGGAAATTCGAGAAAGATCAACTACTAGAAATTGAAAAGGACTTAGAAAAACCACACACGAAATTTCTACAAGAACTTCAAAACAAAGCTAACAGGGTATCAGCCACAAAAACTTTGCTTTAAGAAAGTAAATGGGCAATTTGCACTGAACAATCAAGAAAACTGCACCGAACTTGCAAGGTATTTTGAAGAACTGCTTAACTGCCCAGAGCCAACACAAAGATTTCCACCGCAGGAACCTGACTTTACAAACCCAAATTCAGTACCACCGGATGAAGAAGAAATTACCAGACAGATAAAACGACTTAAAATTAATAAAGCTGCAGGTGAGGATGGGATCATAGCAGATATTCTCAAATCAGTAGGCCCAAATACTATAAAAGAATTCACCGGTATCATCCAAGAGATTTGGGAAACAGAACAAATTCCAGAAGATTGGAAAAGTGCACTAATTCATCCTTTACATAAGAACGGAGACAGAACAGACGTAAATAACTACAGAGGAATCTCATTGGTATCTGTTGCCTACAAAATGTTATCTCAGTGCCTTCTCGATAGAGCCCAACAGCAACTAGAACCAAAAATTGGAGAATATCAAGCAGGTTTCAGACCAGGCCATTCATGTCCAGAGTAAATTTTGAACCTAAAGTTAATCCTAAGGCATCAGAGAATTTGTAGCAAAAATGTAGTTTGTATTTTTGTTGATTTCAAAAAGGCCCATGATTCAGTTGATCGTCAATCACTGTTTCAGATATTAAAAGAACAGGGTCTAGACCGGAAAACACTTGCAATTGTAAAAGAGTCATTGATAGACACAAAATCTAAGGTTAAATTCATGGGGGAAATCTCAGACCCTTTTCCGATCAAAATAGGTGTAAGACAGGGAGAAGGGCTCTCTCCACTATTCTTCAACTGCGTCCTTGAAAAGGTAATACAGGAATGGCGCAAACAGAAGTCTGTCCTCAAGATTGACAAACCAATCACTCTTGGTAGGGGCAAATTAGCAGTAGACTGCCTGGCATTTGCGGACGATCTGGCAATCTTAACTCGTGACATTTCAACAGCCATAAACCAGATCGAACTCCTGAAAGAAACAGCGGAAAAAGTCGGCCTCCAAATATCGCTTGTAAAAACTGAATACATGACCTGCAGCAAAGAAGCCCCTAAATTCATGGAGACAAAATATGGCAAAATAAATCGGGTCCAGCAATTCAAATATCTCGGTGAAATAATTCAGGAGAATGGAATAGAAACAAAAGCCAACGAAGTTAGATGCCAAAAAAATGGAAACTGCATACAGACTCACCCCAAATATCTATAACAAAAAGTGTCTCTCCAAGCATGCAAAACTAAGACACTATAATACAGTAATAAAACCAGAATGCCTCTCTGGATCAGAGACACTAATTTTGAACAGGAAAACTGATCTAGAAAATATTCAGGAAAAGGAACGCAAGATCATTAGAAAAATTTTAGGCCCAAAACTCGTAGATGAACAGTACCGCCTTACAGGGAAGCAGGAAATCAAACAATTTTCTAACATTCACAGCGACATCAGAAAACGCATATTAAGATTCTTTGGACATATAAAAAGGATGAACCCAGATAGACTTACCAAGCAAATAGTTGAATTTTATGAAAACCGAAGTAAAGCCAAAACGGACACTATAAAATGGATTGGCGAAATTAAAACAGATCTCAAACTGGCAGGAATTACGCCTGAAGACATCCAAAGCCGGGTTATCTTCAGAGCCAAAGTTCATAAGTGGCAAGTTGACCAAGAGGAGGAACCAAGGAAGAAGACCGGAACAACATGGTCTCAAGAGAGAAAAGAAGCACACAGCAAACGAATGAAGGAAGTGTGGGCACAAAGAAAGGCAAATGCCTGTCTCTAAGTGCTTTGCGTAGTCCTAATGGGCTCATTCGCAAATAATAATAATAATAATAATAATAATAATAATAATAATAATAATAATAATAATAATAATAATAATAACGAAGATTTTTCTTGGAACGGGAAACAAAAACAGCATTTGCGTTCAAACCAGAGAACACATGTCGTAGGCGATAAACATACATTATTTGGGTTGAATACCTACTAAACAATAAAAAAGGCATTGATCATCTCTCAACAAAAGCACTTACTAAGACAGCTCTTATCGAGGAAGGGGGCGGGGAAGGATATAAAACAACACTTTGTGTATTACCTGGTTTGAAAATAAAAAATTCAAGCGTTCAATTATCGATGACACATAACGCCGGCCAAGTCTTCAACTTGCTAAACTATCATAATTAGTTTGTGTTGTAAAGATTGTCCGTACAAATAGAGCCTTACTGCTGCTCGTATCATCATAAGTTTTCCTTTCAAATGGCATTCTCCTTCTTTTCTTTTCCTAGTTGCTTTACGTCGCACCGACACAGATAGGTCTTATGGCGACGATGGGACAGGAAAGGCCTAGGAATGGGAAGGAAGCGGCCGTGGCCTCAATTATGTTACAGCCCCAGCATTTGCCAGGTGCGAAAGTTGGTAACCACGGAAAAAATCTTCAGGGCTGCCGACAGTGGGGTTCAAACCTACTATCTCCCTAATGCGAGCTCACAGCTCCGCGCTCCTAACCCCATTGCCAACTCGCCCGGTTATTCTCCTTCTGATGTCTTCCAAGTACTTTGACATAGGTCAAATTTTCCCTTTCCTCCCTAGCACTTCGCCTGCAAAAATAATAACTGGTTTATTATTATTATTATTATTATTATTATTATTATTATTATTACACAATTTGCTTTACGTCGCGCCGACACAGATAGGTCTTATGGCGACGATGCGATAGGAGTGTGAAGGAAACGGCCGTGGCCTTAATTAAGGCACAGTCCCAGCATTTGTCTGGTGTGAAAATGGGAAACCACGGAACACCATCTTAAGGACTGCCGACATTGGGGTTCGAGTCTATTATCTCCAGAATGCAACCTCCCAGCTGCGCGACCATAACCGCACGGCCAACTCACTCGGTGAATTTATTAGTGATGAAGATCATCTGTCTAATGATATGTCCAATAAAATTAATTTTCCTTTAACAACCTTTTGTCCTCCTTTACTTCTCATAGTACTTAGAGACTTGTTTTCCTTTCTGGCTAACTCTTTCTTGACATTTTACGCAATGTACGTGCACTTTTGCTGCTTACGGATCCTCTTATCCTGCTTTCCTAATATCTAGTTCCGCTTCCGTATGGCAGTATGGTCCACACAAGCGATTTCCAAAATATTTCCGAATTTCTATATTCATGTGTTTACTTGTAAATATATTTTAATTAGTCATACATACCTGCTTGACAATAGCTATATTTCACCTCCATCTTACATATGTTGTCGTCTCGAATAATAATAATAATAATAATAATAATAATAATAATAATAATAATAATAATAATTCCTAGGACCAAGAAAAAAAAACGGAATACCTTACCCAAAACCCAACTCAGCAATATATTTCAAAATATCGAACTTACTGATACAATTAGCCTGCGACGAATTCATTATTTTAAGCGATTTGGAAAGAATGAATAACAACAGACTTACTTATCGAATGCACAACTGTTTTCAAATCAAACGCACGAGATCAAAATGGTATAAGCAAGTAGAGAAAGACCTCACTGTATTAGGATCACCAAATCTGCAGGATAGAAATATAATCAAGAAAACCGAGCTCGATAGCTGCAGTCACTTAAGTGCGGCCAGTATCCAGTATTCGGGAGATAATAGGTTCGAACTCCACTGTCGGCAGCCCTGAAAATGTTTTTTCCGTGGTTTCCCATTTTCACACCAGGCAAATGCTGGGGCTGTACCTTAATTAAGGCCACGGCCGCTTCCTTCCCACTCCTAGCCCTTTCCTGACCCATCGTCGCCGTAAGACCTATCTGTGTCGGTGCGACGTAAAACAACTAGCGAAAAAAATAATCAAGAAAATTGTTCACACAAGGGAATTTGAGGAAGTCGAGAAGAAACCAACACGACGTACTTGATGGGAGAAACATGAAATACAACAATCGATGAAAAGTAAGAACTATTGGACAAGGAGTAAAGCTCAACAAATGTTGATTCCACATAGTCCTAACTGATCCATTCGCGCACAAGAAGCGGAAGAAGAAGATTGGCTTTACGTCCCGCTAACTACTATTTCGATTTTCGGAGACGTAGATTTGCCGGAATTTAGTCCCGCAGAAGTTCTCTTACGTGCCAATAAATCTACTGCCACGAGGCTGACGTGTTTGAGTACCTTCGAATATCACCAGGATCGAATCTACCAAGTTGGGGGTCAGAAGGCCAACGCCTCAAACGTCTGAGCGTTCAGCCCGGAAAGAGAAGAGGAAAAATATGCTAAATAAGTTCAGACGTACTCCTCCTTAGCTGGCCATAACGAATCAATAATAATAATAATAATAATAATAATAATAATAATAATAATAATAATAATAATAATAATAATAATAATAATAATGTTTTTGTTTAGATTCCATTAACCAGTTTTAAGGCTTACCGTGACATCGAGATGCCGTAATTTTGTAAGCAGTGTAGGTGTTAATTTACATTAAATCTGATGATACGTGGCTGACGTATTTGAGCACCTTCAAAATACCATGTGCGCCGAGCTGAGTGGCTCAGGCGGTTGAGGCGCTGGCCTTCTGACCCCAACTTGGCAGGTTCGATCCTGGCTCAGTATGGTAGTATTTGAAGAAGGTGCTCAAATACGTCAGCCTCGTGTCGGTAGATTTACTGGCACGTAAAACAACTCTTGCGGGACTAAATTCCGGCACTTCGGTGTCCCCGAAAACCGTAAAAGTAGTAAGTGGGACTGAAAGTCAATAACATTATTATTATTATTATTATTATTATTATTATTATTATTATTATTATTATTATTATTATTATTATTATTATTATTATTATTATTAAAATACCAGTGCACTGATTCGGAATGAAACCCGCTAACTTAGAAGACTGGAAGTCTATCGTCTCTGCCATTCATCCCGAAGCCGGGATCAAACTCACGAACTTAGGATAATGAGTCGTACATTCTATCCGAGATTCGCCCAGACACGTGCTCAGTAAAACAATCTAATAGCTTAAGTGCCAACTTATTATTTATTTAATCCATTTACCGTCGAGGGTTGGTTTTCACCTCACATTCAGCGAGAGATCCCACCTCTACCACCTCGAGGGCAGTGTCTAGGATCGTGAGACTTGGGCCCGGGGATGAAACTCGCGGGAGGACCTGTACCTCGCCCAGGCGGCAGCACCTGCTATGTTGAACAGGGGCCTTATGGGGAATGGGAAGATTGGAACGGATAGGCAAGGAAGCGCGAAGGAAGTGGCTGTGTCCTTAAGTTAGGTACTATACGGCCATTTGCCTGGTGGAGGAGTAGGAAACCACGGAAAGCATCTTCGTTAATGGCTGAGGAGGAAATCTATCCACCCTCTACTCAATTGACCTCGTGGGGCTAAATGCACTCCGTTTCAGTCCTCTTACAACGTTTAAAAATCCGTGACAGAGCCGCGAATCGAATCCGGGCGTCGGGGTGTGGCAGCTAATCTCACTAATCACTACACCACAACTGTCTACTTATGAAACAAATTAATGCGTCACATAAAATGGGAAATACATAATTCCACTCTCGAAGCCTGTCCTCTTTATTCTTCACTGATGTGGCCCTGTTCGAATATGGGCTGTTATAGGGCCACTTACCACGAGGATTTCTGACCTTGACTGGCTACAAACGAACTTCCCAGTTCCAAAACACATCAGATATTCTGAATTTCTAATCAACCGAAACTAATGTAAGTTGAGAAACATTTCCGCCACGGAGGTGAATGTTCACCACATTCAACAGTTCTTGCACGTCTACCGTAGGACCAGCAGCTGCCTATCGACTTCTCTCAACTCGATTAGTCACACTCGATGAATGTTCCTTGCCCTCGAAGTAACTTTCACGATCTCAGCTGGGTGAAATATTGAAAAGCAGGCGGAGTTGACCAACTTCACAAAAGTAATTAAATTTCTCGCCTTCTTCCGATGCTATAATTCTCTCTGAGCATTCATTAAACGTCAGGAGGAGCGGTCCGGCAGCTGTTGCACTGCACGTGCATTCCATTCCACTATTTTACTCAAATAGTCACTGGTACTACAGTCGAACTTCAATATCTCGAACATCCATAACTCGAATTTTCAGTACCTCGAAGTAATTTCAATTTCCCTGCCGTCTGTTCTTTATTTCTCTGTTACACGAATTTCTTTATCCATAGAAGCAAACGTATCCTCCATGGAAGCTAAAAATATTCTGTAACTTGAATTTTGTACAACATTATGCCCAGCTAAGGAGTACGTTTGAACTTATTTAGCATATTTTTTCTTCTCATTCCGGGCTGAGTACTCAACGGTTCGAAGACATGGGAATCACCGCGTGCCATATCTAGAGTGTAAGGAGGATTGTCTAGTACCTCCCACAGAAACTCTGTAACAAATATTTCGTGCTGTTGGCAGCGTGCCGTCCCGCTTTGTCGTGCAGTAACACAAACACCTGTTGAGGGAAGTCCAAGAATTTTTTTCAGCGAATTGCTACACACAAAATCTTCAGTGTGTCACAGTAACTGACAACGTTCGCTGTCGCTCCCCTGGCGAGGAAATCAAATCTTGAAGGGGAAAAAGAAAGAAACATTTCCCTCTGCGAAAAGCTAATGATCATGAATATGTCTTTCAATAAATGAAACTCAGTGTCAAACTAAGAACGGTAAATCTACGTGTGTGCCACACCAAGTTCCCTTTATTTTGTACATTCCGACATTGCGTTCTTTATCGATGTCATAGATTAGTGTGACTGTTTGAAATTCTCAAACTTGACGTGTAGTTCATCCCGATTAGACAGATTGCACCTATTGTTATGAAAGATTGCCGAAGCATTTCTTCATTACTATTCTTTGATTCTTTTGCTCTCAGAGAGAGGCAATATGGCTTGGATTGAGCTATGAGATGATTCTTATTGTTTTTAACAGGTATTTTAAAAAGATTCATTATTTTCCCAGTATGACTCCCTGTTTTGAGTTAATATATATGATTAAATGGAATATACGGATTCTACTCCTCATGGCTTCAAGTATTTGGCTCATTTTCCTTTTCTTGGCTTGCCATAGTTATGCTGGTCTTGTATGCTGAGAGACCCCTGTTCTGTAGATTATTCTTTATTTATTTGCTGCACACTTTTTCTATGTCTTTCATTTTCTTCACGTCTGCTCGTTATATATTAATCCTTACGTATGGGGCGGAAGATAACACTGATCCATTTGATCCGTGTGGATGATGAGTTTGTTTGTGATTTTGGTTGGAGACCTTTTATTATTCTCTTCGGCTTCGACGTCTGGCTTGAGCGTATGTTCTATTAAAATGGTTTAACGCTAATGCTGTGCCTTTAATGTTCGCCTTTTTCGGGCGATATGAATATGTTATGTAGCATGTGTGTTGTGGTTTGGTTATGACGTTGATTGGGTGAGCCTGACCTATATTGCGGCGACACAAATTTCTGATTTGTGTTTTCCGACCAACCTAACGAGCCTTCGATTTACTCTTGTCATACTGTTACGAGTATTATAGTAACGTTTCTTGATACTATATTATTTATTCATCCTTGATATTATGGTCCGTGCGCGCGTGTGTGTGTGTGTGTGTGTGTGTATGTTGGTGTTGCGTGATTGCTGGATCTGTGTTATTTTTCAGTATCTTACGGATGTTGCTTTATTACTAGTATTTATTCATTTTATCTTACTATTATTCTCGGCTGTATCTGCCTGTTTATTTGCCTATTTTCAAGATTTTGCTCTCAATTCTGTTTCTTTCAATTAAGACATGTTTATTAACCTTCGTAACTACGGCAACTTCTTTAATCTCCTTGTGTTCCTTGTTTGTTCCTTTTCTGCCAGGTTGGCTTCTCTGGCGTTTGATTTCTTGGGGACACAGTCTCATTGGAGATTGTTGGGATCGGTGTTTCTTGGAAAATGAATTGATTTTAAAGCCTTATCCTATCCTATGCGAAGATTGTATTCCTTTTGTGTGAAGGCTGTTTCTCTCACCTGTTATTAACGTCTTGCCCTTGGAAAATAAATACTTGGCTTTGAATCTTAGTTATTTCTGTCAAAAAAGAGAAAGTAATTGAATATAATTGTATTACTTTCCGCTATGCTTCTCTATAAAAGTTCATGAGATTGAATTATATGACTCAAAAGACTCGACTGTGATTATGACACTCTCAAGGACTATGTATGTGAGTGCCCGTTCCCCTTTGCATCTCCCTATTTTCCTGATGTACCCACATTTTAATTTATTTGCCTACTTTATGTTAATGTTTTATCTTTCTAATCAATTTGTTTTGGGTTCATGCCCTGTTTACTCCATTTCTCTGGTTTCAGAGGCCCGAATTCAGCTCTCGGCAGTTTCTAGCCTGTTTTGACCGGGCCACGGAAGTCAGGTAGCTGGATGGGTAAGCAACGGTTACGGTGGACTTGTAACCGCAGCATCTTTGGAACCAAGGCCGGCGGTAACGATTAATGTGACGTCACTTCTGTCACAGATGTTGCCGCGTTACGTTACACATATTTTCGAATGATCCTCAGCCATAAGGCATATTCATGTCAAAACAAAGGAATGATGTCTTCTACGAGGACAGTTTGTAAGTCCTATCACCCTAAACTAAAAGTTGCTCTCGCGTGGATCGCTAGGTTCGTATCAATTTCAAAGTCAGTAGATTTCCTTTCTTATTAATAACAAAATATTGAAATGAAATTAAAAGAACATAACTGTAGGTTTCAGCTAAAGCTAGGAACTAAAAATTCAAGCAAGTTATACTGTGCTGGTGTTGTCTCCAATATGAAAAATATTGAATATTCCTGCTCTGCCTAAAATGAGAAACAACACTAGATTATCACAGACAAACTGGTAAAAACCCATTGCTAAAGACAACGACTAAGATTTTATTGGATTTATCCCCCATCACAGGATATTCCTGTAGGGTTAAAGCCCTCTAGACCTTCTCTAATTCCAGCCGTTTATCACCGCACACCCACGTCGACATGAGGCTTTAAGTGATTACCATCCAGCACCTGTCCCCACACTGAAGATCAGAAATACGTGCCTGACACTGACCGACAATGTTATACTCTGGACTACCAGAGCAATTAGTTGAATCAGCAGTGAAGGTGCATCTTGAGTTCTGTTACGGTCGTTCACTGTCATCCGATAGTTTTCATTCGGTTTGAAATTGGTTAGAAAGTAGTAAAGTATGTTTTGTACTGTGGTGCTCGACTGCAAGCAACTAGTAATGAGTCATTTGCTAGCAACTACAAAGATCGAATGTTGAAATGTGGATTGTATAGCATATTTGTTTCCTTTGTAGTGAGATAGAGGGAAATATAGAGGCTAGTAACAGACGTTACGCATTGTTCGAGTGAAGTGATTGGAAACTGAAATACGTTTGTCTATAAAATAAGAGAAAAATTCCCGATTAAAGTAATTGTGGTAATTATGTTTCATTTTAAATAAAACGGATTTTAGTGTCTTCAACCACAAGTTAATGAATGTATGATCGTCTGTTCATAATAACGAATGTTCGGTAATTTCAGACGAAGGTTAGATTCACGCCTTATTATAATGCCACTCCATATTAAAGTAATGTGAATACAGCAAACTAATCTAAATGAAAAGACAACATATCGTCGTTGCCGGGACAAAATCTCCTATGTGCAATATTTTAGCTTAGAACTTTGGCCGGTAAGGTTCTGTCATCTAAGGTTCAATATTGTGTGACAGTTGTCAAGGCATTCTCGCTCTTCGTAATGTATGTGCTGCGGGCCAGTATATCTCCAAAAGTATTAACACATAGGAGGTTTCGTCCCGGCAACGACGACATGTTCCTAGAACCACGCAATACTGCATATATTACTTTAAAAATAATTCCATTCCCTTAAGGTTCATAGTTCATGGTTAGTACATGGAATATTTTATAAAAGCAGAAACATGATTATTTATGGGTAAAGTGCACAATAAAAAATTAATTGATCATTATACGAATTTGCCAACGGCCGTAGCCGTGTTGAAACACCGGATCCCGTGAGATCTCCGAAGTTAAGCAACATTGGGCGTGGTCAGGAGTTGGATGGGTTGCCACGCGCTGTTGGTGGGGGGTAAGGGAATGGAGGAGCGGAAAGGAACTGGCCACCCTACCGCACGTAAACTCCGACTCAGGAACACCTCTGCGGAGATTCGGACCTGCCTTCGGGCAGAACAACCCTTACCTACATATACGAATTTGAGTCAGAGTCTGCGAGGGGGAAATAAATCGGAACATATTATTCGCTTTATTATTGTTTATATCATAATTTGCGCCAGTCAAGGGATTTATGCCAAAGAGTATAGAATCTACCACCAACTCTGACTTTACTCCATTACGAAAGGGGATACCGATTTCAGCCCGACAAGTGGAAGCAATTGATATTTGCGATCCGAATGAAAACGAATGCAAACGGAAACAATCGGTTGTAACGGTAGTTGACGACTATCGAATCATTTGGTGATGATGATATTTGTTGCTTAAAGGGGCCTAATGGTACGAAATGAGAAGAAATGTAATGACAAACTAAAAATACAAAATCCTCCACTGACCAGAATTCAAAACGTGAGGACGAAGAATGAATGGATGGATATGAATTTAAAACAATAAGTGGAACCGACCCGCAATGCCTCGCATTCGCAGAAACTGACGTAAAATAATAGTATTACTGACCAAGGGGCTGCTTATAAAGCACAATACTGAATCGATGTCGCTTGCAGTCTAAGGGGATCCAAAATCCAAGTCATCGGCCCCTCATAATGGTACTTATTGCTAGGAAAGTAGAACCACGGTATTTGTCCTGGTACGGTACTAATCAAAAGTAGCGTAGACTCGCGGTATTCCACACATTATGGTACAACTCACAGGTAATGAAATTCGCACATGTAATACAGACCTATGGTGTTTCTCACATTGCGGCGCCATTTACAGTTAACGCAAACCTATGGTGTTCATCACATAAGTGTACTAACCACAGGGACTCGTACTATCCCGTGGTGTTCCTCATATAGTGGGTATTAATCACAGGCAAGCCAAAACAATGGTGTCGCCCATATAGTGGTACTAATCACAAGTAGTTCGATGATTCTAATACAATCATCCTTTGGTCACCCCTTTTAGTCGCCTCTTACGACAGACAGGGGATACAGTGGGTGTATTCTGCGTCTGCGTCCCCCATCCAAAGGGGGTTTTTAAAGTAGGAAAGGTCATAAAATGGAGATGAAACTGATATTCAAAAGGACCGGTTTATAGGAAGTGAAATCAGGGATTGGAACAATTTACCACGGGAGATGTTCGATAAATTTCAAAGTTTTTTGAAACCATTTATTAAAACAACTTAGTAAACAATTGATAAGGAATTTGCGACCTTGGTGACAGCCCTAAATGCAGAT
Organism: Anabrus simplex; assembly: GCF_040414725.1. Classification (NCBI taxonomy): domain Eukaryota; kingdom Metazoa; phylum Arthropoda; class Insecta; order Orthoptera; family Tettigoniidae; genus Anabrus; species Anabrus simplex. The sequence continues at coordinate 38,966,985 of NC_090265.1, read as the reverse complement.
CACTGGCCACTGACTGACAGAACACTAGCCAGCGAAGCATGGAACATCACCGTTGCTGAGACGAACACCAAGATACACACGATGGGACCACAAAATAAAATTAAAAGGATGTGATGAAAGAACTGTAGGCAGAACCAGTGTTAAGATTCATAGGAAGATACTGGAAGAATTGGAAAGGCCATGCTAACAGAATAACAAAGGAAAGAAGCCCATACTACTGTATGTACTGTACCCTGTCTGCTATAAAGTTACTATAATAAGCGTTATAATTAACGTGATGCCGTAAAATAGTTTGTATATTTTTAACTACTGTTAAAAATAATGCATTCAGTATAAGCCCGTAGCTACATATGATTCAATTACGTGCCATACATGTCCAAAAACGGTAATCTCTATATCTCGAAATTTCGATGAGTCAAAAAAAAATTGTAGCTCCCGAGGTGATTTGAAATGTCGAGGTTCCACGGCGTTGGAGGATGCATGCACATGAGCTCAGCTGCCAGTTACACCATGCAATACGTACTGCAATGGACTGCAGAACCACGAGTCGCCACTGCCTGCAGTCGGTTCACTGACGAGGTTTTTAGTGTCCATACTCGGACGCAGGGAAGCAGCACCGGTAACACGACATACCAGTTAGAAGATCGCACACAAGATTTCAGAGACACGCTTTTCTCAAAGCCGAACCTGCCGAACTTCCGCATCCATATCCCTTGAGTTTGCCGTATCTCAGGTATTTGTAATATGGCACCTGTCGATGGTGTTTACGTTCACACTGATACCAGCTCTGACCCTTTTCTCTTTGTTGATTTGTGGCATTCATGGATTCTCCTCTGGGTAGGGGCAGCAAGAATAACAACCACGGTATCGCCTGCCTGTCATAAGAGGCGACTAAAAGGGGCTTCAAGGGCTCTTAACTTGGGAGCGTGGGTTGGCGACCACACGGCCGTTTGCTCAGTCGTCGTATTGTTTCCACTTGTACCAGGCTCCTCAATTTGTCAACTCTTATTCTTTTCGACTCCGACGGTACTTAAGTCGCCAACGCTAGGGAATCTTTCATTTTCGCGACCTTCGTGGCCCTAATCTTCCTTTGGTCTATATCTTCATTTTTCGTAGTGTCAGACCCCTTCCACTTTTTTGCTCTGATTAGTGTTAATAGGGGATGGTTTCCTAGATGTACTTCATCTTTAAAAAATAATCACCAACGCTACCACTGTCATTTATGGAAGGATCGCTCTATCTCGTTACCGCTGAAAATGAGAGTAGTATCCAGTCTGGCATTTTCAGTTTTACTCTATCGAACCAAGATGTGGACTCTTCATGCTGCAGACCTGAAGAAAATCTAAAATGTGGTGCTGGCGAAGAATGTTACGCATACTTTGGATAATATTTCGCACCAAAGATTTACTTATAAACCCGCTCAACCTCATAATCAGATTATCGTCAATTTGTAAACAAACAGTTTTACAATTCTTTGGACATACCACGCGACGTGAGCATGATAGCATAAAAAAACTGATCATTCTTGGAAATGTTCCCAGCAAGGACGATCATGGACAAGTTCCCACTTGATGGTCGAAAATTGTACTGATCAACAAAAAATGACTTTCTGTGGATATCGTCGTATCCAAGACGCGTTCTAAGATAACTGAAGCATGTTGATTTAAACTATTTGTCTCTAACGCTCACCGTTCTTGAGATATACGAAATCAACCATTTATATATGTTTAATATTGTATCAAGGAAACCAACTCGCAGAAAGTAGTTTCATTAGAGCACGTAGAACTAATGAACATGGCTTTAGCTATGATTAATGCAAATGCACCACATGGCACTTGTTGGATTTTACTGTTACATAGTCGCACACATAGCAAAACAGATATGGTGAATTTATCCAGCCTCTGGACCTCATACTGTCCATTGTCACCGACAGTGAAAATATTCGGCTCTGTATGAAGAATAACGATAAACTGTGAAAACAATTCTCGATTAACGTTGTTCGACGAAAACGATCTTTGCCAGCATCTTCAAAATCTGACGTGATAGAGCAAAACGGATTTAAGATTTGAAATCAGCAAGCAGAAATTCACTGGATATACTGTAGTAATCATGTCAGATATCTGCCCCTCGTAAACCGGTGTTATCAAGAACATAACTGGCCTGATCATCTTTGGTGCAACATGTCTCGCTGAGGACCGCAAGAGATTGAGACAACTGACCAATACCCTCCCCGGAGATCACGATCCTCAGAATTGAGGGAATGATGTGAGAGAGAGACAGAGTACCATGAATTTGGTTTTCTGAAAGTTTATTTTAAGGCTGAGTTCCTTGCTTACTTCGTTCATGCTCTACTGGAGCAAGTGTTACGCTGTCATCTGTACAGCAGGTGGCGTTTATTTGCTTTCCGGTTTTTTCAATTCGTTCATCAACACCGAGGGCAATTCTAAAAATGGCTTCAGAGTTTTAATTAAAACAAATGGGGAGAAGATGCAATGTTGTTTCACACCTTTCTGTATCCTCATTCAGTAACGTGGTCTCAAATTTTGATACGATCTTCTTCATGATCTTTAATGTCAAGACCGACAATCATAAAAAGCACAACACGCTGCCTCATAACTATTCTCAGACGAGTGTTCACAATTCTTTAGCAGGGGCAAGAATGAATAATTGTCCGTGTCGTTAGCTGGGTGAATTAATGCAGATTTTAATGAAATATATGAAGGGAAGAAAACGTCAAAAGGGTATCAGTGGTTGCTAACCATTAAGATGTTCATTCCTCCTCTGCATCGCAGCGCTCTGAGCTTACGCACAGAATACATTTCCTTTGCGAACTGGAAGTGGATGGCTTTGGAAACATATTGACATCCTTTAAACGACGAGATGCCATCAGGGAGGAAATGGAATCTTGAGATAAAGGACTTCCCCCTCAGCATGCGCATATCAGGGAGGCTCCAAACAACAGCTCCAACTTCAACTGGCGCTCACCAGTAAAATAAGCTATGTAGGATGGCTGAAGGGAGCGATTTATTCCCCAAGAGCACTCAATGTTCTTGAGAGGCAGCGCAGGCTAAAGTACTATTTTTCCACATTCTTGGGATAGGAGATGTACGATGCATTTCACAGAGTAAACTTACTGGTTCCTTCTGAACTTACTTTAATGTCAGAAGTGCTTCCGTTTGATTTGTTAGGCTCCGAAGGAACGACCAATCATAATTTCCACTGCGTTACATCATTCGAACACGTGGATCATTTCAATTATTTAGGGTGTGTATTATCGTAAGCCGTCCTGCCGTCCTCGGAGGCCCGAGTTCAATTCCTGGCACTGCCAGAGATTTAAGAATAGCAGGAGGGCTGCACATGCAACTCACCTCCACTGGGCGTGTATCTGAAAAGAGCTGCATCAACTCGAGAAGAGTACAGGAGTTTGTTAGGATCCACGGCTTTAGCGTGCTCGCCTTTGGTCCACGGGTTACCGGGCTCGATTCCCGGTCGGATCGGTGATTTTAACCATCATTGGTTAATTCCAACGGCTTGCGGCTGGGTGCGTGTGCCGTCTTCAGCATTCGATTTCATCAGAGGCAGGGCCCAATACTCACAGACTCGCAGGTCACCTATGGCATCAATTCGAAAGACCTGCAGCAGACCTCTCCGGAGGCTTCTTTTCATGTTAGAACTATAGCTAGCTGGTCTGTCACTCCAAGACGATGTGAATATCCAAGTTTGATCCACAGCTCACACCTCGCCTCATCAGAACAAGGTGTCTTAAAGCGCATGCGTCAACTCAGCAACTCGAATCCTGCAGTGAAACCCTGCTCGCTGGTGAGAGCAGGACTGCTGTGGAGCGAGCAGACCATCGAAACAGCTCTACTTCTGTTGACTTAGCTGTTTGTAGGTTTTTAAATTGGTTAAAACATTCTAGGGAATAATGTGAAGATGCAAAATTATTTTTCCTAGCAGCGGTGGGGTAAATTAGGCTCAGTACACACCTCTAACTTATTTTCTGCTTTATCCAACATATCGTCTGCAAAACGCCTTCCAATCCATCCCGCATCATCATTCATGACATTCGTGATGTGCTCTGAGTAGATTTTGTACAGCATAAGTGGCAAGATGCGTCCCCGTATGACTCCTACCCCTTTATTAAAAGATCCTCAGAGCCTTCCGTTAGCTTGTTGTTGAATTAAAGTGCTTTTATAAGCCATAAAACACGATTTGGAATTATAGTTAATTTCGAATCTTCTGACCGAAACGTTCAAACACAGATGGAATAGTAGGCTAGCAGACAACTTTAACCTACTATGTACAATGAGTTATAACATGGAAATAAAGAGTTTCTGCACCCATGTCCATATAACACATTCTATCCTTCTAAACGTGAGGAATGTGTCCCGAAAGTTTGGCCCACTTCATTGCTACACTGGCCATAGAAAATCGCTTTATGCTATAACTCCGTCTGTGTGGATTAAACTGGTGTATTTCTCGTTCCACGTCAACCACAGAACGGTCCCTTCAATGTATGCTTATAAAAATGCCCAGAGTTTTGGTCCAACTAGCTGTATAGACAGGAACAACAACGCTCCGGAGACAGCGAGTGTAGAATAAAGATAGCTCATTTTCGTTTCACAATAAGGCTATTTTCTGAAGGAGGGGTTCTTGAATCCTCCACAGGACTGACAGACTCTCCATGAAAGGATGAGAAGGGATCTCCCAGGGTGATATCCCTGGAGACAGGTGCCAGGTGAGAGAGAAGCTCAAATCCTTCGTGAAGACACGCGCTGCACTTCCGTGACAAGCCGCAAACATTGTAACATCAGCACAGTGGTGGCAACCTAGCGACGTTAAGACCCCAGAGACCAGTAAACTAATACTGTCGATGTTATGGAGGAAAGCAAATTTTCAGTTACAAAAAACAAAAACAGTTAAAAGGATAACGTGGACTTTTCGGACGGTCAGAACGAGATGTAGTTTCAAAATTAGTCTGGAGTGGAGGTGAATTTACACTATATTTCTCATTATAAGCCATATTGCTAGATTGTCTGGCTCGGACAGTAGGAGCGCTGGCCTTCTGAAAAAAAGTTACCCAGTTCGATTCCGGTACCCTCCCAGTGTAAGCTGACCAATTGTTGAAGGAAAGGAGGGTAAGACAATATGTAACATAAGTAATATGTAACGGGAAGGAACAGGAGCAACGGTGGGATAAATTATAGAGTGAAAAAGGTGAGGACTGCCCACCTTGCGACCAGAGAAGTGTACAATAAAAGAAACGTATCGACAGAAGCAAAGTTCAGGCACTAGAAAGCAACAATGAGGAACGCGGTAGTGTACGCAGCCGAGGTGATGCCACTAGGAAGACGACTGGAGAAAGCAGAAAAATACTGAGACCAAAAAGAGGAGGTGAAAGATGATTACGAATATCAAGGGACGAACTGTACCGAAATATGATGATTATCTCCAAAGAAATAAGACTCAAAAGTGCAAGATTTGCTGGACATGTGATCAGGATGGACATGGAGATAATGACCAGAAGAGTATGGGAGACAATGGGTAAGACGAGAGGGAAGCCAGGAACTAAGTGGGTTATGGAACTCCGGAAGAACTGGACTGAGATGGGGATCAAGGTGGAAGGAACTGAGAACTGGATAAACACATATGCATTAGCCAATATGCCAGAGCTCAATGACAGAGAAAGGCACAGGAATAGGATAGAGAAGCAACAGTGAGGGAGACAAGAGAAGAGGATACTGAAAGGTGAGGACAGCTGAACAATGGGAGAGAATGAGAGGGAGGATGAAGAGGTTCTGGGAGGATAAGAAGAAAACCCAAACCATGACAAAGCTGTCCGTGGTCCTACAGAGGCTGTAACGAAAGGAGAAAATGAAGAAGAGGGACAAGAGAGTAACAAAAGGAGGGAAATTCCACAATTTTGGGCGTCAGCTATGCGTTCGCACATACCCTCTTTATTTTTACCAAGTAATAACACAGAAAAATCCACGACATATACTGCCAAGTTAACAAAATGCCTGGTAGACTTTACTTCGACCTGGGGATAAGTACGGCACTTTGGTTTCACACTTTTCATTGTATGCACTTACGCGTTCATATTTCCCTCTTGCCTAGTCGGGTTTAAATAATGGGTTGCTTCTTTTGAAGAGGTATAAGTACATTCACAATTACACGTTGCCGAATCCATTTCAAAATTCACAAAACAAAACAAAAACACCAGTTAATACAACACGTCTAGGTCGATGCACTCCGTGCTACAGAATGATCACACTCGCCCCGCAGGGAAAACGTAACTCGGAAGTTTCATCCCGAACGCTTCTGCAAAGAAGCTATAGCCTGCACTTTCAAAGAGCATACTGTTGGCAACAGTCACCCTATGTATAGTTGAAGCTAGATGGCCGGGCAATTGCGTATTGTGAAAATTCGTTCGGACAGAAAACGAGACAATTGCAGGACAAATGACGTTCAGGACGGTTGGTCACCTTAGTCCAGTGGTAGATCTAAATGTCGGTAGATTTACCTGCACGGATACTGTGGGATTAAAATTCCTTAGTTGGACGCCTCTGAAATCATTGAAAGTAGCCCAGTTAGCGGGAGATAACGCCTATAACATTAATATTAGAAGATATGCCATTCAGTATCGCCCTATTAACAACGATAATGTGAAAAATACCTCCAGTCCATCGAACACAATTTATGAAAGAAAGAATTCTTCAGAATCATCAAACTCACAAAAGCACTCTAAAATGATAAAGTCTTGGAATGGAAATTTTTTAAGTTATGGATGTGCTAGTGTATGCGATAGGTAATTAGGATATTTAAGTTAGCCTATACTTAATATTGCATGCCCCCTCGTCGTACCGCAGGCAGCAAAACTGAGATTGCCGTGCGGTTAGGAGCGCACAGCTGTGAGCTCGTATCCGGGAGATAGTGAGTTCGAACACCATTGTCGGCAGCCGTGAAGATGGTTTTCCGTGGTTTCCCACTTTCACACCAGGCAAATGCTGGGGCTGTACCTTAATTAAGGCCACGGCCGCTTCCTTCCCATTCCTAGGCCTTTCCTGTCCCATCGTCGCCATAAGACCTATCTGTGTCGGTGCAACGTAAAGCAACTAGCAAAAAAGGAAAAAGAAAAACTGAGATTGTTCACCTGGTTAGAGGAAACATTTCATTTTGTGTTAATAATATTAGTGTATTCAGGATCTGATCACTAAGTTACATCTCTAAAAGCAGCACCACACATTGAGCTTGGAATCGAACCAGTAAGGATGTAAAAGAGAGGACGTACAAGTCCTTGGTAAGACCGCAGTTAGAGTAAGGCTCCAGTGTATGGGACGCTCACCAGGACTAATTGATACAAAAACTGGAAAAAATCAAAGGAAAGCAGCACGATATGTTCTAGGTGATTTCAGACAAAAGAGTAGTTACTAAAATGTTTCAAACTTTCGCCTGGGAAGACTTCGGAGTAAGGAGACGAGTTGCTCGACTATGTGGTATGTTTCGAGCTCTCAGTGGAAAGATGGCGTGGAATGACATAAGTAGAAGAATAAGCTTGAGTGGAGATTTTAAAAGTAGGCAAAATCATAATATGAAGATAAAGCTGGAATTCAGGAGCACATATTGGAGCAAATATTCATTTATTGGACGAGGAGTAAGGGACTGGAATAAGTTATCAAGGGAAATGTTCGATAAATTTCCAAGTTCGTTGAAAATATTTTAAAAAAGCAAAGTAAACAATTATAAATGAATGTAAATATGAGGTAAACTATTGCCACCTGGGCGACCGCCCTAAAATCACATAATTTATTGATGATGATGATGATAATGATAAGGAGTGGCGGAAAGAAAGTGTTCCTATCTAGGCCCTACACGTCTCAGGATTAAATACCAGATCAGACAGAATTTCGTAATCCTCCACCGAAGTCTAGTAATTTTTACGAGGTATGGCGAACTGCCTGACATTAGTGGCATTGAATTAGACCAAGAAAGCAACGTAATGAGGCTGAAGAAATCATTATATTGCCCGCGTGACCTTCCGATAACGTCTAAACCAAATCTCAAGCAGCTAAACCGGCGCCAAATCACTTTGTTTGCAGAAGGTAGTCTATATTGATCACAGTCATTAGAGATCCACTTGTTATGTAGAATACGACATAGAACATGCAGCAGTACCTTACTAACTCTCGTAAGTATCTCAACAATCGATCACACACACCGAACGGCTCTACGGCATGCTTGTCTTCGGTTCAAGGAGTCCTGAGTTCGATTCCAGGCGGGTCGGGGATTTTAACTTCCATTAGTTAATTCTTCTGACTCGGGAGCTAGATTTTTGTGCCAGTTTTAGCATTATAACTCGTTCCAGACGCGCAGGTCACCTATAAGATTTCAACTCTAAAGAGCTCCCACCCAGCCTTTCCGGAGGCCATAGGCCTACACCATTATTATTATTATTATTATTATTATTATTATTATTATTATTATTATTATTATTATTATTATTATTATTATTTTATTATTATTATTATTATTATTATTACATATACACCAGAAAATCCGTAACTTAGAAGTTTCCATTTCATTAACGCATAGGGGAACCAGGGATATTTAAATGTTGTATTTTATTTTCCTCCATATTTTGTTTATATGATAATGTTCTAATTACCCCTGTTTTCCCTACCTATACACCACTTCTTCTTCCACTACTGCTTATTTTTACCTTTACGATTTCAATTCATTGTTCCTTCTTGTTTTCTCATTCGTTATTTTCAGTATTTCTTCATCATTGCACTATGCTTTAATTCTTCTTTCCTCGGAACACGTTGGACGGGTTTCCTTTTCATTATTCCCTGGAATCCTTCCATTCTTAAAACTTTATTTTTTAAAATCTCTCTTTATATACTTTCTTCTTCTCTTACTGCCAATGGCGGTAGCCGTGTTTAAACATTGGATTCCGTGATATCTTCAAAGTTAAGCAACATTGGGCGTAGTCAAGATCTGGATGGGTTGCAACGCGCTGTTGGTGGGGGTTAAGGGAATGGAGGAGCGGAAAGGAACTAGCCACCCTACCGTACGTAAACTCCGGCTCCGGCACACCTCTGCGGAGGTTTCGGACCAGCCTTCGGGCAGAATACAACCTTACCTCACTTTACCTTCTCTTACTTTGTTTCTTTCTAAATTTTTCTTGGCCCCTTGTATCCAGCTGGTTGTTAAATTTTTCTCGCAAAGATACTTGAATATCTATTATCACCTATTCTATATATATGTCAAAAAATATTATTGTCCTTTTTCTTATTCATTCTGTTACCCTTGTTATGTTCTAGTATATTTCATTATTACTTCTTATTTTCCGTCCTTCTGTTGTTTTCAGTGATCCTAAGATTTTTATCATGATTTATCTTTCTAGTGATTCCACTTTATCTGAACTATTGTTCAAAACTAGACATTCACTTTCGTAAAACGTTCTGGTTTCAACAGTGTATTGCACTGCCTTATTTTTCGCCCAATATGTGTTGTCAGACATTGTGGAGCGTTCTCTATGTTTGTAATAAATGCTTTCTTCAACATAGATTCTCAAACCTGTTCTGTTGGCTACTTTTTCTTGTGTTGTTGCATGTCAGGATCTTTGAAAGTACAGGAAAATGATCTGCAAATGCCAAGTAATTAATTTCAAAACCTCTGGTTTTCCTCCCCTAAGTTATTGGCGAAATTTTATGTTATTTTAATTTTGCATTCCAAATTCTTACTATTTTCCCTGGGATACAGTTGAGCGGAATTGGCGAAAAGTCAGCATTTTGCCGTACACCTTTATTTATCTGGACAAGTTTTGATATTTCACCCATAAATTTTGCTTCTGAAAATGTATCTGTGTTTCCCGTATTAATTTAGATTTCGCTCCAAAATCCCGAATCATATTGTATAGGGTTTCTCTGTCAACAGATTCAAAGACCTTTTTGAACTCCATAAATGTCACTACTATGTACTTGCAGTTCAGTATTTTATGATGAATAATTGATTTTAAATTTAATATTTGTTCTGAGCAAGGTCTACTATTCAAAATCCACTCTGACATTCACCTAAGTGCTTGTCAAGTGGTCTATCTACTCTATTCAATAAGGTTTTTGAGAATTCCTTCTAAGCGATTTGCAACAAGGATACTCCCCTATAGTTATCAACATTTTGTTTGTCGCTTTTTTTTTTGCAATGGGTGTATGAGGTCCACTTTCCATTCTTCCGGAATATTCACATTTCTCCAAATATCTTGAAAGATTTACTGTTATTTTCAGTTGTGACCAATTCCGAAGTTCAGAAGTTAGAGTGTCTCCTCCACTAGTGTATTGTTTTTAGGCTGATAATTATTTACGCAATTTCTTTAATAGTGGGCGGAATACGATCTTCTATATTTTAATTTATTTCTGGGAATTCCAACTTATGATATGTTTCAGGACAGTTTAAAATGTATCAAAATGCTTTAATAGGATTTCACAGTTTTCAGTATTTTTTTAGACCAATTCTACAATTTTCACCTTTAAAACATATACTGGGGGCTTCATAGCCCTTTAATTTACTCTTCAAGATCTGACAGAAGTTTTTGGTGGTATTTTTAACAAAACTGTCTTGCAATTCAATAAGTTGTGATTTTTCGAATGATCCTTTAACTCCCCTTATTATTCTTACGGTGTATTTCCTTTAGTGTTTGAATTGTTCATAATCATGCAACCTTCTAGCGCATTTCTGCTTTTTCCATTGATTCGTTCTTTCCGTTAATGCATCTTCACATCATTCCACCATGGTTTAACTAGCGCAAATGCTTTCTGAGTGGCGTTGGTTCTTTCTTTAGACGGATCTTGCCACTTTACACGTTTAGGCCGTTTTAACTCTTCCTGAAATGCTTCTAATGTTTCTTGAGTGATTTGTAGCCTGTCTATGTTATGTTTCTTAACTCTTTCCTACCTTTTGTGATTCATGTGGGGTAAGAATTTGAGTTTGAGTTTAATTTTAGCAAAGTAATGGTCAGAGTCAAACTCTCTGCTTCCTGGAAGTTCATGATTTCGCTTCTTTTCTTTTTTTTTCTAAAAAAGGCTACATGGTCCGGTTGAAATTCAGCTAGCATCGGATTTGGAAATAGCCGCGTTTTCGCTTACCTCGGAAGTTTCATCGTTAACTGATCCGAGGACCTTCATTAGGATTTTTATTTCTTTCTTCTCTAGCTCCTCAATTTCCCCTTACTTATCAGTACCAGGCATTCTGGACAAATTATTATTAATATTATTAGAAGAATTAAACTATTTAAAATGTAGGTATTTAATTACTTACTTACTTACTGGTCGGCGCTACAGTCCTTGTAGGTCCTTGGCCTCCTTTATCACCTGCTTCCATTCATCTCGGTCCTCAGCTTTTCTTCTCCAACGTTTAACTCCTAACTTTCTAAGGTCATCCTCAACATCATCAATCCACCTTTTCCTGGGTCTTCCTCTTCTCCTCCTTCCATCAAGTTTCCCTATAAACACCTTTTTTACGGTGCAGGTTTCTGCCATTCTCTGAACATGACCGGTCCACCTAATTCTTCCCTGCTTAATTTTAGCAACAATATCTGGCTGGCCAAACAGTCCTTGCAGCTCTACATTTGTCCTCATTCTCCACCCATCCTGCTCTCTTACTGCACCGAATATCTTTCTCAATATCTTCCTTTCCCACCGTAACAGCCACTGTTCTTCTCTGGAGGTCATCACCCAGCATTCTGAGCCATAGGTATTTAATTAATCAGAACAATAAATAGCCTTCTTTACGCTATGCATATGCTGAGTCAAACCCAACCCACATTCACAATTCTACGCTCTTTGAAAGGTGTCTGAACCGTGTCAGAGCGCTGAGTCCACGACAAATCTTTCTCTGTTTCCCACCGTACGACCATTAATGTTTATCAAGGCGCAAAGTACAATGTATTTTCATTAATGTTACCGCGCAATGTAAAGTCCAGATTCGCTCGGAATGAAAGCAATTTCCATACGCCTGCCTATTATGGTATGTAACTGAAAACGAGCGGTAATAACAGGGATTTTAATGGACTGCAGATAGCATCTAATTCTGTCTTTACTGTAAATTGCCATATTATTCACGTGCTTACTCTGGAAATTAGCCTCCGTGTAGAAAACAGAGAATCAGCAAAACCGTTGTTCAATAACATTAGAAGTTTCGCGTACGCATGCATGAAGACACAAATATTAAAGAAATGAACTCCACTTCCTTCTGTTCTTTTTTCTCGATAACAGGTATCATCTTCCTTGAAAGCTCTGTCTATCTGTAACTTTCAAATTTTCTTCCTGTACTTTGTACTTATAAAAATATGTTCAGTTGTAGGCTGTATTACATTTTTCTGTTACGTAATAAGGAAATTGAACATAATTTCTACGTTTCTAAAAACTAAGTTCACTAAAAGAGAATCTAAACTAGACTGGAGTTGATTTATGCACGATGGAGTGTCGTGGAATGTAAAGGAACGAATTTTAAATAATAATAATAATAATAATAATAATAATAATAATAATAATAATGATGGTAATGGTGTGTGGCCTCCGGAGAGGCCAGGTGCAGGTCATTTGATTTGACCCCCGTAGGCGACATGCGCATCGTGATGAGGATGAAATGACGATGAAGACGGCATATACACCCTGTCCCCGTGTCAGGAGAATTAACCAATTATGGTTAAAATTCCAGACCCTGCCGGGAATCGGACCCGAGACTCCTGTGACCAAAGGCCAGCACGCTAACCATTTAGTCATGAAGCCGGACAAAGGTAAACTCGTGTACTCATCCCGAGGGAGTGCAGCTCTTTTTAGGCACACTCCAATGGAGGTGAACTGCATGTACCATTTCAACCACATACCAGCCCTCCTGCCATTCTTACATTTCTGGCAGTACCTGGAATCGAACCCGGGCTTCCGAGGACAGCAAGTAATAACACTAACGGTTAGGCTACGGAGGCGGACTTTTAATGCTGAAAACGGCACACACACCCAGATCCTGAGCCATCGGAATGAACCAACGAAGGTTAAAATCTCCGAAAAGACCGGGAATCGAATCCGGGACAACCTGGATCGAAGACCAGCACGCTAACAATTTAGCCATAATAATAATAATAATAATAATAATAATAATAATAATAATAATAATAATAATAATAGGGGTACACCTTCCCCGGCTATTTAAAGTGCGCGCCTTCTCTAAGTCTATCTGTGACAAGTGACTCGAACTTACAAACTCCCAAGAAAGTTCAATCTTCTTCTGTTAGATGGCTCTACCATCGATTCATTAGTGCAGTCTTATGGACTAAAAACTAACCTAGAGCTTAGGAAATTTCATTTTTGTTATTGGTAAACCTTTTTCTGTGGATTTTTTTTTTAATGTACCGTGGTTGTTAACACTTGAGCTGGTTCCTCTTCGATTGTAATCAACCTATCAGATACTTGGGAATACGTTCTCTAGCCAATTAAAACCGGGGGGTGTGTAAGGGAATCCAACCAATCAGCAAAGAGTTCTGGAAGCTTCCCCTTTGGGTACTTATACAATCAGGGCACTTTAGGACCGTCTTGTCTGAATCGCTCCGGTGCTCGTGAGTGTGACTAGACGAAGACCTAAGGGAGGCAGGGACGGGCCCAGCCTGAGGAAGATCCAACGTCACAAGGTAATGGCAGAATGTACCTAGACATGTGACAGCTCCTGCGGGTAATTGAAGGGGAAAGTTTCAACCTATTTCCTTTTAATGTAAATTTGGTAAACTGGTAGTTTTCAATGTAGAATTTTTCGGCGAAGTCTGAGGACTCTGGTTCTATTCCCTACGGGGAAATAGATGATGCAAGGGAACAAAGAGTGATGACCCTCCGTTGTTTCCCATTCTACCTTGCTTTGGGTGACTTAAGCCTTTTGAACTTCAAAATTTCGTAAATCTTGTCTCGGCCTTAAGTGTTCCTTCATTAGTCACGCACTATAGTATAGGACTAGCCCCTTTTTCTTCGGGCTGTAAGCCCACGTACAGGTTTAACAATTTCTATAAGGAGTGCGGGTGTATCGTCTCCTTGCCTTTTGTTTTTGGCCGGTTATGTGCAACCTTTTCTTTTTACCACTTAGGCCACGTAGTACGGGCAATTATGCCCCTTCTTGTTTATTTCAGGCAGTAAATATTCCCTCGTGTTAGTTCCATTTGGGAACAGTGACTAATGTAACTGTTGATTAAGAGATAAGCTCACATCGGGGCAACTGTGTATGAATACTTTAATGAGAGGGTAACCGATAGGTTGTCAGGTGGAATTTTAGTGCGCCGTAAGAAACTGCTTCTGCGAGTCTGCACTATGGCGTATTTGGAGCACAGACTCCTTTGTAGTGTAAATGATCGAAGGAAATCGTACTCTTGTAAAGTATTGTACCTGGCAAGAGAAATAATGCCCTTTTCTATGTAAATTAACTGCAAAGTTTTATACCTGATTTTCGAACTTCTATGTTCCTCATATTGTTAGAGATGATGAGCTCATTAATAACCTGTTCCATTGATTTGTTATTCATTCAGATTTTCTATCTCTCAATTCTAACAACAGGAAAGAAATCAAATTTCCAAATTTGTTGTGCTAAGTTCTGCTCTAGGTAATTCCTCGTCCAGCCATTCAACCCTGGCATTCATCTCTCTGTGAACTACGGAAAACCCGGAAAAATGATAATAATATATTACTTTTGCAATTTGCTTTATGTCGCAAAAGCACAAATAGGTCTTATGGCGAGGATCGGATGGGAAAGGACTAGAAGTGGTAAGGAAGCGACACTGGCCTTAAGGTACAGCCCCAGTATTTGCCTCGTGTGAAAATGGGAAATCACGGAAATCCAACTTCAGGGCTGCCAATAGTAGGGGTGGGGGTCAACCCTCTATCTCCCTAATGCAAGCTCACAGCTGCGCGACCATTACTGCACGGCTAACTCCCTTGATATAATATTAATAATAATATGCCACGGTGTGCAGGCATTTTTATTTGACGCCATCTAGTTGCCTGATGTCAATTTGGATGTTCCGTTTTATTTTACCAGATGGCATTGTAAACCAGACCTCCCTTCGGTGATCTATAGCAGAGTTTTAGTTCATTTCGTTGGGATAAGAGCAATTGTATCCCCATCTTTTATATGCCGACATTGTAAGACATGGAGTTCCAAATTGAGTTTGTTCCGCCCTTCAAATGTCCGACTACCTGTGCCGGGTTTGCACCAGCGACCTTGGGATCCGGAGATCGACACTTTACGAGTGATATACACGCGGAGCTGTTATAATGACAGTGGTATTGAATTTACACAACACTAACTACTTTTACGGTTGTCGGTGACGCCGGGGTACCGGAATTTTGTCCCGAACGTGTTGTTTAACGTGCCAGTAAATCTATCGACACGAGGCTGATATACTTGAGCACCTACAAATACCACCAGACTCAAATCTGCCAAGTTTGGCACAGAACGCAGCGATTTACCATCTGAGCCCGGAGGGGCTGTTAGACATTTCGCTACTAACCTAAATCGCCATCCCTATATGGGCCATATTTTTTGCAGCCAAGTGTACGAAACCATTCTTAAAAGAAAACCGTCTCCCATTGAAATATACCTTAAGCAATTTATATTTCCAATTTTGCGGGTTTGATTCTGGCTTACATTTCCGTTCTTTGTAAGAAGAGTCAATAATCTAGCCCTCCACGTCACAGTTGTTAACTTGACAATGTGTGGAGCTCTGACGAAATTAAATGCTCTTTGCCATAGGAACTATTTTCAAGAACTCCGGTTTCGTTAGTAAATGCAACACCAATGGATTATAGCGGACGCTACAAATGAATTATCATCATCCTATTTATCATTGTGGCATTGTATGGAAGTGAAACGTGGATAAGAACTAGCTCAGAAAGAGAGAGAAAAAGCTTTTGAAATGTGGTGTTACAAGAGAACGTTTAGGCCACGGCCACTTTCTTCCCACTCCTAGGACTTTCCTATCCTATCGTCGCCATAAAACTTAACTGTATCGGCGCGGCGTAAAGAATTGTAAAATAAATAAAAAGAAGAAGAACGTTAAAAGTGAGCTGGACAGATCGAATCACGAATGAAAAGATACCGAATCGAGCTGGTGAGGGGAGAATGATTTGGCAAAATTTGAGCAGAAGAAGAGACAGAATGATAGGGTACATATTAAGACACCCAGGACTTCTTCCGTTAGTTTTTGAGGGAAGTGTAGGCGATAAGAATGTTAGGGGTAGAAAAAGGCATGACAATTACAAACAAATTAGCGTAGATTGCGATGTAGTAGTAGGATGGTGTGGATTGCTGTATCAAAGCATCCTATGGACTGATTGCCTAAACAACAACATTTGTATCATTAACAACTGATAATAGGAGAAGTATATGAGGCTGGTATTAATGCGAAGAGAGTGCCATTCAATGAACACTTTATGTGTTCTCGAGACTTAAACATGATGCCTTGACTGACATGTTGTACTATATAATTTTCACTCCTAAACAATTCGCTGACCCCGGCCTGAAATAGACCCACGATCCAGGACATAAGAAGGTAGTACACAAAATTATCTGTGATCGCCGTTGAAAAAATGAAAACTCTAAAATAAGTAAAATAAGCTTAATTAAAACTAAGCACTCACTACCTGTAGAAAACTTTCTAGCAGAGAGTACCCTTCTCTGTCCAATACAATTTTAACTTTATATTATCTCTCTCTCTCTCTCTGCTCGATTACTTTGAGTGAAAGTTGAATCCTACCGTTACGACCCTCTGAAAGGCAGAACTCAGCAAACTTTCGATGGGAGAGGTAAGGAAGTTCTGCAAGACTGAGCAGAGGTTAGCGGACAGAGTTTGGTCGGGCTAGCTCGCGTCTGGTGAGTGAGAATCAGTGTCACGACTTTACATTTACTTGTGTAGTGAAGATTTACATTAATCCCCACTCGTAATCATTCGTGTAGCCTCCTCATTTTCTACACTTTTAATCTTGAAATAATTCAGTCTTGCATCAAAACACTGTCTTCTTGGATTTTTCCCATATATTCTCAACTGTCGATTTTTATTATTATTATTATTATTATTATTATTATTATTATTATTATTATTATTATTATTATTATTACAATTGACTCTACGTCGCATCGACGCAGGTATTTCTTATGGCGACAATGGGAGAGGGTTAGAGGTTGGAAGCGGCCATGGACTTAAATAAGGTACATCCCCAGCATTTGCCTATTGTGAATACGGGAAACTAGAGAAAACCATCTTCAGGGCTGACGACAGTGGGGTTCGAACCCACTCTCTCCCGAATTCAAGCTCACAGCTGCGCGCCCCTAATCGCACGACCAATTCGCTTGGTACGTCCGAATCTATTAAGTCGCTTATGAAATTGTTCTATTTCATCCTCAACCTGTTTGCAGTCATTCGATCGGGTCAGGAATGGAATGAATGAAGCCCCCATCTAGTGGCGAGGATAGAAAATTGTTCCGGCTGCCGAAGTCTGTCGCACTCCTCTGAGGCAATAATTAATGCCTAACAGATGAAATTAAATTATACAGGAGAGTGTTGCTGGATTGAAAAATGGCAGGGAAAACTGGACCACACGGAGAATAATCTCTGCAGCCTCCGCTTACTCCAGCACAAATCTCACTTGGAGCGACCAGGATTTGAACCACGGAACGAAGCGACAAGAGGCCAGAGCGATACCGCCTGAGCCAGGGAGGCTCCGTTGTACTTCATACCGTATCGAATTTCTTACGTTAATGTTCGAGTAGAATAAAGAGGGCAACTGAACATCGTGCGGACTTATAGCCTGCAGTAATGGAGAAGGAACAACAAGAAGAAAAGGGAAGAAGACGAGGAGTAAGAATGTTCTTCAAAATAATGTGCTAAGTGCAAAATTTCCTTCTTCTTCTTCTTCTTCTTCTTCTTCTTTATGTGTTTACCCTGCAGAGTCGGTTTTTTCCTCGGACTCAGCGAGGGATCTCACCTCTACCGCCTCAAGGGCAGTGTCCTGGATCTTCAGACTACGGGTCGGAGGATACAACAGGGGAGGATGACCACTAACTCGCCCGGGTGGCCTCACCTGCTATGCTGAACGGGGGGCTTGCGGGGAGATGGGAAGATTGGAAGGGATAGACAAGGAAGAGGGAAGGAAGTTAGGTACCATCCCGGCATTTGCCTGGAGGAGAAGTGGGAAACCATGGAAAACCACTTCCAGGATGGTTGAGGTGGGAATCGAACCCATCTCTACTCAGTCGACCTCCCGAGGCTGACTGAACCCCGTTTCAGCCCTCGTACCACATTTCAAATTTTGTGGCAGAGCCGGGAATCGAACCCGAGCGTCCGGGGTGGCAGCTAATCACACTAACCACTACACCACAGAGGCGGACACACTCAACTCCAACCACGTTAAAAACATATCATCAGAAGCCTTACTCAATGGGTGTAAAACAGATGGATAAACTGCACAATGCGGTCGAATCGATATATGTACCGAATGATTGTTGAATGAGATCGATTATTTCATGGAAGAAGTCAGCTGACAAAGTGGTGGACATTAAACTTAGCACACTGTTTAAATAATGGGCCCTGAACCGATCAAGTGAGGATGCAGGTTTGGCAACGCCGCCTCGCAAAACCCATTTGAACCCGACCGCGAAGCGATCTGATTGGTTAACTTAATCACCTGATAAAATAGACAACATTTCTTAGCAGACAAAGTAAGGGTCTCCATACCACGGAAAATTTTAAAGGCAATTTCCTCAATTGTACCGAGAGTTGAAGGGCTAAAGGGCTTAGGAACATTTCAGATAGTGAGTCTTGGATACCTCTATTAATAATAGTAATAATAATAATAATAATAATAATAATAATAATAATAATAATAATAATAATAATAATAATAATGTTATTTGCTTTACGTCCCACTAACTACTCTTTTACGGTTTTCGGAGACGCCGAGGTGCCGGAATTTAGTCCCACAGGAGTTCTTTTACGTGCCAGTAAATCTACCGACACGAGGCTGACGTATTTGAGCACCTTCAAATACCATCGGGCAGAGCCAGGATCGAACCTGCCAAGCTGGGGTCAGAAGACCAGCGCCTCAACCGTCTGAGCCACTCAGCCCGGATAGCTCTACCACAGAATAAAAAGAAACAAATTTCGAAAATCACTTCCGGTCCCCTAAAAACAACCTAAAATCACTTGTTTCTTTACTCGTTTTCTTTTTTATTCAAATCCTAGCCATTTAGTTCTTTCTATAATGTTCCGTGGTTCAATAACCTCGGAAATTTTTGATTTTTTGAAAAATTTCCACGCCGAATGTAGTTATAAGGACTTAAGTGAAACTGTACACTGATTCACATTAGCGCCCGTAGTGGTAGAAAAGGGCAAACTGCTAATCTAATCGACCGGATAACGATGCTTAAGAAAAGGATTGTAATTTTTAGGAACACATTAAGAATATATTCTCATACTTTATTCACCTAAATTGCTTGCTGTAGACACTCCAACACTTTATATCTGGTTCACGTTGGTATGACCATCCTTTATATCGTTGGAAAATACAAGAAAAGACAAATCAAGTAATATATATACCATTTCTATCGGTTAATTTAATCAAAAGTTAACTTCAAAATTTGATTGAAATTTACATCTATCAGCTTTTTTATGAACAATGGTGTAGTACACACGTTCAAAATGCCTTTACGTAACCATAGACCTGTATTTAACAACATTTGTATCAAGCAAAAAAAAAAAAAAAAAAGCACTTTACTTAATTTATGACACTTGACTTACTTTTTTCACCTAAGATGAATTCATCACTTAAACGTTTGCGGTTACGACCTAAGTACATAGCCTCCCACACATATTTTTGAAGTTATGTATTACGAAATTACCCGTTCTTCGCATGGTTTTCTTTTCCAATAAAACTCATAAGAAAGCAACTCATCGCCTGTGGTCAGTTCACAAGTTGCACTGAACCCGTTCGCTTTACCACAACACACACACAGTGACAGCAAGGCATATGAACTCTACCAACCGCAATAGAAATGGACTATTATAGCAGCCCGTGAACGATTGCCTGAACACATCACCCATCAACCCCGTACAGGTTGAACGTTTCAGAGAGATCTCTTAGCTGTTACTCATACTGCAACAGGAAAACATTGTATGCTAATGTACCATAACACACTGGTAAAAATGAAATGGCGTATGGCTTTTAGTGCCGGGAGTGTCGAGGACATGTTCGGCTCGCCAGGTGCAGGTCTTTTGAATTGACTCCCGTTGGCGACCTGCGAACACACTGGTAATTGTATCTTACAGAATAACAATTTATTTTCTTCGTTCTAAGCGGCGTTTCAGAAAAGAAACTGGTGAAAGTCTCGGGAGTGCAGGATTGAGAGGATCTCAACTTCGCGTTTTAAAGCGCCCGCCTGCGCGCGGGGATAAGTCCCTATTTTGCTTCCCATTTCTGGAGACATAGTTCTGCACTGGATGTTCTCTGTTACTTAAAGTTAAGTTCAAAATCCTTATCGAATGCCTCACAAGCATTGGTTGTGATAGTGTCACAAGCCCAGATTTCTGGAGGAAACGGAGGTTCAGAGTCTATGAAATTTGTATAGGGTAGGGTGGGGCTATTTGAATCATTGGGTTATTTGGATCAAAATAAGCATTTTGTCCACTGCGCACTTAGCCTTTTGAACTCCATTACCCTTACCGTATGCTTCCTGCTCCACTCCTAATTAATTTCTGCACTATGAACAGCTGTAGGATGTGAGCAATGCAAAAGAATCTAACGCAAAATATAAGTATGTTACATGAATATATTTACAATTAGGCACACAAAATACGCGAACCCTTGTAGGTTTACACTGTGTGGTACTTTTCAAAACAGTTTTCTGGGTGGAGATCGGGTTTTCTCGAACATTTTTGCAGTAGTAAACTGTTTCCTTTCTACCACCTTTAGCACATCTGTTAGCCTCGTCGGCAATTTGCTTGAATAACTCGTCACTAAAAATAAGTTGAAAGAATCCGTAAGGTGTTGAGGGATTGTTCCTACCTGATGCTTTGTATTCACAAATTGTTTCATTGAATGAGTATTCAGGTAAATCAGGATCGCCAGCTTTCCACTCGTTCCATGGGTATGGAGGAGCTTCACCACCTCCGGTTTCATTATCACTATCACTTTGTTCACTTTCACTTACATTATTCACTAATAAATTCGTCAGTTGTTCGTTCATCATCGTCACTATCACTGTCCTCTAACTGTTCTAAAATATTCAGTTCCGTGAGTGAAGACGAAGCAGAAGCCATGTTTACATTCAAACAACAACATCTGTGAACTTGCATAGACATTCGAGAATAACAGAGCTTAAAAAGTTACCACAATTCCCGCGAAGTATTGTAAATAGGAAAACGTGTTCTCTCAGAGACCGTTAGATAGCTCTACAATACCAGAACACGGAACAGTCGTCATACGAGCGCTGAAAGTACGAGATAATATCATGTCGAGTGGAGCTCGACATCGGAGCGCAAGTCTAATATTTTAATGTCGAACCGCACTCGGCATAGGAGTGCAAAAGTTTAGGGAGCTCATGCCAGAAGCCATTGTGAGCCAGAACTGTGTGGACTGAGCTCTGACTTCAAGCATGAGTTAATTATACCGAGATATCTGTCATCATATTCCACCAATATTAGCTTAAATAAGCTGAAGTAAGAGGCAGCTGTTGGTAATTTATCTTGGTGTAATATTGGAGACGTAATATTTAAGACATTGTGCTTACACTATTGAGAATCAGTTACTGCTTTGTTTGTAGGCATGTGAGGGAGGCATAGCACGCCACCCACTATGACAACTAGCGCACCCTCTTGGTGACAGTAAGGACAGTTAACATTTTAGTAGAATGTTGCAGATGGGGCTATCTGAGTCACTTTTTGCGGGCTATTTGTTTCAGTATCTTTCAGTGGGATATTTGTGTTCCGCATCTCCTACTGGTGAAGCCAGTACATCCAGAAACTTAAATGCTCCCGTTGCACGCCCTTCTGATATACCGCACGCCTCACAAAGAGAAAGCCGTTCAGATAGTATTAGGCCTAAGCCACTACCTAGGCCTATTTCAGGAAGTTTATCCGTTATTTTAGTCACCAAACAAAAACG
The DNA here is from genome assembly GCF_040414725.1 of Anabrus simplex. NCBI lineage: Eukaryota > Metazoa > Arthropoda > Insecta > Orthoptera > Tettigoniidae > Anabrus > Anabrus simplex. The sequence continues at coordinate 38,944,795 of NC_090265.1, read as the reverse complement.
TCTTGAAAAAGAAGGCAAACAGAGTACAGCACACAGCCTGTCACCTGACATCTCCTGAACTTGTAGAGAAATCACAGGTAAAGAGAAAGCTGCAGTTTTCGAAAGAACAATCTGCTGCTAGCAGCAAACGTGTCAGCGGGTAACAGTAGGAGGAAATCTCTTCGAGATTCATCAAGTTCCTCATCTGAATCATCAGCTGACCAAGAAAATTCATCGTATGGGTTCTGCTTGATTCTGTATTGGACCCAGAATCGTTAAAGAAAGGCGACTGAATATGCTATGAGAAGTGTGAAACTTGGTACCATGAAGTTTGTGTTGGAGCAGCTGGACGAAAACAATTCACTTGCTGAAGATGTGTTTAGTGATCTGGGAACTCTTATATGAAGACAGTTATCTTCCTGAATGCTTTTATTACTAGTTGTACGCATCTTAAGTGCTGGAAACTGGATGATCCAAGTAGCCCCCACCTGTGATCCTATTTACCCCACAATATTTTACAAGTGAGCTTTTGCAGTCGGTGTGTATTTTATATTTTTGTCAGTAAATAAAATGATCTTTTGCCTGAAACTACAGAGTACTAGACTGTAATTTGCTGTCACAGAAAAATTGTTTTTACATGCATTTCCGTTCACGTAGGTCCTACCCTCCACAGAACGCCATTATAAAGGGTCTCTCATAAAAACTAAGACCGTCGAAGCGGCGTTTTTACTCTCCCATACGTACGCTGCAGTATGGGAGGTGCGAACATAGTACTTGACCCTGCAAGCAGCCTGCACGTGTTCAACCTGGTAAGCATCAGTCGCCAGTCTGAATCTCATCTGTTAACATGGTGAGAGAGTTATTTCAACACCGTATTTTCGTATGTAAAAGTTCTTGTTTCATCTTAATGATCGTGTGAACAGTCATAACTCTCGCTATTGGTATGCAGAAAATCCTAATGGTATTTATGAAGTCCCTCATTATGATACTAAGAAGATTGGTGTTTGGTGTGCTGTTAGTGCGAGACGAATAACTGGGCGTATTTCTTTTCGAAACGACAGTAAATTCAGAGAGGTAACAAGATGACATTTTAACGCCGTTCTTTCATCAGTCACCGGAAGAAGAAATATCGCGTGGGTGGTTTCAACAAGATTCAGCCCCTGCTCATAAAGCAGAAGATTCCCTTCTTATAATCTCGGATATGTTGCTCGTCTATTTCCCCTTCGTTCTCCAGATCTGTGTGTAACTTTTTTGTGTGTGTCCTCCGCATCGCAAGCTCTGCGCCTACAAGCTCCGCAACCCGCGGTAGCACCGAAGTTTCTAGCAGCTACGAGGTGTCTTTACTGCGCCTGGCAGTCAACCAGCGATATATAAGGAGCTTCGTTCCGAGCCTCTCCAGGACTACCCCAATGTTCGACGACCAGACCACACCGCAAGTCAGACACGGAGGCATTCCTCTTAAAAACGTGTTTTGAACAGGTGGACAAATTGCTGGCCGTGAGGTTTAACCTCTGAACATTGCCTCATTATCCTGATCCCCGTAGCCACGTCGAGCCCCGAGTATAGCATTCTTCTACTCCCTTTAGTCCTCACCAGTGCTCCGACGTCCACCTTAGCATTCTGCTATTTGAATAAATTAAAGCAAGTTTCTTGCAAGTACAAACCTAGTACCAGCATTCTGCCTCTCTCTACAAGTTACGCTTGTAATTTCACAGAAGATAGTTTTCGACTATCAGGATAATTTATTAGTGAAACAGACTACCTCCTCAAGATGGAACTAAGTGTATATAGAATTCTCGTATTGTATAATTGTACATATGCAACAGATATTCAATTTAAGATTTAATTTCAACGTTAATTGCGTGCATTCAAACAAATTTCAAGAAGAATTCAGTTTTATTTCTTATGTATATTGTATCAAATCATTGAAACAATAGAATTTATGTTGTGTCACTGTATACCAAGTTCTTTGTACAATTTTTACATGTGGGGTGAACTGAAAAAAAAGTGTGTTAAACAAATCCTCACACATTGGAGGAACTGAAAGAAAATATTACGAATGAAATCAGAAACATAACAGTGGCAGAACTCACTGGCGTCAGACAGAATGTGGTGAGGAGATACAGTACCTGTATAACCCAGGACATACGATACTTCCAGCATCCTTTATAAGGTAAGATTTCATGTAAGATTGTTGTACGTACGCTTAAGGGGATACGGAACGGTTAAAATGGTGAAAAATATAATTTTTATATTTCTATATTTTATGAATCTCCGAAGTCTGCTCTTTAAAATGATGTATAATACATTATAGTTTAACAAATAAAAGTTGCCACAATTTTAATTTTTTTTGCTAGGGGTTTTACGTCGCACCGACACAGATAGGTCTTATGGCTACGATGGGATAGGAAAGACCTAGGAGTTGGAAGGAAGCGGCCGTGGCCTTAATTAAGGTACAGCCCCAGCATTTGCCTGGTGTGAAAATGGGAAACCACGGAAAACCATCTTCAGGGCTGCCGATAGTGGGATTCGAACCTACTATTTCCCGGATGCAAGCTCACAGCCGCGCGTCTCTACGCGCACGGCCAACTCGCCCGGTCAATTTTAATTTAAACTTGCGCTAACAATGAGAAAATCATACGTGTGAAAAGTTTTAACTGCAGTTTTTTCAGTTTCCAATTTTTTAAAATGTATGTTCCTTTTTCTAGGTGACTATTTATCACAGAGCTGTGTAATTTTCATCATGAATTTGTCTCATATTGGTTAACATTTTAACGGAGGGATTTCCTGATTTAAATAAAACTGTTTGAGATTTGGCTGTTTTTTTAGGAAAATAATTCTATTTATTGCCTGTTTAAGAAAAATATGTATCTGAGCCTCGTTAAGTCCAATTACAAAAACGCTCCGTCAGTATGTCAAGTAAGGTTTGAATAAAATGTGACATGAATTTCATTTTCATAACTGTATTACATCCTGAGAAAAAGGAACATGAATTGAACAAATTTAACATTGTTAAAATAGGCCGCTCCGTATCCCCTTTAAAGCAGAACGGCCGCGCGCGACGTAAGTTCGGCTGAGGCAGCTGCCGTAGCGCAGAGTACAATCACTGTGCGTTCGGTCTGAGTTTATATGACAGACCCTGTATACACTCGGGACGACTGAGAGTCTTCAACAGTGCTATCATCCCTATAGCTTCAAGTGTTCTCGAAGCAAATCACTAACCGTATATACTAATAGTGCTTCCACACTTTTGTTACATGAGAATAACTCAAGCATTTGTGTTAGTGGACATCTGTTCGCGCGCAGTTCGTCTGTATACAATTGTCACTTGCGCACAGTTGGGCAAAAATGGACTCTCTTCCGCGCAGTCGGTACTCAGCCATCCTCACAAGGAAGTAGCCATGTCACCAAGTGCTGAAATTCTGCAGGAAAAGTGTGACGTAATTCCGGAGTATAAACGTCCGACTCGCTGACTGAATGGTCAGCGTACTGGCCTTCGGTTCAGAGGGTCCCGGGTACGATTCCCGGCCGAGTCGGGGATTTTTATCGTTTCTGATTAATTCTTCTGGCTCGAGGACTGGGTGTATGTATCCGTCCCAACACTTTCCTCACAATATTCAGACACCGTGTGACGTACCCACTTGGCCCACAGATGTCTGACAAAATTTTAACGTGGCGGGTCACTTTAATATTAAAATAAATAAAAGATATCTCCTTGTTTCTCCATAAACAATATCCCATGGGCGCCAGTCTTCAAGCTTATGGCTTGAAAACGAAAATTGATAATTAATAATAATAATAATAATAATAATAATAATAATAATAATAATAATAATAATAATAATAATAATAATAATAATACGTAATGAGACTCAAAAACTCCCAGGGGTGAGGTGAACGGAACACAAATCATTAAGTACACTAACTTGGAATTTAAGGATCATTAATAATAATTTCATGAAATACAAATTAAAACTGCTATTTATTAGGATGAAAAACGTGACGTAACGGCGTGTTAACGAAATCTGAACTTACGGAAGAAAAATAAAAATTGAATGAAATTAACTCAAAGAAAATGAACTGTTGCGCGAAGACTTGCAGTAACTTATGCCATAAGCTCACCAAATGTTGACTCTGTTGTCTTGAAGCTGAAGATGGGTGGATCTCTCGTACAGGCTGCCTCATCTGTTGTTGGATTCCAGTCCTACATCCACATTTCCTGTCTTTAACACTTCCTATTGTACTCCTTACATAAAGTCGTAATGAGTCCTAATTTTAAATGCAAAACCACCATGGGTTATGTTCATGGAGAGAATACACTGGTATTCTTCCGTATTACGGAACAGTAGCGTAGCTAAACTCATAATAAAAGCTTTCCTGCCCTATACTAGTCAAAAACCGGTCTCCCATTGACTACCTCTCGTCATTGAGATAACTAGTCCCAATGAGAGAAACCTTTTGAGTAGAATATACTCAGATGCGAAGTGAACTAGGTTAAAATCTTCTCCGATGTGTAGACGTAGAATCGTAGTAAGAGTATCTTCCAAGCGTGAGAATCAGAATCAGAATGTCCGAATACAAGTGACAATCTGCTCACGAGTAAGAATACGAGTATGAATGTGAAAACGACTGCTAATGCTAATAAGAATCTGAATGTCTTCTCCAGCTCTTGTCGGTGGTATATATCGGTTCAAAAGTCTCCTTTTATCAGCCATATCACATGGTCCAGTAAGATTCGAGGTCTCATCCCTTCTCCGATGTATTGCTGTGAATCCATCACGTTGCTTCATTACGTTCATTCACATAGGCTGAACTTTCCCGCTGAAATAAAGCGTCCCGAAGCGGAGTTTGAAAAGTGGGTGTAAATAATGTATCAACTGTCTCTTCATGAGGTGGAGAGGGTAATATCTCTCGTAACCTCGATGACGTACTTTTCCTGGAACTGGGCTGAAATTAGCCTGCTGACTCTGGTCACCTCACAACGGCTATTGGAAAATGTACTGCAAGTTATAAATATGCGTGATGTTGAAATACTTTACCCAATAATGTGTTCGTTCAGAATACGTTATAGCCGCGATACAAATATATGAAATGATGATTAAAATGGATGATGAAACCCTATATATACATATTAATTTAAAAATGACCTATCAGTGATTAAATATATACATCTTATCAATTAAATATATAGTTCAATAACTGAAAATATTCAGTGATGTCCCAAACATCACAACCGTACCACACTACCAACACGCAATAGTGATTATATTCCTCCATATCGGGTTGGCGTCAGGAAGGGCGTCCGTACGTAAAACAGGGCCAAATGCACATGTGCGACGCAGTTCGCACCAGCTACCCCACAGATGTGGGAAAATCGGAACGAAAGGAAGAAGAAGCAGAAGAATACCGGAGTACAATCACCGTGTATAAACATGCTAATTGCGCATGCATGGTGATCGCACTCTTGCAACTCGTGCCAGCTCACTCGTATCATGCGAGCTGGTGGTTTGTCAGATTGTATCACAGTTAATTTACCCGCCGTGCCGAGCGCAGATCGCTCAGCTGGGTCAAAGCGGCGAGCTAGCGTGCTACTCTGACTAGCATGAGGTCTGAACAACGTCTATTTATATTATTAGGATGGTAATACACAAGTCAATTTCAAATGTACATGTTCATGACACGAATAAGCAACGGAACTGCACATTAGATGTAGACATGGAGAAAGCCTTCACGAACATAAATCCTTACATTTTCTAATAAACACATTTCAGTAAGAATATTATCTTTCTATAGGATAATTCTACAAAACTACGGTGGGTTAGAGTCTGTCGGACACTCATTTGGATGTATCTTTACAATGAAAATAATCAGTGCATAATCTTTATAACATTATTCACGGCATAACTGGGTACAAAATTGAAGTGCCAATGCCTTACAAATCAACGTTGATGCCTCTTTAGCTCCATGTATTAGGACCGTTTTGTTGCAGATGTTCATCCTCAGTTTAACTCCATGCATTAGGACCGTTTTGTTGCTGGTGTTCCTCCTCAGTTTAGCTCCATGCATTAGGACCGTTTTGTTACTGATGTTCCTCCTCAGTTTAGCTCCATGCATTAGGACCGTTTTGTTGCTGGTGTTCCTCCTCAGTTTAGCTCCATGCATTAGGACCGCTTTGTTGCTGGTGTTCCTCCTCAGTTTATCTCCATGCGTTAGGACCGTTTTGTTGCAGATGTTCCTCCTCAGTTTAGCTCCATGCATTAGGACCGTTTTGTTGCTGGTGTTCCTCCTCAGTTTAGCTCCATGCATTAGGACCGTTTTGTTGCTGGTGTTCCTGCTCAGTTTAGCTCCATGCATTAGGACCGTTTTGTTGCAGATGTTCCTCCTCAGTTTAGCTCCATGCATTAGGACCGTTTTGTTGCTGGTGTTCCTGCTCAGTTTAGCTCCATGCATTAGGACCGTTTTGTTGCAGATGTTCCTCCTCAGTTTATCTCCATGCGTTAGGACCGTTTTGTTGCAGATGTTCCTCCTCAGTTTAGCTCCATGCATTAGGACCGTTTTGTTGCTGGTGTTCCTCCTCAGTTTAGCTCCATGCATTAGGACCGTTTTGTTGCTGGTGTTCCTGCTCAGTTTAGCTCCATGCATTAGGACCGTTTTGTTGCAGATGTTCCTCCTCAGTTTAGCTCCATGCATTAGGACCGTTTTGTTGCTGGTGTTCCTCCTCAGTTTAGCTCCATGCATTAGGACCGTTTTGTTGCTGGTGTTCCTCCTCAGTTTAGCTCCATGCATTAGGACCGTTTTGTTGCTGGTGTTCCTCCTCAGTTTAGCTCCATGCATTAGGACCGTTTTGTTGCAGATGTTCCTCCTCAGTTTAGCTCCATGCATTAGGACCGTTTTGTTGCAGATGTTCCTCCTCAGTTTAGCTCCATGCATTAGGACCGTTTTGTTGCTGGTGTTCCTCCTCAGTTTAGCTCCATGCATTAGGACCGTTTTGTTGCTGGTGTTCCTGCTCAGTTTAGCTCCATGCATTAGGACCGTTTTGTTGCTGGTGTTCCTCCTCAGTTTAGCTCCATGCATTAGGACCGTTTTGTTGCTGGTGTTCCTCCTCAGTTTAGCTCCATGCATTAGGACCGTTTTGTTGCTGGTGTTCCTCCTCAGTTTAGCTCCATGCATTAGGACCGTTTTGTTGCTGGTGTTCCTCCTCAGTTTAGCTCCATGCATTAGGACCGTTTTGTTGCTGGTGTTCCTCCTCAGTTGAGAATCCATTTCCATTTTTCTCGCCCTCTCTTTAATGGCATTCTTTTCCGAACCTTTCTCTTGAAATTTTTCTCCCACATTCTTAAGTTTCTCTTAACTCTCCTTACATTTCCGTCTCCTAACTTCAACAGCTGAGGGGCCCTTTTAATGTTGGTCATGAACTCAGTCTTCTGAAAAGAAATTTGAAGCCCAGTCTTCTTTGCTAGCATTTGAAATTGCTCTATTTCTTCTTTTGTTTCTCCCTGTTTGGTGTACGTTGAATCGATCATTTCTCGGTGTGTTCTTTTATTAGTGCCCAGTATTTCTTCATTCCTTCTGATCTTCGTTTCCTCTCATCTTCCGAGATAATACGCTTGGTTTTTAATGTAGATTTGTCTTGGAACATTGTATTTTCGTATTTAGTTATTACGTTAGCTGTTCGATCGAATAGTGAATTTTCTGTAATTTTTAATTCTACTTAAGTCTTTTCAGTTTCTTTAAACCAGATGGGTTTTGTTTTGAGATTACGAAGAAGTCAAAGATTTGTTTGGTTAATTTATTAGAGTTCATTCCGAGAAGATGACCATAAACATTTATCATCCTTTTTTCGCACAGTATCTGAGAGTTTTTCAATTTTCTTGATGTGTATTATTATCCTGTAATGTTGGTCCTATGATGTTTCTTAGAATGTTCCTCTCTTTTAGCTAGAGTTTCTCCATCTGGCCTTTGAAATTCCTGTTCAGTGTTTCTGCTATATATAGTGGTTCTGGTTTAATCACTGTTTTATAATGGTTAATTCATTACCCCACGAAAGGGATTTCTTGTTGTATGTATCTTTTGTTAGTTGGAAAGCCAGTTCAAGTTTTCTGGATTCCATTGCTTTGAATTTCTACTAATCAATTCTCCAAGATATGTGAATTATTTTACTATTTCAATCTTTCGTTCTTGGACTGTGAGGTATTTATGTGGAAGTTTGTTGTTTGTCATAATGTTGTTCCTTTCGAAGGAGATGTGAAGACCTATTTTAGCTGCTTGTTTCTCTCAATACACAGATTATTATTATTATTATTATTATTATTATTATTATTATTATTATTATTATTATTTTGCTAGTTGCTTTACGTCGCACCGACACGGATAGGTCTTATGGCGACGATGGGACAGGAAAGGGCTAGGAGTGGGAAGGAAGCGGCCGTGGCCTTAATTAAGGTACAGCCCCAGCATTTGCCTGGAGTGAAAATGGGAAACCACGGAAAACCATTTTCAGGGCTGCCGACAGTGGGGTTCGAACCTACTATCTCCCGAATACTGGATACTGGCCGCGCTTAAGCGACTGCAGCTATCGAGCTCGGTATTATTATTATTATTATTATTATTATTATTATTATTATTATTATTATTATTATTATTATTATTATTATTATTATTATTATTGTCTGTCGATGTCCACATCGTACCGGCAGTAGCAGTACTCGACTGAACTACGCTTTCCACATGATGACACTTCCAGGTCGCTCTCTCGTCCACGGCGGATGTAACAGTGGCGCCGCCACAGCCCACTGAGTGCGAATTGCATTTCATGCCGGAAACACACGAGCGCAGCACTACGGAAACTGTTTGAAATGCATAGCATACAGTTTTGTAAGAGCCACATTAAATTAGCTATAAAAGCATGGTTCCCTCCTCTAATAGAACGTTCAATATCGCGGCAAGGGTACAGAATTAGCAAAAATACTTTAAATAAATATAAAGGCGATTCAGGAAATAAAACGGTAAACAGGACCCTGGAAAGAGGCTCAGACTACATGTAGAGCGCTGGCCTTCTGAGTGTCAGTCGGCGGGTTCAATCCCAGCTCAGTACGGTGATATTTGAAGGTATTCCCAGCCTCGTGTCGGTTGATATACTGGTAAAACTTGTTCGACAACATTGCGTCACCTCGGTGACTCCTAAAACCGTAAAGTAGTTAGTCGGATGCAACACCAATAATATTAGGCAATTATTTTTATTATTATTATTATTATTATTATTATTATTATTATTATTATTATTATTATTACTTTACACAATCTTCCTTCTGTCACGCAGACTGATACCCTTTTCCTTACACTCTCGCCAAAGATACTTGAGTCTTTGACTTCTTCTTGCTTGCTCTTCACCGAAATGTTCCGTGGCCTCGTATGTTGCTCTTCAGACGCATCCCTCAATCCCGCAAACTTCTTCCTAAATGACGTCCTTTCTTTTATATCCTCCTCCTTGATACCTATTTCTGCCAAGGCATTGTGCACCTGTGTTAGCCATCCCAGTTGTTTTTTCCACTTTTCCTGCAGAAGAAGTATCATGTTGGCCAATCTCTCAGGGTTCATTCTTTTGATATGCCCATAAAACGTCAGTCTCCTTTTCCTCATCACAGTCGTGATTCTTTCTACTGTCTTGTAGAACTCCAAATTCAATCTTAACCGGAATGTGTTTGGGTCACTCGTCGACTTTCTTGGGTCTAAGATTTTTCGTAAGAATCTTTCTCTTTTTTTCAAGGATTGGGTCAGCCATTCTCGTCATGATTTCTGCTCCATAAAGGCACTCCGTTCTAACCACTGTGCAGTAATGTTTTAACTTGGCCTGAATTGAGAGGGGCTTGGACTTATAGGTGTCATGACATAGTCTGAATGCCAACTCCATCCTTCTCACCCTCTCCTTTAATCCCTCCTTTTCATCTCCATTGGGGGTGAGTATTTCTCCCAGGTATTTACATTTTTCACACGCTGAATATCGCCATATAGTGTAACAAGTCTGTCCGTGTCGGCTTTTTTTTAAATAGAATTCATGAATGCTGTATTTTCGAAGGAGATTCTTAAGCCTGTTTTGAATGCAACTTTTTGTAGTTTTTTCAACTTGTTTCTTGGCTGTTTGACGGTTGTGTGTAACAAGAATGACGTCGTCTGCGAAAGCAAGGCAGTCCAACATCATCGCATTTTTTCCCCATTCTTCATTCCATTTTCAGTCATTTCCAACCTCCATTCCCTAATAACTTTTTCGAAAATGCAATTAAAGGCCAGTGGAGAAAGGACGTATCCTTGCCTCAAACCCGTTTTTATCTCAAACGGATTTGAGAGTTCGTCCATAAATCTGACTTGAGAAAAGATTTTTGTAAGAAACTGTCAAATTATGGCCAGAGATTTCTCATCCACTCCAAACTCCTGCAGAACGTTCATAAGCACTCCACGATCTATGGAATCATGTGCCTTTTTGAAATCAAAGAATGTTATGATAGTCCTCTTCTGATTTCTCATTGATCTTATATTTAAAAGTGATTTTAGAATATAAATCTGCTCAGCACATGAACGCCCTTTCCTGAGCCCGGCCTGGTATTCACCAGTTTGTTTATCCAGATGTGTTTCAAGCCTCCGCTGCAATGCTTTGGATCAGATTTTGTATGCTATAGGAAGAAGGGAGATACCTCTGTAGTTGTTGTCGTTAGTTTGGTCCCCTTCTTTGTGTAAGGGATAAATGAATGCACTCTTCAAATAACTTGGTATTTCTTCTTTTTCCCAAATAAAAGCTAATAATTTCTCTAGTTTCCCATTATTATTATTATTATTATTATTATTATTATTATTATTATTATTGTCCAGGCCCTTACCTGAATGATCAGCGCAGTGGCCTTCGGTTCATTCGGACCATGTAGAAGATTTTAATCTCAAAATATTAAATTCCTTGGCCCAGTGAACTAGTTTGTTGTACTATTCCTAGGGTGCAGTGTCCTTAGCGACGAATTGTCATTAGCGACGGACGGGTTTCTAGAGAAGGAAGAACTACTTTTGACAGTTGGGCGCACAGAGGACTGCCCAAACCAAACGTATGTAGAGTACACTGCGCTTTGGCAGCTGCCTCAGTCGAACTTACGACGCGCGCGGCCTCCCTGCTTTAAGCGTGTTTACAATGTTACCTTAAAAAGGATGCTGAAAGTGTCGTCCTTCCTGGGATAATCAGGCACTGTATCTGGTAACCACATTCTGGCTGACTCGAGTGAGTTCTGACACTGGTATGTTTCTGATTTAATTCGTAATATTTTCTTTCGGTTCCTCGAATGTGTGAGGATTTGTTCGATTCATTTTTCTTTCAGTTTCACCGGTGAAATCTACACTCTTCACTTCAACGCCACACAGCAACAATACTCCCAACTGCATGCCCGTCAAAGTAAAAATCACACACTTTGATCTGGAGAACGAGAGGACGAGCACTGAATACTGTCTGCAAACACTTCCGAGATTGTAAGAAGGGAATCTTCTGCTGTATCAGCGGGGGCTGAATCTTGTTGAAACCACCCACGCGATTCTTCTTCCGTTAACTAATGGAAGGACGGGGTCATCATAGGACCTCTCTCTGCATTTACAGTCGTCTCATAAAAAATAGGCCCAATTATTCGTCTTGAATTAAGGCACACCAATCTTCCTATCATAATAAAGGACTTCATAAAAATTAGGATTTTCTGCACACCAATAGCGGGAATTATGACTAACCACATGACTATTAAGATGAAATCAGAACTTTTACATACAAAAATATGGTATTGCAATGATAACTGTCTCACCATGTTAGCAGCTGAGATTCAGACTGGCGACTGATGCTTGCCAGGTCGAACACGCGCAAGCTGCTTGCACGCTGAAGAACTGTGCGCGCGCCTGCCATACCGCAGCTGTCGTAGCGCACAGTATAAACACCGCACGTTCGGTCTGGGTTTATATGAGAGACCCTGCATTGTGCATTGCGGTAGGAATCCAAGTATCATCTCTTCGTCCACCGCCTATGTACAGTTTAAGAACATCCTCGCGCGTCGAGCGTGTATAAAATTAAATACCTACTTCTTTGTGCGGTTGAATGTGTATTATACAGAACAAAGCGTGAATACGTAAAATTTAGTCACCATAACTTATGAATTTCTATAATAATTCACACTGTCAAGACAATTCACCCTCATATTCTCGACGTAAAATTTATCAGTGAATGTGCAGTTTTCTTTAGTATAGACGCAATTCCAGTATCCGATTCATGGTTTGAATAATGGAGCCTAACTGCTGAGTGACGGGTTGTGGCCGATGTTACGACCCATTACTCTTCCAATAGCCACGGTCGAGAGAACCTGTATAAAATATGGGGTATAACGAAAGAGCATTAAGACTGAGTAAAAGATCACATAAACTTCAGCGAAGATGATCCATGAAGCTCAGATGGCGAACTCGCCCAGACAGAATAATTGAACGACAGCAGTAATCTCCAAATTATCAAATCTATATCCATTTTTATCTGGACTCTGAAGTTAATATTTTCTTGTCAGAATTAGGCATCTATTTTGAGTTCAGTGAACCAGAATTAATAGAATAGAATAGAATAGAATAGAATACGCCCATTCCATAGTTCCGGATCGCCAGGAAGTGAGGAGAGAGTAATCACTTATTACAGTACAAATGATTTGATGATGATGATGATGATGCTTGTTGTTTAAAGGGGCCTAACATCTAGGTCATCGGCACTTAATGGTATAAAGTGTAATGAAATTTATAAGTTCAAAATCATCCACTGACCAGAATAGAAAATGTGATAAAGAATAAATGGATGGATATGAATTTAAAACAATCACTGGGTCAGTTCCAGAAACTATCTTAAACAATAGTATTACTGACCAAGGGACCCCTTCTAAAGCACAATGCTGAACAATCCTGAATGGAGGATACTTGTTGTCTAAAGGGATCCAAAATCCAGGTCAACGGTCCCTCATAATGGTACTTATCGCTAGTAAAGTAGAACGATGGTATTTGTCATGTTGCGGTACTAATCGAAAGTTGCTATAGACTCACGGTGTTCCACACATGATGGTACTACCCGCAAGTATTGTACGTCGCACAGGTAACGCAGAACTATGGTGTTTCTCACATAATGGCGCCACTCATAGGGAACGCAAACCCATGGTGTTCCTCATCTATGTGTACTAATCACGGGCGCCGGTATTCCCGTGGTGTTCCTCATACCTATAGTGGGTACTAATAACAGCCAACGCCCAGACCCGTGGTGTTTCTCACAATGGTATTAATCACGGGTACTGGAAACCCACAGTGAACCACTTTCTGCTACTACTAATCACAAACCTATTGTGTACCTAACGTAGTGGTAGTCTACTACTCGCAAGTGAAGGCGACCCATGGTGTTCCCCGCCCGCGTGATGGTACTAATCACAAGTAGTTTCATGGTTCTAATACAATCATCCCTAGGTCACGCCTTTTAGTCGCCTCTTACGACAGGCAGGGGATACCGTGGGTGTATTCATCGTCTGCGTCCCCCACCCACAGGGGTACAAATGATTTGATACATGCTTGGTTTTGTTATACTTAATTTTTATATTACTTCTTTAAATATGATTCACTAATTACACCCGACCTCTAAATGTCAGCCGATCTCTAAATGTTGGTTTCTACGATTTTTATTTTTTATTTTTTGTCCTAGGCGTTAACATTGTTATACAGGGTATATCCACGATGATGTTACAAACTTTCAGGGATTATGGAGGGCGGCAAATTGACGAATTTGAGATAAGGAGCCATATTCCGGAAACGATCGAGTAAAAAGTTAAGCAAAATTCTACTCATTTAAGTCCGTTTACCTGCACAAGTTTCAAAAGCTGCTCCATTTACAACAAATATTTGAAACGGCGTATCCCTGCGTCAATGCAGGCTTGGCATCGTCGCACAAAGTTCCGCCGAAACCGTTCGAATATCCCCAGTGTCGTTTGAACAGCGTTGCAGGCAGCGAGAATTCTTGCCAAGAGATCCTTCTTCAGCCTCGACAAGTGTGTCATATATAAGGCTTTTCATATGGCCCCCACAAGAAGAAATAAAGTGGGGTGAGGTCAGGTGAACTAGCAGGCAATGAAACAGGACCTCCTCTTCCTATCCACTTTGCAGGGAATGTTTAATCCAGGTGTTCACGAACCCTCGGTCCAAACTGAGGTGGGCCTCCATCATGTTGGAACCACATCCGTTGACGTAGGGCAAGTGGGATGTGTTCCACGAACTGTGTACACGGCTGCATTTAGGCGGGGAGGAAGAAGAAATTATAGAAACGATTAATTATTAATAACCTTCGACTCGGGCGTTTCCGGACTACGGTTCCTTATCTCAAATTGATCCATTTGTTGTCTTCCATCGTCCCTGAAAGTTTGTAACAACATCTAAGACAACATCTATGTTACCCCCTATTAATTCGTGTTAGTGCAGGTATTTATTTGTGCCACTAGTCTGAAAACAACGATGATATCAACAATCAAAGCACATTACTAAGCTTGACTTTGTGCTTGGTTTATTTGATTCTCTTTTGCCACATATCTTTTAGAATCTCCAAAATAATTTGCTGTCCTACCCCATTAAAAAATTGTATAATTGTATAGAATTCTTTCCCTCTTTCTATTTTTACTTACCCAGGCAAATAAAAATCCTCAGCCTGTTTCCAGTCATTCGACCGGTCAGAAATGGAATGAATGAGCCCCATCTAGCGGTGAAGATAGGAATTGTGCCGGCTGCCAAAGCCTGTCGCACTCCATTGGGGCAATGATTGATGACTCACAGACGAAATGATATCGAAGAGTGCTGCTGGAATGAAAGACTGCAGGAAAAACAGGAGTACACGGAGAAAACCTATTCCGCCTTCGCTTTGTACAGCACAAATCTCACATGGAGTGGACCGGGATTTGAACCACGGAACCCGTGGTGAGTGGGTGGCGAGCAGCCGCCTGAGCCACGGAGGTTCACCACTAACAGATTCTGTTTCCCTACATATTCTAAACAAGTGTGCTTCCTCCTTTAATTTTCCGTATATCAAGCAAGAATTTTCTTTGCTTTTCTCTTTTAGACACTTATAAATACCCATCAAGCACCAAAATACACCTATTATTGCTCTGTTCGTAAGCTTGTCTTCCTTTATTGCTAATTTCACAGAATTCCCGCAATGTTCTTTTAGTTCTGCATTGTGACAGTCATCTGTTCCTCAGTGTGTTTCACACTAATAGTTACTTTCTTACTCAATTTATTTTCTTCGTTCTGGATCTCTTTATCCCATGTGTCTCCCATTCCTATTCTATCTAGCATCCTTTTCACCTTGTGTTTTGAACGTAACTCACTCACTTGATTAAATACTAACATTTATTACATTTAAGACACTTATATAACACATTATAAATACATAATACTGAGTATTGATGGGCAGATGGCCCCGATAACATTCAGTCACATGTTCTCGTGTCCTCTCGCACGAGGCACCCAAGCATAACAGTCTCTCATCCCCCTTCCATCCACACCACTTCCGGCTGGGTGCTGAAGGGTGCTGCTATCTGTCCTAGGAAGTGGTAGCGAGCAACTAGGTGGTCTAGCCATAGCTAGGCCGGAACATGCTCCCCACCGTTGAATCACCATGATTCAACCGAATTAAACTGCCTGATGTGCCCTCATGAGAGTTCAGTTCAAATATCACACAGGCACTGACATACAGAGTTCATGTACAGTAACCAAAATGAGTTGATCATTCAACAAAATATACATATAAACATAGGCAAAACAGAAACACAAGCAACAAAATATTTACACTGTTAACAGAAGGTACTAAGTAGGTTGACTGTGTCCTCATCCATTATTATGCAATATGAATTAAGCACACTATAAGTTCTCAGTTCAAATCACGCACACACAACACCATAATTACACTCTGAAATGAACAAGAAAAAATATTCACATGAAACACATTATATTTTAGCCACAACGATCCTGTTTAGTTCTCAATAGGTAATGGAATTAACTTGTTAACAGGTCGTTTAAAAAGACCACTGGTTGTTCTGATGGTAGCCACTCGTGCAAGTCCATCCTTCCCAGGGTGAACAGTCTCCACCACAGCCAACTTCCAACAGAGAGGAGGAAGATTGTCCTCCTTCAGAAGAACAACTGTACCAGTAGCTAGGTTCTCCTTGGGACAGGTCCATTTTTTCCTCTGCTGCAGTGAGTTCAGGTAATCGGCAGACCACCTCTTCCACAACTGCTGCTGCATTGACTGGATACGCTGCCATCGAGACAATCTGTTGATGGGCAGGTCAGTAATGTCAGGCTCAGGGATGGTTGTAAGGGGGGCACCAATTAGGAAATGAGCAGGTGATAAATAATTAAGGTCACTGGGGTCATTAGATAAGGCAGATAGGGGGCGAGAATTAAGACAGGCTTCTATCTGTGCAGTAAGGGTACATAGCTCCTCAAATGTCAATAGCGCATTACCCGCAACTCTTCTCAAGTGGTACTTCATGGACTTGACAGCTGCTTCCCACAGTCCGCCAAAGTGTGGAGAGCTGGGAGGTATAAAGTGCCACGTGATGCCTTCCATCGCTAATGAATTCCTTATCTCTTCACAAAAGCTGGTTGAAAGGAATAGTTTTTGGAGATCCTGCATTCTTCTATTGGCACCAATGAAGTTAGTCCCATTATCACTATAGATGATGGAGCATTTCCCACGTCGAGCTATGAATCTCCTCAGGGCTGCCATAAAGGCATCAGTAGAGAGATCACTCACTACCTCCAGGTGAAGAGCCTTGGTAGCCAGACAGATGAACAATGCAATGTAGCTCTTCGTTGTCTGTTTGCTTCTTACATTTCCCCTCTTGACGAAGAAAGGACCAGCATAATCAGTTCCTACATTAAGAAATGGGCGACTCTGTTGCACTCTGGTAACAGGGAGCTGTCCCATCAGCTGTTCAGCTGTTGACGCCTTGAATCTAAAACAGGTGAGGCACTTGTGGATGACTCTTCGAACAACTGCCCTAGCTGTGGGAATCCAGAATCTTTCTCTTAATGATGCAATTACTAATTGAGCACCTGCATGTAAAAGCCTAATGTGTTCTGCCATCACAACAAGGTTTGTGAGAGCATGCTGGGGAGGAAGGATAAGCTGGTGCTTATTGTCATAAGGTAGTTTTGAATTTACTAGTCTTCCTCCTACCCTTAGCATTCCCTTATCATCTAAGAAAGGATGTAAATCTGCAATTTTACTTTTCCTTGAAATGCAACACTTAGAGTTGAGACTGGCTATCTCTTGAGCGTAACACACTTGCTGTGCAATTTTGATACAGGAGTGCAAGGCCATCTGCAGCTCGTGTGTACTTAATATCCCTAACCTCTTGTCTTGAGGATTGGCACTATTGTGAATAAATCGCCAACAATATGCAGTAACTCGAGTCAGTCGGGACAGTGACGAGTACTTCAGCATAAGTTCATCCCAGTTTGTACCTATCAACATAACTACAGGAAGTGTGCTTCGTGACTCAGGTAGTTCCTCTTCTGCATGGGCTGAGCTTGTGTCTGGCCATGATTCAGTGGGCTCAGTTAACCAGGATGGTCCGTGCCACCACAGGTTCATACCTCGTAGTTGTTCTGGAGCAACACCTCTGGATATTAAATCTGCTGGATTACAACTGGTAGGAACATGTCTCCATTCAGCCTTGTGAGTGTATTCTTGAATTGAAGAGACTCGGTTGGCCACAAATGTTTTCCAGCGAGTAGCAGGAGATGCGATCCAGGCTAATACAATGGTGGAGTCTGTCCACAGGTACAGCTTGCTGACTGGCAGAGACAAAGCTGGAAGGGTCTTGTGGAGTAGTCGGGCAAGTAGTAGCGCTCCACACAGTTCAAGTCTTGGTAGTGTCAGTTTCTTCACCGGTGCTACTCTGGATTTAGAACATAATAATCTGACACAGGTCTGTCCCCCTTTGTCGACAGACCGTACATAAAGACAAGCTCCATAAGCTTGTTCTGAAGCATCAGAAAAACCATGAATTTGTATATCAACAGGGGGTCCCTTACATGTGACTAACCGCTCAATATAAAATTCTCTTACTGCCTGTGGCTTAAAGTGAAGTTCTTCCCATTCTCTGACTAGTTGAGATGGTAGTCTGTCATCCCAGTTCAGATTGACTAGCCAAAGTTTCTGCATAAAAACCTTGTAAGAAATTACCAAAGGGCTGACCAACCCAAGTGGATCAAATATTGATGCAATAACAGATAAGACCTTTCGTTTAGTTACATGAGAGTCAGCATGATAGAGACTGTCTGAATACAGATTGCCACAAATGAGAAAATGATCAGTGACTGGATGCCATAATAGGCCTAAAGATTTCACACTAGTGCCTTCATCAAGACTTAAAGGCAGCTGGGTTTCCCTGTCCTCTTCTGAAACTGCTTCTAGTAATGCTGGGTGGTTTGAACACCATTTTCTGAGGTGAAATCCTCCACTCTCTAGTAAATTAATAATTTCAGACTGCAACTGAAGAGCATCCTGGATATCGTCACAGCCGCTTAATAAATCATCAACATAAAAATCTCTGCGAACAACTTGTGCTGCTCTGGGGAACCTTGATTCTTCATCTTCAGCAAGTTGCTGCAGGCATCTGGTAGCTAGGAAGGGTGCTGATGCTGTACCATATGTTACAGTTGTCAGTTCATAGTGAGAGGGTGGGTCCCTAGGTGATTCCCTCCAGATAATCCGCTGAAGTTTCCTATCATCTGCATGAACCATGACTTGCCGATACATTTTAGCAATATCTGCGGTGAAGGCAAAAGTATGCATTCTGAATCTTAGAATGATAGAGTAAAGATCCTCTTGTATTGTCGTTCCAACCATTAAT
Organism: Anabrus simplex; assembly: GCF_040414725.1. Lineage (NCBI taxonomy): Eukaryota > Metazoa > Arthropoda > Insecta > Orthoptera > Tettigoniidae > Anabrus > Anabrus simplex. The sequence goes on along the minus strand of NC_090265.1, from coordinate 38,925,881 downwards.
ATGTCATTCAATGAAATGTTGTTAGAAGTTTTAGAAGATGCATCAAATACTACCCTAGTTTTGGTAGTCGAGCTACTAAGCTTAAAAACTGGATGATGGGGTAGATAATAGCTTCCACCTTCATTCCCTGACTGAGTAGATGTATCCACCTTAACCATATGCCCCATCGCCTCATACTCGTGAAGAAAGTTAGAGTACTCGTGCTTAAGTGAGGGCTGCCTGCTGAAACGCCGTTCTAATTGAGTTAGTCTTGACATGGCATGATTGAAGGAGTTTCCCAGAACCTCAGGTTTCTGCTTGAGGGGTAAGCGAACTATGAATCTACCTGTAGCATCCCTAGTAGTATTCTCTGTAAAGTGTTTTTCAGTAGCTCTCTCTTCTCTTGTCATGACTCGTGATGTAAGCTCTTCTATTTCCCAGAACCGTTGTAGTTGAGTGTCTAACCTGTCCTCTGACTTCAAGAAACATGTAGTTAGAGTAGGATTTTTCTCTTCCCTACGATGGTAGTGTCCAGCAATAATCCATCCTAGTTCAGTGTCTTGAAGGATAGGATAATCTGGTGATCGAGTTCTGCGCCGAGGTTTCAGTAATGAAAAGAAATGTTCTGCGCCTATTAACAATTCAATGCCACCTGGCTGGAAGAACTTGGGGTCAGCGAGCTTCAAATCAGTGGGCAAGTTCCAATGCTCATGCTGAATGTAACTACTGGGCATGTTACCTGTGATACGTGGAAAGACAGAGCAAGTCATACTCACAGTGAAGTTACTTACAGTGGATTGCAATTCTAACTGAACACTGTACCTTGATTGAGAAATGGAATCATTTATGCCGCTGATTGGTATGGGATTCTTCATTTTCTTAAGGCCTAATCGCTGTGCTAGACTTTCGGTGCAAAGATTAACCTGGCTGCCACTGTCAAGAAGTGCCCGGCAGACCTGCATTTGCCCCCTAGAATCTAGTACCTTGACCATGGAAGTGGACAGCAGAACCCCTACAGGGTCTTTTGTATTGCAGTATGTGTGAGAGGAGTTGGATGCAGTTTGATGGGCTGTACCTCCCTCTCTACCTGATAGATTATGTAATGAGGTGTGATGCTTCCTACTACATAATTTACAGCCACGTGATTTGCACTGTTTGGCAGAATGCTGTGTACGCAAACAGTTAAAACATAAGTCCATTTCCTTAACCCTTCTTTGTCTATCTTCCACACTGAGAGCTGCAAACTCTTCACATTTAAATATCGGGTGATTACCATGACAGCAGGGACACTTTATGAGACTGGTAGTGGTGTAAGTGTAACGTGGTTGAGTATCCCCTTGAGGTTTAGGCTTAATTCTGTCAGCTTGTTGTCTGTGCGATGGTGCAGTGTGCTGTGAGCTAGGGAAGTTCTCCAGAGCTTGCCGTTTATGCTCAACAAATGACAGCAAGTCATCAAGTGATGGAACCCGAGTGTCTGCCTGTGATAATTCCCAGTCTCGTCTAGTACAAGCATCAAGTCCTTGAGCATACAGTTGAGTCAAAATAACTTCATGCAGTGGAATGTTTAGTTCTAGGGCCTTGAGTGCATTCAAATGACTATTAAAAGTGTTAGAGTACCTTAACAGTTCTGTGGCTGTTTCACTGGAGACTGATTTTAAAGTTAAGAGTGCCTTAACATGAGTAGCTGCTATTAGTTTCTTGTTCTCAAATCTGTCCTTCAACATTTTCCACGCTACCTCATAATTTGCCTCTGTGATGGGTAAATTTTGAATTAATTGGCTGGCTGGGCCCTCGAGAACAGATGCTAAATAGTGAAATTTCTGGACACTTGGCAGATTATTGTTGTTATGAATCATAACTTGAAAACTGTCTGCGAATGAGAGCCAGTTTTCGTATTTTCCATCGAAATGTGGAATGTTAATAGCCGGTAACTTTAAACTCGCGACACTGCTGACCTGAGTTCTTCCTGAATCTACCGTGTCGCGTGATGACTCTTCAAGGTTCGCTATTATTTTACTCATTTCGCCCTTTACCTTGTAGTATTTGGTTTCGAATTCGGCACGCGCCTGATCATGAGCTTGCTCGTTTTCAGCGTCTCCTAATTCTAATTCTGACTGCACGTCATCAAACTTCGACATTAATGCACTCATGTCTTCGTATCGCAGTTTAATTTCATGCGAATTCGAATGCTGTTGAGCGATGAAATTTTCAACGAATGTTTCCGAGCGGGTAAGTTGCGCTTTAAATCGCGACCTCTGCTTAAGAAGCTTTTGCCTTGTTGAAGATTCCATGATGGAGGGGGTAAGACAATAACAAGGAGAAAAGGAGAGCCTTAAATGAATAGTACTGACCTGCCTTCAGTTTAGTTTACCTCTGGTGCTGGAACATCGAACCTGGGACTGCCAGATGATGTCATTGAAGTGAACTTCCAAGTATTTCCATGTTACTGTAGAAACTAGTCGTCCATACTACACGCCACGCTGCTTTCACGAGATCCTCGTGGTGTAGATAATCCGGCCCGTGTTCTCGTGTCCTCTCGCACGAGGCACCCAAGCATAACAGTCTCTCATCCCCCTTCCATCCACACCACTTCCGGCTGGGTGCTGAAGGGTGCTGCTATCTGTCCTAGGAAGTGGTAGCGAGCAACTAGGTGGTCTAGCCATAGCTAGGCCGGAACACCTTGGTTACCCAATACTCATCGTGTAAATGTTTCATCTGATGTTGGTATGCAACATCTAGTATTTCCCTCCTGTTTACCCTCTTCAATCTCAACCAGTATTTTGTTACATTTTTAGCTGTATCTCCTTGTATACTTGTATCTTCACATAGAATTCTAACTCAACTCTTAGCTGCACATTGTCGTTGCCCCATTACTAATCTTCAGAACTTGCTATCTATTACCTCTAGTTCCTTACTACCTTGTTCAATGGCCCATATTTCTGCTCCGCACAATGCTTTGCCTTTTACAAATTAGTTTAGAACATTCTTCTGTAGTTTATATTCAATATTTGGAATCTCCTTCCCCAGACATATTGTGACAGATAAAGCTGCCAGCCCTTTCATTTCAGCTCGCATTTATTTATTTATTTATTTATTTATTTATTTATTTATTTATTTATTCTTCTTCTTCGTTTAGGCCTACGATGGACCACGTGGTTCTTAAATCTGGTGAGCTCTTTTCTTCCTCTAGGCCCACTATTCCTTCATTCCAGCGCTATGGATGTCTTTTCTTTCTTGAGTCCATTTCACTCCTACTCCTGGACGCAGTGATTTAGTTGTTAGTGACTGGAGAGAGTCAGATGTCTTGACTAACTTTCTGAATTTATCACGGTTGTAAATGTCAATGTGATCAAAGTTTATGTATTGTAGGTCTTTTCGCACTAAATTCGTCCATTTTGCATTTGTTGCTTTACCTCTAGACACAGTGTTGAAGATCCTTGAAGTGAGTCTCTGGCTGTCAATCCTGACTACGTGACCATAGAACATTAGTCTTCTCTTCCTCATAGCTGTTGTAATGCTCTCTATTTTACTGTACAGTTCCTTGTTGTGCCTGATTCTGTAGCCATCTCCTTCTTTAATGGGTCCCATAATCCTTCTGAGGATCTTTCGCTCTTTCAGTTCCAGTTTTCTGAGTTGTCCTTTCCGGGTCATGTTTAGGCATTCTGAGGCGTACAGTACAGATGGTCTTACTACGGTGTTGTAGTGTCTAAGTTTAAGATTCAAGGAGAGGGCTTTAGACTTGTATATGTTCTTACAAAGATGATAGGCTCTTTCTAATTTAGTGCATCTACTCTTCATTGCAAGGTCCTCATTAACATTTCGGGTTATCCATTCTCCAAGATACTTGAATGAGTTGACCTTGTGTATTATTTTGTCCCCCAAAGAAATGAAGTTGGGTGCTTCTCTGATGTTAGTCAGAAATTCTGTTTTATTGACAGCGATCTTTAGCCCTACTTTAGCTGCTATGCGTTCTAGGGAGGATAGCTGGTACGTAGCTTCTTCCATACTTGAAGCTAAGAGTGTGAGACCATCTGCAAAGGCTAGGCAAGTGACTGTTAACTTGTCTTTTTTGTAGCCGAATTTTAATCCAAAGTTGTCAGCTAGTGTGTTCCTCCGTTCCCGAATGACCTTCTCCAGCAGACAGTTAAACAGGATAGGGAACAAACCATCTCCTTGTCTAACACCTGTTTTGATCTCGAAGCTTTTTGATAATACCCCTCTGAATTTGACTTTGGACATATTCGTTAGAGTAGCCTTCACAAGATTCAAAGTCTTCTTATCCAGTCCCATTTCAGTCAGCGTCTCAAAGAGGGACTGTGTCTACCGAGTCGTAAGCCTTCTAGAAGTCAACAAAAATTGCTACATAGGGTGAGGTGCTGGGGTTTTTGTAGGTAAAGATAGTTTTGAGGTTCAGAATCTGCTCTGTGCATGATCTTGACTTCCTAAATCCAGCTTGGTACTCTCCTATACAGGAATCTGATTGTGCCTGCACTCTTTTAAGCAATGCTTTGGAGAAGATTTTGTAAGTCACTGATAGGAGAGAGACCCCTCTATAGTTGTTAGGGTCTAACTTGTCTCCTTTCTTGCGCAGCGGGTGGATGATAGCTGAAGTACAATCCCTTGGTAGTGTTTCTGTTGTCCAGATGTCAGTTATGATTCTGTGGATACTGTCTATTGACTCTTCATCTGCATGTTTCCATAATTCTGCAATGATGCCATCTTCGCCTGCTGCTCTATTAGATTTCAGTTCAGAGATGATCTGTTTGATTTCTTCTTTGGTAGGAGGAAGGGAGTCAGGGTTAATAACATTCCTAGGTTGAAATTGTAGTTTTTCCTCTGGTTTTTCTGCATTGAGGACGCCATCAAAATATTTTGCAAGGGCTGTAGTACAATCTTCATTGTTCATTTTCAGTTCTCCGTCTGGTCCTCGTAGGTGGAGTGTAGGGGCTGAGTAAGCGTTTGTCTCAGATTTTAGAGTTTTGTACAAGTTACTGGTGTTGCTCCTTTGAAAGTCTTCATCTGCCTGATCTATGATGTCGTTGTTATATTGCCTATTAGCATTTCTAATGGTCTTGGCCGTGTTCTTTCTGACTGTTAGGAAGGCTGTATGATTTTCCGTGTTTTTGTTGCAGTTCCATTTCACCCATGCCTGTCTTCTCTCCTCTACTGCCTTATCACATGTTGGTGTCCACCATGGGTGTTTACTCCTTCTGGTTGCAAGGATGGTTTCTGTTTTTGCATCTATCAGTGCCTTCTGTAGGTTAGGCCAATCCGTTATATTTTGATTATTGCTTAGGACCTTAGTAAAGTTGTTGTTCTCTTTCAACTGGGCTGGATTACATTTTGGGATTCTGGACCTGGTGTAATTGTTACCTCTGCACTTCGTGAGTGGAATGAAATTTGCTTTGACCAAAGATAGGTAGTGGTCTGAATCAATATTGGCACCTCTCAATACCTCGACGTTCATTACTTCCTTGCTATTCCTTCTACTGATGGCAACGTGATCTAACTGGTACTCTCCTAGCAAGGGATTGGGATATCTCCAGGTCTGGGCTTTTCGGGGGAGGTGTCTGAATGCTGTAGATTTAAGAACAAGGTTGTGATTTTTACAAAGATTGATCAGCCTTTCACAATTACAATTGGTTCTCTTGTGGGCCGGGTATTCTCCGACTATGTTCTTAAACCTGCGCTCCTTACCAATCAGGGCGTTAAAGTCCCCCATCAAGATGACCACGTGATGTTCTGGAATCTTATCGATTATCTCTTCCAGTTCTTCCCAAAAGTCTTCAACACTTTCAATATCACTCTTATTAGTATCATTGGTAGGTGCATGGAAGTTAACAATCGTGTAGGCTTTGTTGAGACTTCTGAAGGCTATAGTGGACGTTCTCCCATTTAGTGATGAGAAGGAGATAATAGAGTTGATCATTTTGTTGTTGACTATGAAGCCTGTACCCAGGTGAGGCATATTCTTCATCACTCTCTGACCTGGCTGACCCTTGTAGATCCTGAAGCCTTGTGACTCAAAAGGTTCTTCGTCCGTAAATCTTGTCTCCTGTAAAGCCGTTGTAAGGATGTTGTGTTTTGTTAGGACGTCCAATGTATGTTTCAGTTTTCCTGTTTGTAGGAGGGAATTAATGTTTATTGTTGCCAGATAGTTGATATGTTTCTTCAGCTTACATGAAGATGCAGGCTCCCCAGAATCCGATGGCCTGCTTGCCCCACTGTGAGTGGGGGTGGATTTATTTATTTATTTATTTATTTATTTATTTATTTATTTATTTATTTATTTATTTATTTATTTATTTATTTATTTATTTATTTATTTATTTATTTGGGAAACCAAAATAGCGAGAAGCCGAATCACAGAATTTCGCAATGAAAAATATATTTACAGTGGCGTAGCGCAATACAAACATTTAAAAAATTAAAGAACAATGAAAAATAATATGTCAGAAGTAATGTTAGAAAATCAAAAACTAACAAAATAACTGTAGAGACACAACAATTAACAACAAAACATAAAGGCAAAAGAAAAAAAAGGAAAATTACAGATACGACACATAAGTAACGATATAGTACAGTAAGAATTAAATATTATTTTATGTATAATAGATGGGACAGCAATGAGAAGAGAAAAGGGGAATGTGAAGGAAATGAGCTAGATTAAGTTAAGAAAGAATCGATTAAAGGAGGCATAAGAAGAAAAAACGTCCAAGTTCTGATCAGAAGATAAAGAGTTAAGGAGGGTTGTAATGAGGATAAATGAAGCTCTTCGAATAAAAGAAAGGCGGGAATACGGAATATGAAGGGGTGGATATATCCTAGTTTTGCGAGTTGGGATATGTAGGGAAAAGAAGGATGCAGGTTCAGCAGAGCGAAATAGACCGTTAACAAGCCGGCTACTATCCTGCGAGTAGACAACGGGCGAAGAATTAACTTATACAGTATCTGATTGCTGCTCAAGTTTTGACAATCAGATACTCTATTTCTAACAATGGCACAGTAGAATGACTGTACGCGGTCAATGTGATTCAGATTAGATGTTAATATTACTCCTCAATATTCTATCATATTTATTACTTCTAACTCTACAGCTTCCAACCACAACTTTTAACCAGAATTACGCGACCTGTAAGTTATGAGTATGATACATCTCTTCTTTCAACACTTTAGAGGGGAACAAATGTTATAAAAAGACGTCTAAGTCTGGTTGTTAGAAAGTTTTTCAACATTTTTTTAAAAAAGGAATTGATGAAATTTATAATATAATCTCTTGAAGTATTTACCACATGGAGGTACATAATATAATAGAAATGCAAAATGCCAGAAACTTATATCAAAATCATTCATCACGTATATTCACATCTAGAAAGATACTGTACGTTCGTTACAACTGTAACAAGGAAAATTAGCGAAGTGGTTGACTGATAATGGAAGGCTGGAAAGCTCAAGTGTAATCAATGCTCACTGTACCAATTTTAGCTGCTCATAGCGTTAATTAAACATGATTGTGAACCTAAATAGACATGTATATAACAATGAGTGCGAGGGGAAATTCAGACCTATATGATGATTATTCTACTAATTTTAGCTGTTATTACATATTATGCGTAAACATGTTTGTGGGTCTTGATGTAGAAATCTGTTAAGCACAAATTTAAACGGCAACAAGCTCATTGATGAAGCTTTTGTACAGGCGGGAGTTGAGCAACTCGAATCTTCATTATCCCAGATAACATTGTCAGGATCATCAAAGGCATCACATTCACCTGGAAATGTAGCTCTCTTCCAGGCTTGCTTAATCACGTTAATGAATATGGGGACTTTAAAGTGATTATGGATAAACGCATGAAGGTTTACCACTCTGAAGATCAATATCTATACTGCCGAGTATGACTCTCATAAAAACGTTTGACGTACTTCTTCAATTGACAAAAAAAACAAGCAAAGTTTGAAAAATGTGTTAAGAAATTCTTGCATGGCTTACAAAAAAAATGAAATACGGGAAATGATGATGCTGATAATAATAATAATAATAATAATAATAATAATAATAATAATAATAATAATAATAATAATAATAATAACAGGAATAAAAGTCATAAACAAGTGTCACTGACGTGTCAAGAAGAGGGGCACGATGTGGCTGGGGAAGGGACGTGACGTGGCGAAATTAGGTCAACGGACTACAGCTTGAACTCACGCCTATGAAAAAACAACGTTTATCCAAACACCTTGCAGTTAATGCTGGAGTAGAGACAAAGCGATGATGATGATGATGATGATAATGATGATGATTGTTGTTTAAAGGGGTCTAAAAGCTAGGTCAACGGCCCATTAGAGACAAAGCAGGACGTTGTTAAGGTAAGTTATAGAATTTAAGCTCCTAAATATTAAACAGAGATAAATATTATTTCTAAATGTCTCAGTGTAACTTGATAGAATCTGATCAAAACCAAACCCCATGGCACTACAGCCCTTGACCTTGGCCTACCAAGCGACCGCTGTTCAGCCCGAAGGCCTGCAGATTACGAGGTGTCGTGTGGTCAGCACGACGAACGCTCTCGCCCGTTATTGTTGGCTTTCTAGACCGGGGCCGCTATCTCACCATCAGATAGCTCCTCAATTCTAATCGCGTGGCCTGAGTGGACCTCGAACCAGCCCTCAGGTCCAGGTAAATGTCCCTGACCTGGCCGGGAATCGAACCCAGAACCTCCGGGTTAAGAGGCAGGCACGCTAATCCCACACCACGGGGCCGGCTGTTAGAATCTGACGACGTTCTTTTAAGAACGAAACACTTTGTTTAATAGTTTGTATTTTTATCACTTGTCTAATAATGTTTTTAATGTAGCAAACAAAGTGAGGGGTCTCTGTACAATGAAAAACGTACAATTAAGCAATTTTCTCAATTGTGCCGAAAGGTGAGAGGCAAAAGGGCCCGAAGACGTTTCAAATTGTAAGTTCTGGATAGCTATATCAAACTTTAAAAAAATTTCAAAAATAACTTCCGGCCTAAATACAGTTCTGGAAAAACAGCGTAAAATTGCTTGCTTCATTACTCGTTTTCTTGTTGCTGATGATGATGCTTGTTGTTTAAAGGGGCCTAACATCGAAGGTCATCGGCCCCCGTTTCCTTGTTGATTAAAATCCTAGCCATATTAACTTATTTACATAACTATTTCCGTAATGCGTTTCTCAAATCAATACCTTCAGGCGTATTTTTATTTTTTGAGAAATGTCCACACCTAATGTAGTTATAAGGGCTTAAGTGAAACTCTGAATTGATTCATATTAGCGCTTCTAGTGGTGCTTAAGTGAAACATAACTGACTAACATTAGCGCTCTTAGTGGCAGAAAAAGGCAAACTGCTAATCTAATCAACGGGATAACGATGACTAAGAAAAGGATTGTAACTTTTAGGAATAGATCAGGAATATATTCTCAGATTTTTTATATTTTATTTACCTAAAATTCGTAGCTCATATCCCTAGGATGTTTTCAGCATGCAGTTGCTTGGCTGAAGCGCTGGAAGTGTGATTTTTTTCAGGTATGTTGGAGTATCCTGTGTGTTCGACAGACCGAGGAGCTTTTAAGTCACACTTAAGATTGAACAAGGGAAGCTGCACAAGTTGGAAGAATGGCTGCTACATGCATGTATGTTGGCGATGGAGTGAAAAGGAATGTTTCAGTATTGGCAGCTGAAACCTGCGTACCGAGTGAGTGGCTACGTGGTTTGGATCATGTAGCTGTCTGTTTTCATTCGGGAGATGATGGGTTCGAACCCCGCTGCTGCAGCCCTGAAGATTGATTTCCGTGCTTTCCCATTTTCACACAAGGCAAATGCCGGGGCTGTACCTTAAGTCCACGTTCGCTTCCTTCCTGATCCTTGCCCTTTTTTACACCCACCATCGCCATAAGACCATTCTGTATCGATGCGACGCAAAGCAAATTGTACGAGTAAAAACCTTGCGTTACTGCCACCTAGTGGATGATTTAAGCATATCTACAAGAGATGAGAAAATACCTGACAGGCACTTTGCGAATCTCTCTTTAAAGAACGAAGCTTTCTCTATTAATTAGTCTCAATAAAAGCCTTCCGTGAGAGCAGGTTTAAAAATTACAAATTTTCCGTGGAATTATTTAACAGACAGCCAGCCCCGCGGTGTAGGGTTGGTTTGTCTGCCTCTCTCCCGCAGGCCCCGTGTTCGATTCTTGGCCAGGTCAGGGAATTTTACCTGGATCTGAGGGATGGTTCGAGGTCGACTCAGCCTACGTGATTACGATTGAGGAGCTATCTGACGGTGATATGGCGTCCCCGATCTAGAAAGCCAAGAGCAATGGCCGAGAGGAATTGTCGTGCTGACCACATGACACCTCGTAATCTACAGGCCTTCGGGCTGAGCAGCGGTCGGTTGGTAGGCCACGGCCTTTCGGGGCAGTTGCGCCATGGGGAATTTAATAGACAAATCTTTGACTTCTTCTATAACATCAAAACAAAACCCAACTGGATTAATAAAACTGGAAAAGTATTAGTAGAATTAAAAATTACAGAAAATTCACTATTCCATCGAACAGCTAAATTACCGGGCGAGTTGGCCGTGCGGTTAGAGCCGCGCAGCTGTGAGCTTGTATCCGGGAGATAGTGGGTTGGAACCCCAATGTCGGCAGCCCTGAAGATTGTTTTCCGTGGTTTCCTGTTTTCACACCAGGCAAATGCTGGGGCTGTATCTTAATTAAGACCAAGGCCACTTACTTCCTTCTCCTAGGCCTTTCCCATCTCATCATCACCATAAGACCTATCTGTGTCGGTGCGACGTAAATCCAATTGTAAGGGAAAGAACAGCTAAATTAATAACTAAATACGAAAATGTAAGTTTCCAAGACCAATCTGCATTAAAAGCCAAACCTGTTATCTCGGAAGACGAGAGGAGCCGATGATCAGAAAGAATGAATAAATACTGGGCACTAATAAAAGAACAAGAAGAAACAGATTAATATTTGATACTTTATAGGTTTTTGGGCTTCTGCCGTGTCAAGAAAATAAGATGAAATTCTTAAGGTTTCGCAGAAAACTGTGCTCTGCGTCCTCAGAAGAAATCTCGACTGTCCACGAGAAAGGCTTCTTAAACAATGACACTTTACATTTGGAACGTTATCATAGAAGTGGTAAATGGTACGTCCAATCGCCACGTCCTGGGGGCCATCTGGTGGCGAATGAACGCATCGTTTTTCACTTCTATGACAACGTTCCAAATTTAAAGTGTCATTGCTTAAGAAGCCTTTCTCGTGGACAGTAGAGATTTATTCTGAGGACGCAGAGCACAGTTCCCTGCGGAACGTTAAGAATTTCACCTTATTTTCTTGACACGGCATAAGCCCAAAAGCCTATATAGTATCATGTCTTTAAGTACGGCCCGTGAAAGCATTAATGACAGATTAATATTTAATTATAACTTAATGAACATCAAATAAATGTATCTACAACAACTGTTATACTTTCCCATCGTGCTCTGTCAGCTGCGTGTGATGAGAATTGCGACAAATCCACAAGGTGAAGCCTAAAACATGTGACAAGCGCCGCTCGCATCCATTAATGTTCATACACTCTGGGGTACATTACGCTTATTTCACACTTTTTTGTAGGGTGACGTAATGTATTTAATTATGCAGCGATTAATTAGACCTACTTAACTGCGAACATGTGGTAGTTGAAACAGATTGTGTATGGACTTTGTGGAATTACATGCAAATGCAATGAGAATGCTAATGTTAAGTACCTAACTGGCTGGTGCGCAGGAAATTAGGAATATGTATCGCGAGTTGTCGGGTGCGCAATACCGCCATGTACAATGTACAGTCACTTGGAAAAAAGAATGAGCGCATGGTACCAGTTCCCCCCAGGTACACTTCTCCCAGAAAAAACTGAACCTATAGATGAAATGTTGACATCAGGAAAATGCTGGGGCTGTACCTTATCCAAGGCCACAGTCACTTCGTTTCCAGTCTAGCCCTTTCCTATCCCATCGTCGCCGCAAGACCTATCTGGGTTGCTGCAACGTAAAAATGTTAAAATAAGTTTTTATTGGCGTATGGCTTTTAGTGCCGGGAGTGTCCGAGGACAGATGCAGGTCTTTTGATTTGACACCCGTAGGCGACCTGCGCGTCGTGTTGAGGATGAAATGGTGATGAAGACGACACACACACCCAGTCACAGTGTCAGCCGAATTAACCAATTATGGTTAAAATTCCCGACCCTGTCGGGAATAGAACGCAGGGCCCCTGTGACCAAAGGCCAGCACGTTAACCATTTAGCCATGGGACCGCTCATCCACAGTAAGTGACTTACATTTTGCTAAACCGGGCTGAGTAGCTCAGACGGTAGTCGCTGGCCTTTTAAGCTCAACTTGGCACGTTCGATCCTGGCTCAGTCCGGTGCTATTTGAAGGTGCTCAAATACGTCAGCCTCGTGTCGATAGATTTACTGGCACGTAAATGAATTCCTGCGAGACAAAATTTCCGCACCTCTGCATCTCCGAAAATTGTAAGTGTAATTAGTGGGACGTAACAAACAACATTATTATTATTATTATGAACGCTGCTAAAACAGAAACAGATAAACATTATTTGAGCCTGTTAAAAGGATGAAGGAAGATTGAATTGAATTGAATTGAATTGAATTGAATTGAATTGAACTGAATTGAATTGAATTGAATTGAATTGAATTGAATTTATAGATGATTTACATGCCACTGAAGCTGAAAAAGCCCTTTATGTAGAGCGTCTTCATATAGTACAATACAGATTTATGAATACACTTACTATATTTTTATAATATTAGAATATGAAATTAAACATTAAACTTAAATAAAAAATGCAGATACCAAATCCAATAAAATTAAAACATATATTGTATAAGCAGTAAGAAGTACGACGAACCCTCTACATAGTTCACATTGTTTCCGACCACCCTGTACTTGTAACAAAAGTTATTTAGCAAAATTGGACAATGTCCGTCGTTCATAAAATAAATTCCTATTTTTCAGTGGAGTGAGGGCTAAATACTTGTTTTAATCATTAAGCCTATTTATTAGTTTAGACTATAAGAATCTAAAGAATATAAAGGTAAAACAGAGAAACTATTTTCTTAAAAATATACACACTTCTGATTGTTAGACACAGAGGATTTGTCGTGCTGACCACTCAACACCTCATAATGTACAGGCCTCCGAGCTGAGGAGCGGTCGCCCCTTGCGTACTCCTCCAGGAAGATAGATGTTAAGGGCTGCTTCAGTTGGGTAAAGTTAGTGTTATTTGCGAAACGGTGATGAAAGGAAAGGAGAGAAAATGAAGAGAGGGAGATTGAAGCAGCCTCCAATTACGGTCGATGGACCTAGTTGAGAGAAGCACAGGGCAGTATGGCCTGGATTGGAGTGTGGTGACGGAAGAAGATTGAAGGAAAGACAACAATAACATGGGTTGGAAGAATATATGCCCTAAACTGGCTGTGCAGGTCCTTACAGTAAGGCCATGTCGAGAAATGAGCATTGGTTTCAGCCGGTGTTACCGTGGTTAGCGTGCTGGCCTTTGATCACAGGGGTCCCGATTTCGATTCCCAGCAGGGTCGGGAATTTTAACCATCATTGGTAAAATTGTCTGGCAAGGGCGCTGGGTGTTTGTGTCGCCTTCATCATCATTCCATCCTCCTCACGGCGCGCCGGTCGCCTACAGGCCTCGAATCGAAAGACCTGCACCTGCTGAGCCGAAAATGTTCTTGGACACTCCCGGCACTAAAAGTCATACACCATTTCATTCCACCGTAGCGTACTTGCTATGGCGCGGTCATGTCAGCTTGGAGCCCCTCGTTTAAATCCCTCCCATGGCAAAGGGTTTTGTTTCATCGTTTCGGTGCACTCACGCCGGTCTTTAGCCACATGAACATTTAGCAACACCGCTAATTTCAGCTGCTGATAAAATTACAATGGCGGACATATCAAATTAGTTTCTTCACATTATTTACCAGTACGACGTACCCTCTACACAGTTCACGTTGTTTCTGACCATCCTGTATTTATAACAAAAAATATTTAGCAAAATTGGACAATGTCCGTCAATCATAAAATAATTCCTATTTTTCAATAGAATGAGGCTAAATACGTGTTTTAATCATCATAATTACTTATTTCATATAAAAATGAATAGGAATTGACTGGTTTTAATTGGGAAACATTTTTACTGTTGACCAGTGGCAGAGGATGTGCATTGGTGTATCTGCTTGAGTCTGTCTGTCGATCTTCTCGTTATTGCTGACAGAGTGCACAAGCCATCGTTAAGATGAGACGTGTGGGTGTTATGAAACTCTCAGGCGAAATGGTAAATAGTTGCTTCTTGTGGACTGATACAAGTTTTACTTAAAGAACGAATTTAAAAAGAGAACTGTGACGACGATAACATATTAGAATTTTAATATAAGAAGTTGGAACCTTCATATTTCGTAGTCCGTCCTGAGGCTACAAGGTATGAAGGGAAATCATGATTACTTGTCTCAAGCGGAGCTAACGCTATCAGAAGAGAGATCCCAAGGTGGAGATAAAATTATTCCTGTGCGATCGTAGTATAAACAGTATAATTTCCCAGTACTTGCACTTGGCCCTAATACATGTATATTATGTACTTTTCAAACAAATCTGGATTTTATAAGTGCAATAAGAATTTAATTTAATTATATTTATCTCATATACATTTTGTGCGTTGCCTTTGCTACTATGTAAGTTGTATAATTTTAGTGATAGCTCACGTATTAGCATTTAATAATATGTACTTTTATATTATTTACAGTGGAATCATAACATTATAATGTAATTTTTTTTGCTAGTTGCTTTACGTCGCAACGACACAGATAGGTCTTATGGCGACGATGGGGCAGGAAAGGGCTAGGAGTGGGAAGGAAGCGGCCGTGGCCTTAATTAAGGTACAGCCCCAGCATTTGCCTGCTGTGAAAATGGGAAACCACGGAAAACGATTTTCAGGGCTGCCGACAGTGGGGTTCGAACCTACTATCTCCCGAATACTGGATACTGGCCGTACTTAAGCGACTGCAGCTATCGAGCTCGGTTTATAATGTTATAGTATGGTATTTCTAATGACTGATTTATTATTTAATTTGTCCGTGGTTAGTACGCCTTGAGAAAATAAATAAATAAATAAATAAATAAATAAATAAATAGGATCATCATAAAGATGCTTCAAATAAAGAAGAACCACTCTGTAAAAGTATTTTTGTAGAAGCAGAGATGCATTTGAATTGACAAATCTTCCTGAGGAATGAACTATGTCTGTCTGTTAGGTCATCAGCCCAGAGGCTGGTTGGATCCTCAAATAGCACCACCAAAAGTTATGCGGTTATAAGGAAACCCCAAAAACCAATGGCAGCACCAAAATGAGGCGTACTAAGCAAGATGAGGAGTGAGGTAGTTTGCCATTGCTTTCCTCACTGGGTTAGAAAGTACTATTGCAGCACGACTGACCCTATGAGCAGCACCTTTCATAACACTCAGATGCACTAGTCGTGCTCTGAATGTCATTACTCAGCACCACCCATACCCCAGCAACTTCCATATTGTCACAGCCATGGATGTTGACTGGGACTTCGGTGGAAGCTACACTTTACTCTGGCCTGTGCCAAGAGATGGATACAAAAGTACTGTATCCATCATGAAATGACAGAAGGCAATGAATGAACTATAACAGAACGAAAAAGAAGAACGTGTCAACTCGAGAACTGAACAGAAGTTGTTTACGAGAAAATAACTGGGGGTAGAAAAAAATTCTTATACGCACAAAAAATAAGGGGCTGAGGGTGGGAAATGTCAAACACAGAAGTTGGCAGCACCACCTAATTACAAGGCGGACGACTCTGAGCTAATTAGTCGCGCCTGCTAGGTGTTTCCCCTTGTAATATGTTATGGCCCAGTCCTGCCTCTTGCAGCAACGCGAGAACTTAACATCCACGTGACCCAGAGATATGGTAATTGTTAATTAAAAGTAGGCAGAAGAATATCAGTCGTTAACCCGTTGTAATTTACTTCTCCTTTTCACAGGTAAAAGCGCGAGAATGAATAATAAATAGCAAACTATTATCACTGTCCTTCTCCAGGTCCAATTGTCTCTCGCACAGAGAGACATCTGAAAAATAGCAACATTTTATCTTCCGAATAACGTTGTAATCACTTGAATAGCAGGAAAACCGGAGAAGGTGAAGTCACCCCCAACTGCAGTGCGTAAGACCGATGAAAATATGTTGTCTATTTTCAATTATTGGTTGTTTTTGTTGTTGTTATTACTATCTGATGTACCCGTGCTTCACTATAGAATTCTACACTGTATACAGACTTCTAGGTTACCTAGTGTGCAAGTTGCGAGTAAGATTGTGTGATGTTTGGGATATCACGGCATGTAGGGGTCTATTTATTGAAATGTATAATTAATTGATAAGATGTATATTTTTAATCACTGGTAGGTCATTTTTAAATTTATATATATATTTAGGGTTTTAATAATCCATTTTACGTCATCATTTCATTTCTTTGTATCGCGGCTATGACGTATTCTGAACGAACAACTTATTGTGTAAAGTATTGCAACATCATTCGTATTAATAGCTTGCAGTAAATTTTCCAATAGCCATAGTGAGGTGACCAGAGTCACCAGGCATATTTCAGCCCATTACCAGGGAATGTACGTCATCAAGCTTACGAGAGACCGTACCCCTTCCATAGTATGAAGAGACAGTTGGAAACTTATTAACGTCTAATTTTCGAAGTTCGTTACCTGACGCTTCGTTTCCGCGGGAGAGTTCAACCTATGTGAATGGACGTAATGAAGCAACATGATGGATTCACAGCAATATATAGGAGAAGGGATAAGACCTCAAATCTTACTGGACCATGGGATATGGTTGATGGATGGAAATTTTGTAGGCTATATATATATCAATGACAAGGGCTGGAGAACACTCACACACTCTTACTTGGAAGGACACTCTTACGACGATTCTACAATTATAATCTATCGTCGGAAGAGGCCTGTACGTCCAGACATCGGAGAAGATCTTAGCTTAGTTCACTTCGCATCTGAGTAGTGTACTACTCGAAAGTTACTCTCATTGCGACCTGTTATCTCAATGACGAGAGGTAATGTCAATGGGAGACCGGTTTTGACTTGTATGGGGCAGGAGAGATTTTGTTATGAATTTAGTTACGCTACATTTCTTTAATATGAAAGAATACAAGTGTTTCTCTCCATGAACGTAACCCATGGCGGTTTTGCTATTAAAATTAGGACTAATTACGACTTTATTTAAGGAGTACAGTAGGAAGTGCCAAAGGCAGGAAATGTCGTAGAACAGCTAGTGTACAATGCACAAAGCAGAAGTAGGACTGGAATCCACAACAAGAGATGACGCCGCCTGTACGAGAGATGCATCAATCAACAGCTGCTACATACATCAAATCCGGATAAGAGTCTACAAATGGTGAGCTAATTGCATAAATTACTGCAAGTCTGCGCGTTACAATTCATGTTCTTAGAGTTTACTTCATTCAATTTTTCTTTTGCTTCCGTAAGTTCAGGTTTCTTTAATACGCCATTACGCCACGTTTTTCATCCTAGTAAATAGCTGTTTCAATTTGTATTTTCTGCAATTATGATTTATGATCCTTAACTTCCAAGTTAGTGTACTTAATGGTTAGTGTTCCGTCACCCCACCCCTGGGAGTTTTTAGAGTCTCATTACGTGTTATTTTTATCATTATAAATTATCAACTGTCGTTTTCAAACCATAAGCTTGAAGGCTGGCGCCAATAGGATATTGTTTATGAAGAAACAATGATATATCATTTATTTATGTTAATATTAAGGTGACCTGCCACGTCATAATTTTGTCACACATCTGTGGCCAGAGTGGGTACGTCACAATTGTATTAAATTGCATAGCTCTTAACGTTAACCCAGAAACGCGACGGGGAAGTCACCATACATCTTTTCTCACGTGAAGACTGGATTAGGGAATTTCCATTGTAATTGTAGGCTCTCTTACCTACCTTCGGTCACAATCAAGTTGGGGAGTTTTCATTATGAAGGTAGATACTCACTCTCCGTCTGCCTTTTTACAATTAAAATAATGAAAGCTTATGACCTTGCTGTATATATTACTAAACTGCTTGGTGAAATTAAGTTCCATAAATCCAAACAGCCAACTATACACATATAGTAAAAGAAAACCACCGTTCTAGCCCTTCAGGCCTTCTTCTTTTGATGAAGATGATATAACCTTGAATTTTTCTTCCGAAAGGCCAACTGAAGCCTATAGCCGCACAAATTATGATCACCAGTTTTCAAATGATGTTGACAAAAAGCGTAATATAGATGCCGGCTTTGTGCCATTTTGTGGGGGTGGTAGAATACATCCATGGTATTTCCTGTCTGTCCTAAGAGGTAACTAAAAGGGGCCCCAGCGACTCTTAATTTGGGAGCGTGGGTAGATGACCTCGAGGTCCTTAGCTGAGTCCTGATAATGCTTTCATTTATTTGTGCTAAGCACCTCACTTTTTTATATTCCATCCGACCTCCCTTGGTCAACGCTTGTTCTTTTCCGGCTCCGAAGGTATTAGAGCATTCAAAGCTTAGGGACTCAATTTTCATGAACTTCAGGGCCTTAGTCTTTCTTTGGCCGATACCTTCACTTTTCAAAATGTCGGATTCATTCCATCTCCCGCCCCTAATTAGTGTTAACAGCGTATGGTTGTGCAGTAGTACTTCCTTTTAAAGCAATAATCACCACCACCACCACCACTTCGTACTATTTAGTCGGTAGTAAGTGTAGCTAAGATCATCACTCTGGTTGTATATGTGAAGAGTATTTTTGCCTTAGAACCCAAAGAAATTACCGCATGAATGGCTAACAACAGTTGGCAAACACAATTTAATGCACTCAACTCAAGATGCATTCAATTTTTGTCAAGATGCCGGGATAACCCTTTAGAAACGCAGGGCCGGCAACTATTTTCTTAATAAAGGAAATGCTGGAGGTAATTTACTACAACTGTCTTTAAGTACTTTAAGATCAATATTTCATATAACCATAATTCGGAACAAACGGCCGTAGGCGTGTTGAAACATCGAATCCCGTGAGATCTCCGAAGTTAAGCAACATTGTGCGTGGTCAAGATTTGGGTGGGTTGCCACGCGCTGTTGGTGGTGGGTAAGGGAATGGAGGAGCGGAAAAGAACTGGCCACCCTACCGTACGTAAACTCCGGTTCAGGCACACCTCTGCGGAGGTTCGGACCTGCCTAGGGCAGAATACACCCCTATAATTTGGAACAGAGGAGCCGTGCAGATTTATATGTTTCTGTCAATGAGATTACGTATTTCGACATATTATATTAATAAGAAACACAATAAGACCAAGTTGTATGGAAGTAAAAGTTTATACATGAGCACTCCTGGTGATTCTTGTTTTTCAAAACAGGTTCTTTTAATTATCTTCCTATTCAAATAACTTTGGATGTATTCATGTTATTTAACCATTATACAGTTGGATATACAAGAACAATAAATACCCAATTAAATTCCAAGTGTAAAATAGTTGTTTAATTGTTTTTATTCCAATGTTTGGTACCCAAATCCTCCGAATTCGATACACTTGCCTTTGGTTACGCTCACTTGAAGACTGACCTTGAATGCACTGTTTCACTTAAGCACCATTACGAGCGCTATGGTGAGTCAATGCAAAGTTTCACTTAAGCCCTTAGAACTACATTCGGTGTGGATATTATAAAAAATCAACAAGCGCCTGAGGGTATTGAACCGAGTGACATATTACAGAAAGGATGATGTAAATAAATTAATCTGCCTAGGATTTCAATAGAAAAGAATCAATAAAAAGAAGACGAATAAAGGAACAAGCGAATTTAGGCTGTTTTTCAGGAACTGCATTTAGGCCGGAAGTGATTTTCGAATATATAATTTTTTTAAGAGTTTGATAGAGCTATCCGAGTTTGATAATTTGAAACCTTTTCAGGCCCTTTAGCCCTTCAACTTTCGGCACATTGCTTAATTTTACGTTTTTCGGAGTATGGGGGCCCCTACAATGTCTGCAATGAAATGAATATGCTAATGATAACGCTGTGTAGGCCGTATAAATATAACTCGTAGTACATACCTGTGATATATGGGAGAATGACACAGTTCGCCAAATACCACTTGGCGAATCAATTCTTTGAATGCGGCGGATAGACGAAGTATGATAATGGCGCTTACGTTTTTCTTTTTCCGTTACTACGCTTTAAATTCAAATAGAGCTCCGTGAGCATTCGAGTACTTAAATCAACAATTTAGGCGAGAGATGGCACCAGTATTCAGCTTACTGAAAATTGTCGCTTAACCGGCTGATGCATAGAACCGTCCAAATAACGGCTCTCGTCACTTTTCTCTTCATACACACCATTCCAGACAGTAAGACCGAGAAATGAATCCTGCGCTAATATTCTATTACCCAGAGAGAGGCGGCGCATGAACAAAGTAGCTCATAGAACGAAAATATTTGAAAGAGGAAAATGAACGCAAATGTTCCTCTAAACAGTCACAAAAATCAACAGAAATAGATTTTCAGTGATAGAATATTGGAAAGAAATAGCAGAGCAGGAAATGTATTCGGCAGTTTACAAGCCCGCTTTCCTTTGAGTGCTTCGTCCTCAACTCGTGATTGCAATGTTCTTTTGACGTTCGTTTAATGTATGAACACACATACACACACATTTGCTTTGCCACTGTGTTTCTTTCATTCCACAGTAACGACAATCCTCTACCCGAGTGCGCATTCTGCAGCCAGATGAAACATGTGTGCTACAAAACCAACATTCCGGCTTAATTCAAAGGATTTAAATGCAACAGAGGCGACGGGAATTTAACCACACAAGAAAAAAAAGGCATTTCAATGATCGTCCTGAGTATTCAACAGTTAAGAATGGATGATGGGAAGTGGAGTGACGCTGTGACGAAATCAGACAAATATATCAAAGTTGCATACCAACATTAGATTGGCCGGAGTTCGATTAATGAGAAATGGCCCCATTTGCCATGAGGTGTGACAGATGTAACAAGCATTGCTGAACAGAGGTTTGTAAGTAGGGAAATAAACTACTATCCTCATTACCAGATGGTACACTGAATGAATATGTGAATGCCTCACCTAAAAGTCGTTCATATTGACAAGCTATATGTAGCATTATTCTACTAAGTTGTCTACCCCAAATATCTTCTGATCTGTATAGACTTTTTGTTTTCAAATTCTTAAATCGTATTAACGGGATAATAAAATACTGTCTAATAATACGAATAAACCGGTAGCAAATTTGATATTTTAATGGGGATATACTAATCTCACCCAATAGAACAAATACGACTCAAGCGACGTTTCAGTAGTGTGCTTATTTTGCAAATAAGAGGACAAGTTCGGCTTGCCAGGTGCAGATCTTTTCAATTGACGTTCTTAGGCGTCCTGCATATAGCGATGAGGATGAAATGATGTAGACGACACATACACCCAGCCCCAGTGCCAGCGGAATTAACCAAATATGGTTAAAATTAACGATCCTGCCGGGAAACGACCCCAGGACCCCTGTAACCAAAGGCCAGCACGCTAACCATTGAGCCATGGAGCCGGGCTCTTTTCAGACCAATTTTGCTTTACGGGAGTGAGAGCTGGGGGAATTCAGGATATCTTATTAGTAAGTTACAAGTAACAGACACGAAAGCAGCGTACAGGATCGCTGGTACAAACAGGTGGGAACAATGGCAGGAGTGTACTCGGGATGAGGTGATAAAGGCTAAGTTAGGAATTAACTCGATGGATGAAGCTCTACGCATAAACCGGCTTCGGTGGTGGGGGTCATGTAAGGTGAATGTCAGAGGATAAGTTACTTAGGAGAATAATGGTCTCTGTTATGGAAGGTAAGATAAGTAGAAGGAGACCAAGACGACGATGATTAGACTCACTTTCTAACAATTTAAAGATAAAGTATAGAACTAAACGAGGCCATAGAACTGGTTAGAAGTAGAGGATTGTGGTGACTTTTAGTAAATTCACAGACGCTTGCAGACTGAACGCTGAAAGGCACAACAGTCTATAATGTAACGTCGTATTTTGACATACTGTAGTTTGTTGAAAGATTTATTTATTTATTTATTTATTTATTTATTTATTTATTTATTTATTTATGCACCTGACCCAAGGTATTTGGGTTTCTCGACAGACACAGAATAGAAAACATTTTTTTCTAAACAAAAGAACACTTTCTTTACATGTTGCGTTACGTCGTACCGACACAGATAGGACTTATGGCGACGACGGGAGGGGAAAGGGTTAGGAGTGGGAAGGAAGCGGCCGTGGCCTTAATTGAGGTACAGCCCCCAACATTTGCCTCGTGCTAAAATTAGAAACCACGGAAGACTATCTTCAGGGATGCCTACAGTAGGGTTCGAACCAAGTATCTCCCGAACACTGGATACTGGCCGCACTTAAGCGACTATTTATGCATCTGACCCAAGATATTTGGGTTTCCCGAGCTCGGTCGAACAATTAATAATAATAAGAAGAAGAGGAAGAGGAAAGCGTACTTTACTGTACCTTACGTCCCATAACTACTTTTACGGTTTTCGGAGACGTAGAGGTGCCGGAATTCAGTCCCGCAGGAGTTCTTTTACGTGCCAGTAAATCCACCGATTCGAGGCTCAGGCAACTTAGCACCTTCAAACACCACTGGAATGAGCGAGGATCGACGATGCTTGTTTTAAGGGGCCTAACATCGAAGGTCATAGGCCGAGGGAGGATCGAACCTGCTAAGTTGGGGTCAGAAGTCCAGCACCTCAACCGTCTGAGCAACTCAGCCCAGCTACTAGAAAAATTACACTGCAGGCTGTAGAAGCTACAGGCTAAAACTTAGGTACTTTGTACGCTATGCAGATAGTGTCACACTATGGATACAGAATACTGAATTAAAAATGCACGCCACGATTTTATCAATGTGTGTTTTGTCCAATATCTATATAATTCTTATATTGCATATTGATTGTTGTTTCTGCTGCTCTGTAACGTATATTTTAATGTAATTTATATCCTGGGATATTGCAGAGTTATCAAAGAAGTGCTTCATTATTCATTTTCAGTTTCCAGAGCGAACACGGCGTGACTGTGGCGTCGAGCTGTTGGGACGTGCGGAGTTCCTCTGGGACAATATTGTGTCTCTCCCGTACTCCACTGGGGTAGTAATGTTAACGTAAAGACGGTTCGGCAACGCTGTACTTTTAGTGGAACATAAACTCGTATCTGAATGATGTAGCAGCCCGTATTCTGAAGGCTGGGATCCGTTGGCACGGTACTTTATATGCTGCGACAATATGGGGTGTGGTCGGGTGTAAATTTGTTCCTGCTTTGGCTATCAATGTCAAGAAGACTTACTTGCAATTATTATTATTATTATTATTCTTATTCTTATTATTATTATTATTATTATTATTATTATTATTATTATTATTATTATTATTATTATTATTATTATTGATATTATTACGTGTATTTTTAACAAAACGCAAGCTCTTAAGCGAGAGGGAGTTAAAAGGTGCGGTTTGTACCAAAATCTTCCAAATCGTCTCAAGAGTACAGGGAAAATCTTGCATTTCTTCAGACAACGAAATTATATTTATTTTCAAGATCAAGTATTTAAATGATCACTCCAATAAAACAGGTGAAGACTTACCCTAACCCGCAATACATTCTGTACTTAGCAGGTTACTAAGCGACTAACACTTTCATTAATGATTACTACCTGTCAAGTCACTCCCTCCGATGATGGTATAATATTATTCTCTGCTAGATACTCTTTGATTCTCTGATCTTCCCCAGCTTCTGAATATACTCAACAGATGGCAGAACGTTTCTAATAATTACATGCTTCTGAGACAACAAAACAGTCTACGTACGCACAGACTGGAAGGTCGCAGCAGTTCTCCAAGAGTTGTGGTCGTATGCCAGTCTCCTAAGCTCCATTGTTGTTATTATTAGTCTGTGGTTTAGTGGTTAGTGTGATTAACTGCTACCTCCGAAGACCCGGGCTCGATTCTCGGCTCTGCTACGAAATTTGGAAGGTAGTACGAGGACTGGAACGTGGTCCACTCACATTGGGAGTTCAACTGCCACCTCAGCCATCCTCGAAGTAGTTTTCCGTGGTTTCCCATATTTTTCTTGCAATTTGCTTTACATCACACCGACACAGATATGTCTTATGGAGACGATGGGATAAGAAAGGGGTAGGAGAGGGAAGGAAGCGACTATGGCCTTAACTGACGTACAGCCCCATCATTTGCCTGGTGTGAATACAAGCGCATAGCTGGGCGACTCTAACTGCACGGCCATTTGCTCTGTGTTTCGCCCTTCTCCTCCAGGCAAACGCCGGGATTATACCTAACTGATAAGTCCATGGCCGCTTCCTCTTTCCTTGCCTATCTCCGCCCCCGCAAGGCCCCTGTTCAGCATATCAGGTGAGGCAGCCTGGGAGAGGTACTGCTGGTCCTCCTCCCTAGTTGTATTCCCGACCACATTCCATGGAATTGCTTGTTGTACTCCTGTGGTCGTTGGGTAGTTATATTTTAAGTTTACTTTATTATCACTTGTAATGTTAAGCTAGTAGTAAGCTCAATCTAAAGTGTTGTAAGCCGTAATGTTAAGCGCTGAATATACTTAATAAATAAATGTCTCATGCTCCAGGACACTGCCCTTGAGGCAGTAGACGTGGGATCTCTCGGTGAGTCCAGGGGAGAAACCAAACCTGGGCAAACACAGAGATCAATAGAAAGTGGTGTGAAAAGCATGGACTCCCGAGGCATCGTAAATCTAATACCGCCCAGGTCTGGAAGATAAGTGACCAAGGGAGGCCGGACAGGAATGATGAAATTTATATGTTTAGCGTAAAAGATTGGGAAGTCAGACGGGGGCTTTGTTTGCTACCCTACGTGTCTCACATATTGCGAACCATCAAGGATGCTGAATGTTCATAAGAGTCTCCGTGACTAAAGCGGTAAGTTTAGCAAATATAAGTTCTTGAGTTCGACCTTTGGTAGTCTTATAAGTAGGAGAATTGTTTCCTACCCATACATACTGTATGGTGCTCTAGCCGTAAAATAATCAAGGGATCTAATTCGTAATGCTTTATTTTCTTATTAAAATATTTAAAAAGGTTAAGATGTATTAAAATGGAATAAGGTATTGCCTTTAAACCATATATTTAACTCAAATTAGAAGTAAAAAGCCATTAAAAATGCATAAAGACAGACTAAAGGAGAGCTAATAGAATATAAACACAGTTTACAATTACACAAAAATTAAAAACAAACATAAACTTCACTTTTAAACGCGATAAAACAGGTCACTATCCCTCAAAACTGATGACAAGGTCTACTGACTGCTCGTCATCTCATACACTTAGGGAGAAGCTACTCGGAAGTTTCAGACTACAGGACAGGTTCACGCACTCCGTAAGGATGTGTTCTACGGTCCGATGATCGCCGCAAGTACACACCTGGAGGGCTTCTTCCTATGGCTGCGTTGTTATACAATAGCCGATCCGTCGACGACACAATATCAGCGTATCTCTACGAGAACCCGACGGAAGTCTTCCATACCTTGATTTAACTGCGTCGGCGTATTTTGTGCCGGGAGGGCATCTATAAACATCTGGAATATAATGACGTCAGGAAGGCGAGTTGACCAATGATGTCACTCTTCTCATGAAGAGTCACTCTACTTGGCTAGTAGATGCCTGGTATTGCCTCACCGTACAATGTGTGTAGCGCATGAGGTTTAACATATGGAAAATGCGACATATCTTCCCAAGTTACCGCATACGCAGAATGCCCAGAAACCTCCATATAAGGAAACCAGTACGTGAATTCGCAGAGTATTCCAAGTCTATTGATCTCGGTGAAAAATAACTGTCAGTTGTTTGGATACGCCAGAATAGGCTGTTAGACTAAATCAGAGAATCTGGGTACTTCTTACGCTACAATAGGAGGAGAGTGGTCTGTCTGCTGCTGTGTTAACTCAGTGTAAAGCACTGTTACTTTATTTTGGTGCAACGTACGCGTGTTTTATAATGCAAAAACGCAGAAATACTTTTATGTAAGATTGTTTATTTCTTTATTGTGTTGCAGAATTTAGACAAATTTGGAAATGTGCACGTTGGTTTCAACTAAAATGGATACAAATTCCTTCGCTAACGAGTAACAATACGTTCAGTAATTCTTGATAGTAATTCTATTCAACATAGGAAAAACGCAATACTACTTTCGAATGACAATCAACACATCAAGATTCTGCCTTGACGTTTATTGTAAGAAGCATTATTTTTAAAGTCCATCCACTACAATGAACAAGAAAAGCTTCCCTAAACCAACACGATAAACTTTTAAATCAACGTAAGGCGAGTTCTGTTTCTAATAACCTCATTGTCAATTTTAACCAAACCGAAGCGAGAAGATTACTCAATGATAGACACTGCACAATGCTTTAATTTAAAACATGTTTTTCTTCCTTTTACCTTTTCATTTGTTCAACACATTTAATGGCTTTTAAGATGCCATTTCAATGTTTTGTAATTGGCTGAAGATGACATTATACGGTGGCAACACGTAGCAGAATTTTTGTGTGACTATCTCTTAATCTGAGTGTTAGTCTATGGACTTACGACCAAAGCAACAGTCTTTAATGTATTGAATTGCAACCAACACATTTACTACCTAACCAGCGTGTTGGATATGAGGGTTGGAAAGAGCCCAGTAATGGCCATTCTGGATGTTATTTTAATATTTCTTCATTCATAAGCACAGCCTCGTAACCCCAGAGTACAGATAGTAAAGTTTGTGTCCTGACGATGGCACTGTAAAACCATGCAAAGAGTTCAACCCTCACGTGACTATCTTCTGGTCTTAAGTACTGAACTCTCGTGAAATGGAAAGGGTGTAAAAATATCCCTCCTGAACTATTTTATGCAGAATCACAGGAGCCAGGTCTGTTGGACGCGATACGTGACGGGCAGATGTTCAAGTGTCATCGGGCACTTCTCAAGAAAAGCACGTTGGTCATACTCTGTCACTGTATCACCCAGTATCATGCCCGTGAGAAGTCAACATCCCTGTCTTTCTAAGACGGTGCTGCAAGTGTAAAAGCACTTTCTAGTCTGTATACCGCCGACGTGACATGCATACGTCCAGCCATATTAGCTACACATCGACACTCTCAAAATATTACTTACAGTACATATCTGCATACTCCATACTGCGTGATGCACACGCCAGGTAATACAGGGTCTTTCACTCAAAGTGACAGAAGAAAAGGATGAGGCATTTTTGGGCGTGAGTTATTAAAATAACTACATAACATTTCCTTTTTTATAAATACATTTGTAGGGAGGAAGCAGAATGATGCGAATATAAATCGCTTCGTTGCCTTCCTTCATTTTCCTTCTTCTGTCTTGCTCTGCTACAGCTTCGTGTAGTCCCCTGACAGTATGAACAGTGTGAACCAGCGCTAGCTCACTTCTGTCGTGAAGTCATCTACAGTATTTATTTGTTGCGTGTGTGTTTTTAGGCTTTAAATCAGTGCTTAATTGTCTTGTGCTGAGTGAGAGTTAAACCTACGTGTGCAATTTCATTCTTTTACATAAATACTGTGATATTTTGTGTTTTTTAGCCTTTATTGCCTGGATACATTTATGAAATGCAATTAAATGCATCTCTCACCCATCTAGCCTATAAAAATCATTTGTCTATTTTTTCAACCAATTTGCCTTACACTTCAATGATTATATTTTTATGTGCCGTAGTTACAATTCTGTAGTTCTGTACAATCAAAAATAGTCCCTGTTAATCCCCTGTCCTCTTTAGATCATAAAAATAATTTGTAGATTAGTTTCTTCCGTTCTTTCTCGTGTACTTAAATACTGAAATATGCGAAAACGCCTTCCCTGATAGGAACGTATTTTTTTTTAAAGGACAAAAGTCGTGGTCGTGGGAGGTTTATTGCATGTTTCTTGTAAAGAAGACAATCTATAACTGGTACAAATTTCAACCGTTCCGGGTGAGTCGGCCGTGCGGTTATTGGCGCGCAGCTGTGACCTTGCATTTGGGGAGATAGTGGATTCGAATCCCACTGTCGGCAGGCTTGAAGATGGATTTCCATATTTTCCCATTTTTACACCAGACAAATGCCGGGGCTGTGCCTAGAACATCATGAGAGGTGAGAGGTATCAGTTATTACAGCTTATTATCGAAGGGAAGATACAGGGCAAGAGATCTGTTGGGAGAAGAAGAAATTCATGGCTGTACTTCAGAAATGACATTCCATTCTGCGCTGTCAAGATCAGAGCTAGTTACGTGGATCGCCAACCTCCGCTCGGAGACGGCGTCTTAGGAAGAAGAACCTTAATTAAGGTCACGGCCGCTTCCTTCCCACTCTTACGCCCTTCCTTTCCCATCGTTGCCATAAGACATATCTGTGTCGGTGCGACGGAAAGCAAATTTTAAAAAATAGTATGTACTGTATGCATGTATGTCTTCCTGGCGTCCCATATTTATTTCCTAGTTTGCACGGTCATAGTATGGCAGAAGTGTTTCCAAGCCTAGGTGATGGATGTAGGTGTTTTGAGATTAAAATACGACACTTTGGTTCAGATTCTACATAAAACTGTAGGTCCCCTGGCGAATTAGTGTGAAATTTACAGTTCCATGTAACTGCACGCCTTTTTATTTAGTTCATGTTTTCTGACAAAGTCAACGTTCTAACATGGTGCCCGATTTTTATTTGAACTGGATTTCGATTGAGGAGTTGCGTGCTGTTGAAGAAGTTCACGGTACTTGCTATATTGATCCTGAAACTTGGCGACTGCGAAGATAATCACACCGTACGCCCTGATTGGACTGTAAATCAGACGCGTGGAGGCTATAGAAAGCGGAAGAGCGAAATTAAAAGAAATCGTTTGTACCAGGCAGAGAGAATTTAGGACGTCAGACATCGCATTCCTCTTTGCTAGTGGTTTAACGTCGCACTAATACATCGCAGGTTTCCGGAGTTAAAGGATGGTAACGGGTTAAAATTTCGGAGGATGTGGCCGTGGCCTTAATGTAGGTACAGCCCCAGCATTATTCTGGAGTAAGAATGGGAAGCCACAGAGAAACCTATTCACCTTCCTATTCACGAGGACATCCTAGACCAGAGATGGTAAGCCTTTACTGACTAGTGTGTCAATTAAGGTCTTGTTTACTATTTTTTTACTGTCTAGTGTGCCACCGGTTATTTCCTTTAAAATCATCATGAAACACATCATATGACTTCAATTAGGTATTAGTTTGCATTACAAATACATCCATTCGACTGAATAATTTATGAATTTATTTTGGAAATATCACTGAGAATTACATTTCAAAAAACAGGTAAATATATGTTTGCATTAACCTAGTAAAATATGACCACAGAATTGTGTCAAACTTCTTTTTTAAAGCGTAATGTAAAAACATGCCACCTTAATTCCAACACGAAGAAGCACGCAAGTACCACGAAAAGCTAAGGTGACCGTTTATAAAACTGTATTTTGACCAGAGGTTACATGTGGAGCTGAGAGAAATGTTAATGACATTGGAAGGTATTACGGAAGATCTCTGGACCATTTAAAACGCAGCTGGGGTGGTGCATTAGAAAACATCAGGAGCTTACGCACCTGTACAAAGAAGATGATATAGAATTTGTGGCGAATACTGCTAGGGTGCGTTGGCTTGGACATGTCCATCGAATGGAGGAAATAAGAGAATCTAAGAAAATGCTGAAGGGGCATCAAGGTGGTAGCCGATATTAGAGGTAGACTAAGAAAACGATGTATTAAGGAGGTGGAGGATGATCTACGTACAATGGGAGTCAGGAGATGGAGGACCAAGGCAATCGACGGAGAGTTTTGGAAGAAGATATTTGTGGAGACCAAGGTTCTGCAAGAACCATCGCGTCAAGGAGTAAGTAAGCAAGTTAAAATATGCTATGTTGGTAGATTTTAGACCTAATTTTTGAATGTTCAAAACGTTAAAATATGATAGTGTATGTTGGGTGACGTGTCACCTAGGGGCATGCCTGTCATAGGTTCGCCATCCCCTCAGAGTGGCAGGCTGAATTTCAGACATCCACCTATTTTTAATGCCCAAGAACTGAGAACTACTTTAATAC
The DNA here is from genome assembly GCF_040414725.1 of Anabrus simplex. Lineage (NCBI taxonomy): Eukaryota > Metazoa > Arthropoda > Insecta > Orthoptera > Tettigoniidae > Anabrus > Anabrus simplex. The sequence continues at coordinate 38,895,583 of NC_090265.1, read as the reverse complement.
ATTCAAAGAATGGCAACGGGAGTGGACCACCAACACTGACCATCTGCTTTGGCCTCTGTTGAGCAAAATAAAAGAAAGCCCTGCTCCAGGATTTCATCTCCCAAGGAGGACACTGTCTACTCTAAATAGGATCCGCAGAAATATTGCAATCTGCGCAGAGTCCCTGTTCAGACGGGAAAAAGTTCCGTACCCCCAGTGTGACTGTAGTGCTTCCTCCCAGTCTATACAACACATCACATTCGAGTGCATACTGCGGGTCTACGAAACTGATCCAACAGACTTAGTTCAGGCCACACCTTCTGTGATACAGTGGCTGGATATTTTGGACTTATGAATATAGATAATTATGTTGTTGTTCCCTGATATGCGTATATACGTATGTATTGTGTATAGTACTTTTTGTCAATAAATAAATAAATAAATAAATAAATAAATAAATAAATAAATAAATAAATTAATTAATTAATTAATTAATTAATTAATTAATTAATTAATTAAAAACCATCAGTCAATAATCTCTCTCCAAGAACCGTATAAGTAGTTTGTGGGACGTAAAGGCAATAACATTATTTCAATCAATATTGTAGTTCTGCATGTTAAAGTCACACGTTAAATAACCACAGAAAACCACCTTCAGGATTGCTGACGGTGGGATTCGAACTCACCATCTCCCAAATACAGCCTCGGAGGTACGCGACCTTAACCGCATGGTCAAATCGCCCGGTCACCAGGAAAAAATGGGGAAAATATTTGTATCTTCTTCTTCATCTCAACCTTTTCCCACATCACGTAGGGTCAGCGTTGCTTTGGTGGATTCTTCTCTTCCATAAATGTCTATCCAATGCTTCTTCCCTCCTCCATCCTTTTTCTTTTCGTTCCCCTTCTACCTTGCCTTTCCATCTCATTTTTGGTCTTCCCCTCTTCCTTGAGCCTTCAATTTCCAGGTTTCGAATTTTATTCCCCACGTAGTCCTCCCGTCTTCTCCCACATTTCCATAACATCTTAGTCTACTTTCTTGAACCTTCTTTCCTATAGGTCCCCACTTTCACTGATCCTCTGATGTATTCATTCCTTACTTTATCCTTTCTTGTAACTCCACTCATCCATCTTTCTCTATTGGCCTTTTCTGATCGGCCAAGTTTCTGCACTATAAAGCATCGCAGGTCTCACCACATATTTATAGAGTTTTCCTTTCATCCTGCAACTGACCTTCTTATCACAGAGTACTACACTCGAATCCATCCATCCATCCATCCATCCATCCATCCATCCATCCATCCATCCATCCATCCATCCATCCATCCATCCATCCATCCATCCATCCATCCATCCATCCATCCATCCATCCATCCATCCATCCATCCATCCATCCATCCATCCATCCATCCATCCATCCATCCATCCATCCATCCATCCATCCATCCATCCATCCATCCATCCATCCATCCATCCATCCATCCATCCATCCATCCATCCATCCATCCATCCATCCATCCATCCATCCATCCATCCATCCATCCATCCATCCATCCATCCATCCATCCATCCATCCATCCATCCATCCATCCATCCATCCATCCATCCATCCATCCATCCATCCATCCATCCATCCATCCATCCATCCATCCATCCATCCATCCATCCATCCATCCATCCATCCATCCATCCATCCATCCATCCATCCATCCATCCATCCATCCATCCATCCATCCATCCATCCATCCATCCATCCATCCATCCATCCATCCATCCATCCATCCATCCATCCATCCATCCATCCATCCATCCATCCATCCATCCATCCATCCATCCATCCATCCATCCATCCATCCATCCATCCATCCATCCATCCATCCATCCATCCATCCATCCATCCATCCATCCATCCATCCATCCATCCATCCATCCATCCATCCATCCATCCATCCATCCATCCATCCATCCATCCATCCATCCATCCATCCATCCATCCATCCATCCATCCATCCATCCATCCATCCATCCATCCATCCATCCATCCATCCATCCATCCATCCATCCATCCATCCATCCATCCATCCATCCATCCATCCATCCATCCATCCATCCATCCATCCATCCATCCATCCATCCATCCATCCATCCATCCATCCATCCATCCATCCATCCATCCATCCATCCATCCATCCATCCATCCATCCATCCATCCATCCATCCATCCATCCATCCATCCATCCATCCATCCATCCATCCATCCATCCATCCATCCATCCATCCATCCATCCATCCATCCATCCATCCATCCATCCATCCATCCATCCATCCATCCATCCATCCATCCATCCATCCATCCATCCATCCATCCATCCATCCATCCATCCATCCATCCATCCATCCATCCATCCATCCATCCATCCATCCATCCATCCATCCATCCATCCATCCATCCATCCATCCATCCATCCATCCATCCATCCATCCATCCATCCATCCATCCATCCATCCATCCATCCATCCATCCATCCATCCATCCATCCATCCATCCATCCATCCATCCATCCATCCATCCATCCATCCATCCATCCATCCATCCATCCATCCATCCATCCATCCATCCATCCATCCATCCATCCATCCATCCATCCATCCATCCATCCATCCATCCATCCATCCATCCATCCATCCATCCATCCATCCATCCATCCATCCATCCATCCATCCATCCATCCATCCATCCATCCATCCATCCATCCATCCATCCATCCATCCATCCATCCATCCATCCATCCATCCATCCATCCATCCATCCATCCATCCATCCATCCATCCATCCATCCATCCATCCATCCATCCATCCATCCATCCATCCATCCATCCATCCATCCATCCATCCATCCATCCATCCATCCATCCATCCATCCATCCATCCATCCATCCATCCATCCATCCATCCATCCATCCATCCATCCATCCATCCATCCATCCATCCATCCATCCATCCATCCATCCATCCATCCATCCATCCATCCATCCATCCATCCATCCATCCATCCATCCATCCATCCATCCATCCATCCATCCATCCATCCATCCATCCATCCATCCATCCATCCATCCATCCATCCATCCATCCATCCATCCATCCATCCATCCATCCATCCATCCATCCATCCATCCATCCATCCATCCATCCATCCATCCATCCATCCATCCATCCATCCATCCATCCATCCATCCATCCATCCATCCATCCATCCATCCATCCATCCATCCATCCATCCATCCATCCATCCATCCATCCATCCATCCATCCATCCATCCATCCATCCATCCATCCATCCATCCATCCATCCATCCATCCATCCATCCATCCATCCATCCATCCATCCATCCATCCATCCATCCATCCATCCATCCATCCATCCATCCATCCATCCATCCATCCATCCATCCATCCATCCATCCATCCATCCATCCATCCATCCATCCATCCATCCATCCATCCATCCATCCATCCATCCATCCATCCATCCATCCATCCATCCATCCATCCATCCATCCATCCATCCATCCATCCATCCATCCATCCATCCATCCATCCATCCATCCATCCATCCATCCATCCATCCATCCATCCATCCATCCATCCATCCATCCATCCATCCATCCATCCATCCATCCATCCATCCATCCATCCATCCATCCATCCATCCATCCATCCATCCATCCATCCATCCATCCATCCATCCATCCATCCATCCATCCATCCATCCATCCATCCATCCATCCATCCATCCATCCATCCATCCATCCATCCATCCATCCATCCATCCATCCATCCATCCATCCATCCATCCATCCATCCATCCATCCATCCATCCATCCATCCATCCATCCATCCATCCATCCATCCATCCATCCATCCATCCATCCATCCATCCATCCATCCATCCATCCATCCATCCATCCATCCATCCATCCATCCATCCATCCA